>NC_047042.1:9186117-9493550 GCF_011762595.2 Tursiops truncatus
TTTGTTAAACAAGGTGATAGTAACAGGCTAGCTTTTAGAACTCATTCAAAGTATTGCTTATTAAAGGAAATGATCTTTGTTAATTCCAGTCAGAAAATGGCATTGTACAGACTATGGGAAACCAATATTTTTGTTTTGTCTTTCAACCACTATTATGAACAGTGATTTAGGGCTGTTTTTCAGCTTTGGCAAACATCCCAGCTAATCACATGTTCAAAACAGTCATATTCTTGAGAAGTAGGGAACTAAAATTCCTCTTCAGATAATTGGTAGAATGTTTGTTTCTCAAACTACTGCAGTTACAGACATGAGAAATCAAACTTCAGGAACAGAATCAAAAGAGCAAAAATCTGTGTCAAGATACTCCTCTTCCCTTCTGGTTTCTATTGTCCCTACCTATCATTCAAGTAGAATGGCAGTTCTAGCCAGCAAAGAACATTTTCAGTGCATATGCTGCACAGTACAAAATGTAAATCTGTATGGCACCAAAAAATCAAAGTGAAAACCAAACCAAAAACCCAGACACCCTATGTTACTATGGGAGGCATGTAGGTGGTGTAAATGACTGTAGCTGTGATGCACACATGGCTACTTGTCAAGTCACTTTCCATAATTATTTACTGCAAAATGATTGAGAGGCTTTGGTGCAGGCAGCCTATTAACCTACTACTTCCTTTGTTACCTCTCAATCACTTTGCAATAAATTGCAGGTCTTTTAAGAGATTCAAGCTTCAGTTTTCTCAAAAAACAAAACAATTTTCCTGGCTTATCTGATAATGCAGGGTTGTGGGCAAAAGAGGCTGGTTATAATAATGCCCTCATATTGAGTGGTCTGTAAATGGCTGCACACTTCAGGCACTATAGTTGCTGAGGATGCTTTGTTAAATATGACCTTGACTGGCTTTACAGGGGGTAGAATGTGCTCTACACAAGGTATTAAAAGGTAACTGTTCATTTGTGTCTACCTTGCTCTTGAGGTGGATGAAATTAAGAAGCTTGAGTGTGTAAGCCATGCACATAGGTATTCTTCACTGTAAATTTTGTTTTCATTTTTAACCCAATTATGGTACTTTGTCCAATGCACAACTGATCTCTCAGTAGATATTCATTTGAAAATAGTGTGGCCTTGATCGGTGAGAAGGGGAAGGAAACAAGTGACTTTTTGCTTATGTAAAATGACTCGTTTGCCGAGAGTCATTCTGCAGCACTCTTAGTGTCTAATGCGTTTGTGATCAGTCTCCTTGTTGATTGGGGAAAGTTAATGTTTTTGACCCTGGAGTTATTAATTCAATTGAGTTGTCTTCTGTTTTTAGGAAGTATCAGAATTGCTGTGATAAAAAAGTTGACTGCTTTGATGTCCAATCTCAGGTTTTAGAATATATATAGTGGTGTAAAATTCCACTGTTAACTCTTAAAACAATTTTAATTTAGTACACCCTAAACGTCACCTGCATAAGGCCTGTTCAGAGAGCAGAGCCTCCCATCTTTTTGCTCCTTTTCCACTTTGTACTTCACTTGAGAAAGTGTCTCGTGATTTTACATTGTATATTTCCACTTTAACCCTGACATATTTCTCAAAGATAAAGCACTTTTTGATCATGAAATACATGGAATCTTTGTGTGATATGGATCATGGTTTCTCAGGCTCCCCTAGGTAATTTGCTTATGAATATCATTCTAACTGTGTAAGAAGAGTGGAAATCTTTGCTAATGTTAGGAAGTTTGTATTATTGATCTAGAATGCATTTTGCTAGCTTCCAATGGATGGGAGAGTAAATAATGCTGCATTCACAATATAATAAGTTACTTTCCCTTGAGCCTTAAGGTAACTTTTTTTTCTGTCAATAACAGCACTGAAGTTATAGTAAATGAATGAGATTACCAGTTTTCAGGGTTGGTTTTAGAGTACTGTAAATCAATTAGCTGTCTTCCTAAACAGTTACTATTCCCATTGAATAAACTGGATAATGGGTGTGTGGGTGGGACAGGGTGGGGGGCGGGGGGGGGGGGATTGTTTGTAGAAAAGAAGAAAAGAAAAAAAAAATCCACATTTACCTAAAGAAAAATATAGACACAGAAGAAAGAAGTACATGACAATGCCTCATTTGAAATTCCAGACATAAGGTGGAAATGGCAAATTATAACCTCATTTCCCTGTTTTTAATCTAGAAAAGCAAAGTCATTAATTTTCAAGTGTTAGCCCCCAGAAGTTTCAAGAGATAGACTGAACGATGACTTCTCTTGATATATCAGTATCTGTCTGCTATTTAGTTAAAGTTGCTGTTCCCAGCCCTCAGTCTTAAAACTTAGTTTCATTACTGATGAATTTAACAGACTCTTATTTCAGTAAATGTGGTCCAATTGTCAGTATGAAAATTAAATTTGGAAAATACTGCTGCATCATGAAGACTTATTACTCTAGTAATTTCCAATTGATATCTGTACCCCTGATCTAAGTAAGACCTTTATGAATGTATTTTATATTTCCTAATGAAATAGAGAATATGCCATCAATGTAATCACCTTTATTTGCAATCTTTTACTTTTCATTTGAAAGTCTAACTCACGCCTCTCAGATTAGACATTCCAGTGGGGATAGGTAAAGCCATGTTAAAACAATAGCAAATGCCAAATTGGTAGTGTCACTGCTCAATAGGACTTCTAATAACAAGAGGGCAGAGCTTTATTTGATGCAAAAATGTTATTTTTTTCCATAGGTGATTCTAACAAATGATTTGATGAAAGAGTATGACTACTTTTGGTTAACGTGGGATTTTGCATCTAGGAACATATTTCATTTTCCCTATGTTATATGGAAAATATCCATTGACATGGATAAGAGAGGGCTGATCATACCTTTAGTATGATGAAATGTGGGCCCAGAGTATTGAAGAGAAAGCAATAGACCTATTCAAGTTCATTGTCCACTAGCATATTGCAAAAGAAGGAGTTTGTCTTTTTTTCTCTTCCCTATTTCGAAGACATCAATGGGTAAACCTTTCAAGAAAATTGATTTAGATCATCTCTTATTTCTTAAAGGCAAACTCTTATCCCCAGTCTTGCCCTATGTTTCAAGATCAGGCTGGCTCGAAAAATCTTTACACATATTTGGAAATAGAGTGGCAAGTAGTAGATTTCTTCCCTTTTTAAATTCCTTTTTCAGGGACATATAACTGCAGGGAGAGTCCCAAGAAACTTGAAAAACAGGTACGTTTGTATCGTAGGAATTTGAGAATTTCATTTTAAACTGTTCAGATATGAGGCGTTAAACCCTTTTCTCCCAGCCCACATGTCACCTCTGTGTCAGAAGCTCTCTGGATTCCTAGAAGCTAATAGATTGGGAAAAGTCCAGAAGCTGATATTAAATCAGTACAGGGCACACTTAAAAAGAGTTTTGCATGTTATGGTAGCAGGCAAGTAAATTTGAGTATTTTTCCAATGATTATCAATATTTGAATAATAACTGAAGTTATCAGTGTATTTGGACTTCTTTTTTCTAAAGTTCTAGAATGATTAGTAGGAATTTATTCTTCCTTTTGCACCTTCATGCAGACGTTTTTCCAAGAGCATTTCTAGAAGTCTATCCATCTTGATATATATTTCCAGATGACACACTTTCTATAGTAACCTTCACTGCCAGTCATATCTACCAGGGGCTTCCTTAAACTAGATTTTTCTTCACTCCAAAGTTGGGACTGATGTCCTGCCAGTAGAGAATCTATAGAAGTAATTTGAATGAATTAAAACCAAATCCTGATAGCAGGAGACAGAGCTTCCTGATCTAGATTTACAAGTAGAGTTTAGAAGTTACTTTTAAAGGGGGTTTTGGAGGATGTCTTCAGTCTCTGTAAATATCCATATGCTTGTGCGTTGTAAACCAAGTGTGTACTCCTATGTATGAATTTGTAGAACTGATTTCTGCTTCAAGAGAAAATGCACCTTTAATTTTATAAGGTCCCCTACGCCTGTTACCCTATAAATATTTGTAAATAGAACACTAAAATTTGTAGTGATAGGATCAATTTGGGAATATCTGCTGAGAGACCAAAAAGTTCATTTTTTTAAGTACCTTGGTTAAAG
The DNA here is from genome assembly GCF_011762595.2 of Tursiops truncatus. NCBI lineage: Eukaryota > Metazoa > Chordata > Mammalia > Artiodactyla > Delphinidae > Tursiops > Tursiops truncatus. The sequence continues at coordinate 9,190,198 of NC_047042.1, forward strand.
AGTAAAGATTATTCCTCTTATTTTTTAAAAGAAGAATGCACTTTAACAAACACAGAGCTGCATGGGCAATTCAAACAAATCCGTGAAATGCAGTACCCATTCAGTAATCATACTTCCTGGAAACCGTTCAAAGAGTGTAGATGGGCTGTTGATCTCACTGCCTGGAGGTTGAAGCTCAGATTCCGGTCAATTTAGAGATGAGCAGGGCTGCTTCAATAGAGCAATGTGAATACAACCAGAAGCTTCAGTCAGGTCTGTAAAATGGCGGGTCCCGTATTTACCACTAACTAGCAAAACTGACAGAAAAACTCATAGAGAAAAAATCCTTACTGCTGGTGTGCACTCCTTACAATAGCAGACTTTTGCAGATGGAGTTTTACAGTCTATATTTAAAAAATTGTATGTTTGTAACAAATAAAGTATGCGAAAAAGTGAATGATAATCTTGTGCTGGTGTCTCTAATTTAAGGGATTACGTGGTGACCAGGAGGGAAATACCACACACCATCTGCTGGGGTTCGTAAATGGGTCTGGAATTGGGTGAGTTCCCACTTGAAATGACTTAAAAGCTGTTGCACATTTCATCTGAAATACAGCCAGTTCTAGACCCTCTGGGTTCCCAAAACCCTTTTCTAGTTAGTAAGCAATCTGTGGAGTAAATCAAAGTTGCACATAGTTTCATACTTTGGTTCATATTCCAGACGGGCCACTTGTTGCTTCCCCTAATTTCTTTCTATTCTACCTGCTTTTAGGCCCTATCATTTCCAAAGGCTGTAAAGAAACTGCTACCCCATGTGTTCACTCATTTATCATAACTGACTGCTTAGAGAGTAGATTAGGCCAGTCTCCTATACCCCAAGCTAAAGGAAAAATAAAAATTTTATGTCCATGCATCCTGGCTGTAGTTCCAAATTTTTTGGTTTCACGAACCCCTTTACGTCCTTAAAATTTACTGAAGACCTTCAAGGAGCTTTTATCTTTCAGGGCTTTATCAATTGATACCTATCTATTAGAAACTGAATTGTTTTCGAGACAAAAACAACATAAGTACGTGTTCCATCTGCTATAGAGCAGTGACCTCGCATCATTTAGCCTCTGGAAAACTTAAAAACTTGTGAGAGAATGAAAGTGAACAAGGCAGCTAACAATGTTGTTAGGAAAGTAGATTAGACTTCTGGACTCCCTAAAAGTCTTGGGCCTCTGGAGGTTTCTGGATCACCCTTTGAGAACCACTGAACTAGACTGGTATGTAAATCATGCTTTTCTGAAGATAAGGGGTGGGGTTGGAAAAGACCTAAGATAGCTTAATCCTTTAGTTCTCCCTATGATCGATCTCTGTATTAGAGGCTCTTACTATAAATTACTCCTATCACCACCCCAGCTCACACACGTATGTAATTTTCCTGTGACTGTCCACTTCTTTGACCTGGCAGTGCTCAATGCTGACTGCAGAACCACTTGGAGAGCCTTGAATACTCATGCCCAGGCACCATCCAGACCAACTGGATCAGAATTTGGGGGACATAAACCCAGTGTTTTGTGCGTTCTGTTCTACCTCTTAATTCCTGAGACTCCAAGGGAGTCTAGTCAGTCAGGGATGAGAACCAGTGGCCTGCGGTACGAAGAGAAAGGGATGAAAGGCTGGGAATCTCTGCTAGAGGGAATAAAAGAAACTCAGGATGGCAGAGCATTCCCTGAACATACGGCTTTCACCTTGTGACTCCTGTTGCCCACGTTACCCGCACTACCACTTAAACCCCCAAATAACTAATCATGGGAAAAGCTTGCAAATGGAATCATGGCGCATTGTCTTGGTAGCCCCCTCACCGGGGAAACCTGGGGCTTTTACCAGCACAGAGGACCCTTGAGTGTGCACTGGAGTCACCTGGAGAGCTGATTACTGAGCCACCCACCCACCCTGCCCAGTTTCTGAGTGCGCAGGTCTGGGTGGAACCTGAGAAGCTACATTTCTAACAAGTTCCCAGGTGATGCTGATGCTGCTAGCTGAGGATCACTCTTTGAGACTCGCTGCAGAAATCACAAAAGTTCTGGTAAAAATTACCTCACTTGCCACCAACTGACAGAGGTCAGGAAGCCTTTACCCTGACGCATTAGTTCTGCCATAGCCCCGCTGAATTTTTTAGTTTGGTATGAAGTTGTCACCTAACAAATTTAAGGACTAGATGTAGCCAGGCTATAACCTGAGGAGTTCTATTGGAGCCAGCGCCTCAAGGAATAGGGGTTTTACTTCATAGTCTCGGTATTGTGGATGTTGTAAGCTAGGTACTATCCCCGAATCTGTCATAAACTAATAGCGTGACTGAGCTAGTATCTTTAACACTTAAAAATCCTAAGGTCCTACAACAGTGTCTAGTTTCCCCAGAGAAGCCAAGCCTTTGGTTCTCAAGAAAATGAGAGCCACCTGGTGGTCAGTGATGAAACCTTTTTAAATAACCTTTGTGAGGTCATACTATTTGTAAATTCATTCATTCAGTTCATTATTAGGTAGCTACTATATGTCATGTATTATATACTAGGTGTAGAAAATATGGTCCACGGTCCGAGTGGAACTTACAGTTTAGTCCGGAGAAAGAATAGAAAGCTTTTAGGAAGAACTAGAAGGAACTAAGTCACATTGGGCTGAGGTATATTTAGGGTTCAAAAGTCCTGGTTTACGTGACCCTGGGTCTCCAGGAGGCTAGGATGGGTTGCAGCTCAAACTTACTAGACATATCTCCATCCTCAGTAAAACACCTCTGTGCATCTCAAATCCTGAGAAGTCGCTTCCCCAGACCCCAGGGAGGAAGTGGGCCCAGCGTAGGTGGACAGAGGAAGGAAGGAGTAGGAGAATCAGCTCAGAGCCCTGGTCCGTGTTCTCATCATACAGTCAGGACCTGGGAGGGGCGAGGTCCCGTCGCCGGGGCACGGGCTCCAGGCTCACGGGTAGTGAGCACTAGCACTGGGCTTTGACCGGGTCCAGTAGGTGCTCCTCCTTGCTCGTGCTTCCATCAAGAAGAGATGAAGAGGGGCTTCCCTGCTGGCGCAGTGGTTAAGAATCCACCTGCCAATGCAGGGGACACGGGTTCGAGCCCTGGTCCGGGAAGATCCCACATGCCGTGGAGCAACTAAGCCCACGCACCACAACTACTGAGCCTGTACACCTAGAGCCCGTGCTCCACGACGAGAAGCCACGGCAATGAGAAGCCCGCACACTGCAATGAAGAGTAGCCCCCACTCGCCTCAACTCGAGAAAGCTCATGCGCAGCAGCAAAGACCCAACGCAAAAATAAATAAATAAAATATTTTAAAAATTGTCTAAAAAAAAAAAGATGAAGAGGGACTTCCCTGGTGGTCAGGAGGGTAAGACTCCACACTCCCAACGCAGGGCGGCCAGGTTCGATCCCTGGTCGGCGAGCTAGATTCCCGCATGCCGCAACTAAGGAGTCCACATGGCACAACGAAGAGCCCGCGTGCCACAACTAAGACCCGGCACAACCAAAATAAATAAATAAATAAATGTTTTTTTTTTTTTAAGTGAGAGGTTCCTAATGAGATCGGAGTAAACCAGTCTCTCTCACTAGTAACCAAGCCTCAATCCAGGCAGTCGAGAAATAAAGAATTAGATTTGCAACATCATTCCTGGCCCAGGCTTTACTCCTTAAATTAAGAGACAGCAGCAGTGAAACCATAAAAGAAGATATTCCCCACTCAAGAGGTAACTTCTCTTCCGTAGTACTCTGGTAGACCTCTCAGTGGGCCCAATAAAGGGCTCCAAACTAGTCAGTGGCAAGAGTGAACACACATCTAAATTGGTTCTCTCATCTGCTATACCACACTGCCACAGAAAGGAGAACACTCCTATGCTAGGAGCCTACGATGACACATGATGAATCCACAGGTATTCCACAAAGCTCTGCAGAACCTCATGTGATTTCTGCCCGAAGGCAGTCAGATGTAGAAACTGTGGGTCACACTCATCGTTTTCAGGATACGTATCTGAGAACAAAATTTAAAATAGTTCCCCAAGTTAAAAAAGATAAAAGAAAAACATGCCAATTTGATTCATTTGTATCAACGACTAAAAAATAAAATGCTAGTCTTCTATCAGGGCAAACAGCTTAGGATCCCCAATTCAATCATAAGTACCAACAGCACACCCTCTATTTGTTAAAATCATGTCCTCGCCAGAACACAAATGGTTACACAAGTCACATTGCCGGAGTGGACTGGAACCAGATAGGTACTCAATACGAAATCAGTGACATAAAGCAATGTGGACCTGAAAATAGCTCCTTTTATGTCATTTTGTATTTTTCCTATCCTAGATGTCAAACCAAGAAATAGCCAAGTCAGTAAGAATGAGCAGTGGTCCATTTATTCAACTATAGATCAGGATTCCCATGGGTAGTTTATAGAACAGAGGTTGGGGAGGATGGACTAAAGCTCTCGAGCCCATCGGTACAGGACTGGCCAACACACAACCATCACACAGGCTTCCCCATCTTCTCAACTTCGAGACTCTTCCAGGAAGCTCTCCCTAGATATCCCACCCTCAAAACTGCCCTGTCCTTGGCCTCATTTATTCACTACCCCTCATAATTGATGGGCATTGTTTTTGGCAGTTATAATCTCCAAAATTTCCTTCATTATAAAAATTAATGCAGGGACTTCCCTCGTGGTCCAGTGGTTAAGACTCTGTGCTCCCAATGCAGGGGGCCTGGGTTCAGTCCCTGGTCAGGGAACTAGATCCCACATGCTGGAACTAAAAAAAGATCCCACATGCCACAACTACGACCCAGCGCAGTCAAATAAATAAATATTTTTTTAAAAATTAATGCATACTTATTTTAACAAATGTGAACAGAAGAGAATCACTGTAAAGAAATAAAAATGAATGTGCTCTCTTTCTCCAAACCCACTTCTTAAAGGTAACTACTGTTAAATAATTTAGCGTACATCCTTTTGAAATTTTTTGATAGTTTAAAAAAATCTCAACAGTATTAAATGGCGAATCACATTTATGTATGTATTGATATATATTGAAAAAAATGTATTAACTAAATAGGTTTAATAAGGAGTTCATGTTAGGTACATTGATGGCTGTTTCCTGTGGTATTTTCTAACGTACATATTTTTAAGCTGTGCCACAAAGCCAACAACTCTTATGCAGAAATTAAATTGAAAAGTAATTTAATTTTCATTATTTTAGGTTCCATTCAATCTGGCACAGGCAAATATACCTTCTCTGGTGGTAAAACAAAGAACTCTCCAGCCTCCAGATTTAGAGAAAATGTCTGTATTCCGTGAGTTCTGATAAATGGAGCATTTGCTGGTTGCATTTCATAGATCTGTTCTACTTTGTGTGTATTTGTCTTTCAGGTAAACAACTTGCATATAAAATTAATAAATCAATAAATGAAGTGATTGCTGAGAATTCTTTCAGCTGGGTACAGGGACCCAGTTACCCTTAGCTTTTGTGTTAAGAAATTATTGTTAATGAATAATTTGTTATAAGACCTACAGTGAGGTATTTTTGTCTGTACATTAAAAAAAATTATACCTACATCTAGCTGCTTCTGATCTTGAAGATTTTGCTCAGAATTCAGAAACCACCCTATGAATATATAGTGTCCTCTATAATGCATAGTTCAGGACAGAAAGGCAGATTCCCCACCCTAGTATAAATAATGTAAAAAGAGAAAGCATGTTAGGTTCTGAGGAAGAATAAAAGAAAACAGTCTTCTGACGGAAGGAGATCTGTTGTCAGCAATGTGGAATGTTCTAGTCCAGCAGCTGCTGACTTTCCAGCAGTGAAAACCCAGCTGGTGACATCACTCAGGAAAGTGACTCATCAGAGCAGTGGGATTTCATTTGTCTACTCCTCATTCCACACCATACCTTTTCTGGTGGGGACTGCAAGTTCTCTTTTGGATACAACTGCTCAACTCTCCCCAGCTTTCATCAGCTCAAGGTTTTCTCTTTTGTGGACAAGAAACAAGTTTATGGGGAATTTTGGGGGCTTTTGTTTTGGAGTTTCTACACTGCACCTACCATTTAGCCTTCAAAGGTCACACTTTGATGGGGCTAGCTCTTCTATTTTCCCTAAAAGCTGCTTTCATTTGCCCTCTAAGGACCAGGCCTGATATTGCTAGGGTGTGTTCCAGAGTAGAGCAGGAGGCAGTGGTCATTCTTTGATTCTTTAGGCCCAACAGGGGGCCTTTCCACGTGCCCATCAAGCCCACAAACTTGGTCTTCCCAGGATTCAGTGACCGGGCATTGTGATGTTTTCACTGTACTAACTTTGAAACAAGGAGCACACAGGTTACTATGCTCAGGAGAAGGTACTCTACCGTTGTTAAAATTCAATAAATACTAAGAGATGACTGACACACGTAATGTTCCAGTTACAACGCTCCAGACTGATCCAGGTTCCCAGAAGAAGAGCTAAACTCTCCATAACTGGCAGTTTTTCAGTTCCCTGTGCTAGAACTATTTATTTTGTGGCATTATAGCCTTACTTACAGGCAAAGAGTGGCAACAGTTAAGAAAATATGACTATTCTGCCATGGCAGTTTCTGGATCCTTTATTTGGGTCCTGGGGATTCTGAATACATCAAGGTAAAAAGCAAATCACGTGTGTATAAGAACTAGATACAGACAATCCACAGAAAAAAAAGCTATACAAATGGTCCATAGTTATATGTTCAATCTCATTCATAAGAGAAATGAAAATTTAAGCAGCTATACTGAGATACCATTTCCCACCTACCAGCTGAGGAAAAAAAACCAACCCAACCGTCTGACAACAAACTCCATTGGCAGCCATTGGCAATTCTGTGGGTAAACAGGCACATTCATATATTGCTGTGGGACCACAAAATCCCCTGTGAAAACATTTGGCAATACCTAGCAAATTACCTAAGAAGTTACCCTTTGATCCAGCAATTCCATTTCTAGGAACCTACCCAAAAGATAGCTATAGGTTTTATAGAAATAAATAAAAAATAGAATTTTTATTTCTTACTCATTTTTGACCAAATGTCTGTGTTAAACTATTACATACTATAATCCTCACCTTTTCTTTTACAGCAAGCTGAGAAACTTTTTACTTGGAATAAAAAGAGAATTTCTTATACTTTTGTCTTTTCACTGACTACAAGTCAAATTTGAGGAGCCTCAGAATATTGTTTAAAACGAAACTATAGGATGCTCACTTAGGCAGCACATATATTAAAATTGGAACAACACAGAGAAGATTAGCATGGTCCCTGCGCAAGGATGATATGCAAATTTGTGAAGCGTTCCATATTATTTGAATGGGTAAAGAAGATGTGGCACATATATACAATGGAATATTACTCATCCATAAAAAGAAACGAAATTGAGTTATTTGTAGTGAGGTGGATGGACCTAGAGACTTTCATACAGAGTGAAGTAAGTCAGAAAGAGAAAAATAAATACCGTATGCTAACACATATATATGGTATCTAAAAAAAAAAAAAAAAGGTTCTGAAGAACCTGGGGGTAGGACAGGAATAAAGACGCAGATGTAGAGAATGAACTTGAGGACATGGGGGGGGAAGGGTAAACTGGGACGAAGTGAGAGAGTGGCATAGACTTATATATACTACCAAATGTAAAATAGATAGCTAGTGGGAAGCAGCTGCATAGCATAGGGAGATCAGCTCAGTGCTTTGTGTCCACCTAGCGGGCTGGGATAGGGAGGGTGGGAGACGCAAGAGGGAGGAGATATGGGGATATATGTATATGTATAGCTGATTCACTTTGTTATACAGCAGCAACTAATACAACAATGTAAAGCAATTATACTCCAATAAAGATGTTTAAAAAAAAAAAAGAAACTATAGGGACTTCCCTGGTGGTCCAATGGTTAAGAATCCACTTTCCAATGCAGGGAAAACAGGTTCCATCCCTGGTTGGGGAACTAAGATCCCACATGCTGGGGGGCAACTAAACCCGAGAGCACCGCAACTACTGAGCCCACATGCCGCACCAAAGATCCTGTGTGCCGCAACTAAGACCTGATGCAACCAAATAAATAAATAAACATTTTTTAAAATAAGAAGAAACTATAGACAGGTGGGTTTTTTTTTTTAATAAACAGATGGCATTCTTTTTTTTTTTTTTTTTTTTGCGGTACGCAGGCCTCTCACTGTTGTGACCTCTCCCATCACGCAGCACAGGCTCCGGACGCACAGGCTCAGTGGCCATGGCTCACAGGCCCAGCCGCTCCGCGGCATGTGGGATCCTCGGCATATGGGATACTCCCGGACCAGGGCACGAACCCGTGTCCCCTGCATCGGCAGGTGGACTCTCAACCACTGTGCCACCAGGGAAGCCCCAGATGGCATTCTATACACTATTTTATCTCTTGCTTTTCTCTTTAACTTTTTTTTAAAATTTATTTTTGGCTGTGTTGGGTCTTCGTTGCTGCGCGCAGCCTTTCTCTAGTTGCAGCGAGTGGGGGCTACTCTTCGTTGTGGTGCATGGGCTTCTCATTGCGGTGGCTTCTCTTGTTGCGGAGCATGGGCTCTAGGCACACAGGCTTTGGTGGTTGTGGCATGTGGGCTCAGTAGTTGTGGCTTGCAGGCTCTAGAGCTCAGGCTCAGTAGTTGTGGCGCACGGGCTTCGTTGCTCTGCGGCATGTGGGATCTTCCTGGGCCAGGGATCGAACCTACGTCCCCTGCATTGGCAGGCGGATTCTTAACCACTGTGCCACCAGGGAAGCCCTCTCTTTAACTTTTAAAATAGATGTTTACATATTTCAAAATCAAAAGAAAATGAAAAGGAAATTGAGAAATCTTGTTCTTAACTGTCTCCATCCATCCCCAACCTTCCCACAGGTAGTGTTTGTTCTAGACAGTCCCATTTTTGTCTGTTGTCTCCGTGTCCCATTTGTCCAAGATTTAGCATTTGCCCAAGACTTTGATTTATTAAAAGGTAATATTTCTACTTTTATGAAAACAAGCAGAGATGAGTTTTAAAATCGAGAGATGTGAGTCCTCCAACTTCATTCTTTTTCAAGATTATTTTACCTATTCTTGCTCTCTTATACTCCCATATGAATTTTAGGATGGTTTTGTCAATGAGTACAAAGAAGCAAGCTGAGATTCTGGTTAGATCTTTAATTTTTTTCACCAATGTTTTGTAGTTTTCAAAGTATGTCTTGTGCTTCTTTTGTGAAATTTACTCCCAAGTACTTTATTCTTTTAGATACTATCATAAATGGAAGTGCTTTTCAGTTTATTCATTGCTAATATATGGAATACAATTGACTTTTTAAAAGATTTATTTTTTTATTTTACTTATTTTGGCACGTTGGGTCTTAGTTGTGGCACGCGGGATCTTCGTTGAGGAATGCGGGATCTTTCATTGTGGTGTGTGGGTTTCTCTCTAGTTGTGGTGTGCAGGCTTCAGGGCACGTGGGCTCTGTAGTCTGTGGCACACAGGCTCTCTAGTCGAGGCGTGAGAGCTCAGTAGTTGTGGCGCGCGGTCTTAGTTGCTCCATGGCATGTGGGATCTTAGTTCCCTGACCAGGGATCGAATCTGCATCCCTTGCATTGTAAGGTGGATTCTTCACCACTGAACCACCAGGGAAGTCCCACAATTGACTTTTTTTTTTTTAAAGTTTCTTTTTCTTTTTAATTTTTATTCACTTTTGGCTCTTTTGGGTCTTCCTTGCTGCACGTGGGTCTTCCTTGCTGCACGTGGGCTTTCCTCCAGTTGTGTCAAGTGGGGGCTACTCTTCGTTGTGGTGTGCGGGCTTCTCATTGCGGTGGCTTCTCTTGTTGTGGAGCACAGGCTCTAGGTGCATGGGCTTCAGTAGTTGTGGCACACAGGCTCAGTTGTTGTGGCTCATGGGCTCTAGAGCACAGGCTCAGTAGTTGTGGAGCACAGGCTTAGTTGCTCTGAGGCATGTGGGATCTTCCGGGACCGGGGCACGAACCCGTGTCCCCTGCATCGGCAGGCAGACTCTCAACCACTGCGCCACCAGGGAAGCCCCCAAGTTTTTTATTTTGATGTGGACCATTTTTAAAGTCTTATTGAATTTGTTACAATATTGCTTCTGTTTTATGTTTTGGTCTTTTGGCCGCAAGGCATGTGGGACCCTAGCTCCCCAACCAGGGATCGAACCCACACCCTCTGCATTGGAAGGCGACGTCTTAACCACTGGACCACCAGGGAAGTCCCTCAATAGCTTTTTTCGTGGATTCCTTAAGATTTTCCATATATACAAGATCATATCATCTGTGAAGAGAGAACTTTTTCCTTTCCAATCTGGATGACTTTTATTTCTTTTTCTTGCCTAATTGCCCTTACTAGAAGCTCCAGTACAATGTTAAATAAAAGTGGCAACAGTAGACATCCTCATGTTGTTCCGGATCTCAGGAGTGAGTATTCTTTTACTGTGAAGTATATTAGCTGTGTGTTTTTCAGATGACATATATCAGGTTAAAGAAGTTCCCTTCTACTCCTAGCTGTTGAATGTTTTTTTTTGATGAAGTGTTGCATTTTGTTATATGCTTTTCCTGCCTCCATTGAGATGATCATGTGGTCTTTGCCCGTTATTCTATTAATATGGCATATTGATTGGATTAAAAGGATATTGGCCAGTGGGGTTTTCTGTTGTTGTATCTTTGTCTCATTTTGGTATTAGAGTAACACTGGCATTATATAATGAATGGGGAAATGTACCCTTCTATTTTTTGGAAGAGTTTGTGATGGATTGGTATTAATTCTTTTTTAAACATTTGATAGAGTTCAACAGTGAAGACTGGGCTTTTCTTTGTAGGAAGATTTTAAGTCACTAATTCAACTTACTTGTCATAGGTCTATCAGATTTTCTATTTTTTTCTTGAGTCAGTTTTGGTAGTTTATTATATCTTTCTAGGAATTTGCCCATTTCATCTAGGTTATTTAATTTACTGGCACACAATTGTTCAAAAGTACTCCCTGAGAGTCCTTTTTATTTCTGTACGGTCAGTAGTGATTTCCCCTTTAACTTCTTAGTAATTTGAATCTTCTTTTTTTCTTGTTCAGTCTAAAGATTTGTCCATTTTGTTGAACTTTACAAAGAACCAACTTTTGATTTCATTAATTTTTTTCCTATTGTTTTTCTTCTCTATTTCATTTATTTTTCTCTCTAATCTTTTTTTCTTCGTTCTGCTTGCTTTTTGTTTGCTCTTCTTTTTTGTCTTGTTTAGGTAAGCAATGCATGCACATTGCACAAATTCAAGATGACCCAAGGTTTTTGTAAGGAAACTATTTTCCTGTAAAAATATTTGCTGCCTCTTTCCTTTACTTTGGATTTGCTTCAACATAATCCAGTGAGGGGAGGGGCAGATGTATATATGAATGTAAAATAAAACAAAAGTGGCCATGAGTTGATGATCATTACAGTTGTGTGAAGGGAACATCAGGTTCATTTTACTATTTTTACTTTGTATATGTTTAAAACTTTCCATAATAAAAAACTGGAAATATATATATCATAGGCTTATCAGTCAAGGTCCATTCAGGTTGCAGAAAACACCAGTTATTTGAACAGAGAGAACTAACAAAGTGTTGGTAACTGAATACAAAGTTAACTGTTAAAGGGTAAAAAGAGAACTCTAAGGTGTCATAGAGGTTAACGAATAGCAGTTACCTTGAAGAAACAAAGGGAAAACCTTAGAAACCTAGAGGAAGGGCCCTGTGAAGCTAGGAAGAACTCAAACCTCTAAGGAAGGAGCTGGCTGGTTGCTCGTGAAGGGAGAGGGAGCAATGAGGCTGGCTTCACAAATGTTGGAAAAGCTGATTTAGCTGCTCCTACCAAAGGAACTGCTGCTGCCAGAGTAAAGAAGCATTGGCTGGGTGATGATCCTCGGAGGGACAGAAAGCACACAGAAAGGAAAAAGTCCCTTCTCCCTCCTCCACTCTTGGAGTTTCCCTCTAGTGCTCCCTACTGGCAAAGCCTAGCAGGGAAGCAGAAGGCAAAGCAGAAATGTTTGCAGAGTCCCAGCCTCAGAATCACAAAGCTGAATGTAGGTAGGTGGATACTGCATCCTGATTGACCTCATTAGAACCTGGCAGGTTCTGGCTCATGGAAATAGCTGCCCAGCCACTGGGATCTGGCATTAACCTCCAGAGATTTTTTTCTTTTTAATATTTATTTATTTTTGGCGGCACCGGGTCTTAGTTGAGGCACAATGGATCTTCGCTGCAGCATGCGGACTTTCTTAGTTGCGGCGTGCGGACTCTTTAGTTGCAGCATGCATGTGGGATCTAGTTCCCCAACTAGGGATTGAACCTGGGCTCCCTGCAATGGGAGCTCGGAGTCTTACCCACTGGACCACCAGGGAAGAGCAGGGATGTTTTAAAAAATAAAAAGAATTTGTCCTTTACTAGACTGAGTAGAAGAAAATTTCTGTCTCTTAAAGGCTTTATAATATTTAGGGGGAGTACTGCAGTGTTAAAGGGAAATTTAAAACTGAACACAGGGATTAAAAACTCCTGGAATCAGGGCTTCCCTGGTGGCGCAGTGGTTGAGAGTCCGCCTGCCAATGCTGGGGACGCGGGTTCGTGCCCCGGTCTGGGAAGATCCCACATGCTGCAGAGCGGCTGGGCCCGTGAGCCATGGCCGCTGAGCCTGCGCGTCCAGAGCCTGCGCTCCGCAACGGGAGAGGCCACAACAGTGAGAGGCCCGTGCACCGCAAAAACTAGGTAATCATTAAGGCTCTCCTCTCTAAAGGCTGAAATACTTCTACTATACTGACAACACTGGCTGCCTATGCATAGGTAAAATGGATAACTGGAGAAGGTCTTTTCACTGTTCAGCCTTTGTACCTTTAAATTTTTGTACATGTGAATATACTGCCCTATCAAAAAGTGACTAGATTTTTGCAGAGAAAAGCCATCGTCTTAGATCAGGCTTCCCAGCAGACTCTAATTGCCTTCAAGAAGTTTACTGTGATTCCACAGTAATACTCTTGGCAACATTACTATAAGAAAATGAAGGAAGCAGGATTAAGTAGAGGGAGAAGTTGAACTGCCATACAGTTCAAGCACTGGTGTTAATCACATAGAAAATTCTGGAGCTGGAACGGCCCTTCAGAGTTGTCCCAAATTAAGGCAAAGCAGCTGTGCAGTTATCCCACTTCCACCAGTCGTTGGAAGTAGGCTGCCCGCTGAAAAGGGGTTAACCTTGGGTGATGCAGCTCCTTCTGGCTGAGTACAATTCCTGGGAAGAGACTACCGGGCAATGATCGGTCAACACTCTCAGGAGGTGAAGGAATAAGTGCCTCCGTTTTGAAAAGGGCTTTGGAACTCTGTACCATAGCTTATACTATACTATATACTATATATATTATATGTACTATACTGGTGGTTCTCACATTTTAGTGTGCACCAGAATCCCCTGCAGGGCTTGATGAGCCCCACCCCACTTTCTGATTCAGTAGGTATGGCTGGGGGTCAGAATCTGCATTTCTAACAAGTTCTAGGTGGTGCTGATGCTGCTGCCTAGGGACCACACTACGAGAACAATTCCACTGTATCTTACTGGGTTGAATCCAGCAAAGCTGAATCATTTGTTAATGTTTAGTATTTATAATTTATAGATGCTAGTACCTAAGATTCTCTGGTTAGATGTGCTCCTTATGAGCTCATGCTGCCTTCTTTGCAACCCTAGTTCACTGTAAATTACACTTTATTCACTAACACACTTGCTTTATAAAATAGTTAATAGGCAGTTTTTCTGTTTACAGATGCCAGAAAACTTCCATCCATTTTCCTTCAGTCTGTGGGCTTCAATATATTTCATTCATCTCTAAACAAGATGTATAAATCACTAAAGGGATTACTATTGCCTGTGATGAGAACCAGTTTCTGTCAATCTGACTCCATTTTCATCAAAATTTGAATCAATGACACGAAGGCTAAGGGGTAGAGAGTGGCAAGTGAGAAAATGAATTTCCTGTTAAGGAAAGAAGTTAACATTTATTGGGTATTTATTACACGCTAGGTACAGTGCTAAATACTTTCTCATACATTATTGAATTAGTGCTCGGTCACAACCTGTAAAATAGGTATTGCTATTTTCAGTTTTACAAATGACAAAATAGATAATATTAAATCCCTCACCCTGATCACACAACTAGTAAGTAAAGGAGTCTGGATTCAAACTCAAGTCTTTCCACAGACCACACTGCCTGTCTAAGTGGCCTAAACATGAGTTAGTATTCTTTCTTTTCATTAGCCAAGTGACATTTTCATGGTACTAGCTACTGTACCAAGCAAACAATGACAACCTAAAAAAAGAGTTCCATGCGCCAAGGGAGACCAACACAATTCAGCATGACAAGGACTGATGACAGTAGAATACACTGGGTCATACAGGGCACTTAATCCAAATCAGGGGTGTCAAGGAAGACATGCTGAAGAAAGTGATGTCTGGGGTGGCCCTTGAAAGATAATTAAAAGTTAGCCAGGGAGAAGCTGAGACTGAGGACTGTTTCAAGCAAAGGCATGTGCAAAGGCAAGATGGAGTTTCAGGGGTGGTAGGGAGAAGCAACAAAACATAAGATGAGCAGGGGCCAGAAAAAGGTAGGGCTTTCTACGCCATGCTAAGGGTTTGAATTTTGTTCTCAAGTCAGTGAGGTTAAAGGAAGATATAGTAAGATTTGTATTTTAGAAAGAGTGGAGGGTGCAATGAAGGAGGAAGAGAATAGGACATTAGTTAACAGGTTTTTGCACTGATCCAGGAGAAAAATGAAAAAGGCTAAACTGAATCAGTGGCAATACACACAGCAAATAAAAAAAGCCAGATTTGATATTCAGGAAGTAGCGGGATCTGGTCAGAATTACAGCAGCCAAACTAGCCTGCTTTAACTCCCTTCACAAGGGACAAGTCTTTCTCACTTCAAGAGCCTTTATACTTGCTCTTTCTTCGTGGAACACTGCTAAATTACACCCTTTCTAAATTCCATTTACTCTGCTTCTCTCAAAGCACTGTTTCTTCCCTTCCATGCACTTGCATTTCTTGTAATTCACACATTTGCCTGTTTACTTCTGTAACATCTGACCCCTGCTGTCAAGGACCGTTAGGGCAGGGACAGGTCTATTTTGCCAACCCCTGAATCCCCAATACCCAGCACAGCGCCTCCAAACAGTGCCAACAAATCACTCGGTGACTGTTTGACGGTGAACTCACACGTGGATGCCTTGGCAGACGTGTAATGCCAGTCACTCAGGCCAGAAACAGGAAAGGAAGGGCAGCAATTAACAATGGCTACTGATTACTGAATTAACTCCTAACTCTTCCACCTACTTGTCAGGTTTTCCATTCATCTGGGCACACTGCTCTCTGCCTCCACCTTGAAAGGCCCCTCCTTCCTCACGCTCGTCTACACCTTCACTCGCATTTTTCCAAACTCTTACTTAGAAGCTCAGCCCCTTCCTCTCCTCGAACTCAAGTTACATTTCCTTAAAGACTCAGGGTCCCCCGTGTCAGACGAAAGAGAAATCTCACTTTGGGACAGCATCTGCCCACCTGGTGATACTTCTGAAATGCCCGCCTGGGGAAATCCCGCCAGAACCAAATCTCCGCGGGGACGGACGGCTCCGCGCACCCGGAACGCTGCCCGGCGCGGTCAGTGCAGACAACTGTGAAAAGAAGCAAAGGTTTCAAACTGCAGCGGGTGAGAACTGGCCCCGAGCCCGGGCCTGGGCCCCGGCGACCGCGGGCTGTGCCGTCCTGGGGACAACCGGACCCGCACGCCGCCTGGGGAGGGGGGAGGGCAGCCGGGGGGAGCGGCCATGGGCAGACAAGCCCTCCTTCGCGCCCTTCCCTCAATTTCGCAGCGGGAGCGGGAACGCCGACCCCATTTCCGAGTTTCTTTCCTTTAGGTTGGGCGGCTAACCTAACGCCAGCGGGAAAGCGCTGAGGAGAAGGGCTGCCAGGCCTGGAAACAGTGCCCGCCGCGAGGGAGTTCCCGCTAGCACGGAGAAACCCTCGGAATCTGTGAACAGCAGCCAGCAGAAGCAACGACAGCAACCCTTTCCTTCCCAAACAGGTCTCAGCAACCCCAGAGCCAATGCTGAGAAAGGGCGGGAAAGCCAAAGCCACCACCAATTTTTCCACCTATTGGCTAATCCCGCTGTCGTTCCCGCAGGCCCGCCTTCCTTGCTCGCGGGCGATGTTCTTACTGGCTGACTTCCGCCAGCTCTCCGCTCTCATTGGTCAGTGTCTCCGTTCGTCAGGCTCGGGCCTTGGAGACAGGCGGAGAGTGGCTCTTGGCTCCGCCCCCGGTCGCGCACAGGCGCGTCTGTGTTGGGGTCGGAGGCTCCGCCTCCGCGTGCCGTGTGCAAAAACAAACAGCCGTTAGGGAGGAGGTGCTGGGGGCGGGGTTTTGTTAGAAGGAGGCGCGCAATTGGGCGGTCGCCGGGGTTCAAACGAGCAAGGCGAGCAGGCATTGGCTGGGGTGGTGCGAGGCGGGCCCCGGTTATTGTCCGGGCTCCGGCGGCGGCGGTGGCGGCGGCGGTGGTCGGTGCTGCGCGAGCGGTGGCGGCGGTGGCTCGGCGGGACCGAGGGCGGGAGCGGCCGAGACCATGGTGAAGTCTGCGGGGCGGCCGGGTGGGTGGCGATGGCCGGGCGGCGCCGCTACCTGTTGAGGCGGCGGGCGTCAGGCGGGCGGGCGTCAGGCGACTACGACGGCTGGGCTGGCGTCAGGCGGCGGGGCTCCCCGCGGTCCCGGCCTCGCCCGCCGCGGCGCCGGCGCGAACTGAGTGCGCGGGCCGAGGCCGATGGCCCTGAGCGGGACAACCCTGGCTCTCTGCAGCACCTCCGCTGCCCCTGCCACCGACTTTGACTCCTGAATTGTGCGTCGGTTAAAAAAAAAAAAAGTGTGGTTTTTAGAAACGCGAGTGGAGGGAACTTGGCCCCTTGTGAAGTTGGGAGGGAAAGGCGCTGGAGGGTGGTCGTGCCCCGCGCGGGAGCGAAGCAGCGACGCCGAGGCGACGAGCAGTGTCCGCCCGAGCGCCCTACGGAGACAGCCTTGCCCGGGGCTGAACCACAAACAGAAATTGTGGTTATTGTGACGTTCTCGCGTCTTAGACCTGGCTTCGACCTTATGGATGGTCGCACCCCGTTTCTGACTTGTAGTTGTGCAGTTAACGGAAGCGCTTCCGCCGGCCGACTCAGGCACAGATTAGATCTGTCTGTAAACTGATTTGCTCAAGCGGATGATTCTCCTGGTCCTTGCTGGTTTCGAAGGTGTCACTCATTTAATTTCTAGCGACCTGCCACATATTGGCTGTCCCTTTTACCAGCAGCTAAAAATACATGCACGGTCGCATAAGCTAAAAATACAGGAGGCGTGGAGTTGTCATTCATGTTTAGAGAATTTTAAACTTGAGGGGACGTGAGCATGTATCTGTTGAACTAGTATGCAAGTTTCTTGGCATCCAGTTTTCAACTTTTCCTGACTGAAATACACTCCAGCTGGCTCCATAGGCGTATTTTCTACCGAGATGCTTAACCCAGGTTAATACTAACACAGTTCTTAGAATCAA
Source organism: Tursiops truncatus (assembly GCF_011762595.2). NCBI lineage: Eukaryota > Metazoa > Chordata > Mammalia > Artiodactyla > Delphinidae > Tursiops > Tursiops truncatus. Next base: position 9,207,768 of record NC_047042.1, read on the forward strand.
AAATTTTATGGTGCTTGTATGTTGTTTCTCAATCAGTCATCAGACATATTAAAATGAATGTGTGAAGTTGGAGGGTGTATATACAGAGTTTGAGGGGGGTGTGAAAAATTTTACTGTACAATTTTTTTTTTACTGTACAATTTTATATTCGCACAAGTTTGATTCCATAAGATTTTGTTTTTGTTAAGTATGAGAAATGTATCCGGAAACCACGGAAATAGTCATTTAACTTAGAGATTTTTTTTTAAAAAAATTTATTTATTTATTTATTTATTTTTGGCTGGGTCTTCGTTGCTGTGCGCAGGCTTTCTCTAGTTGCGGCGAGCGGGGGCTACTCTTTGTTGCGGTGCTCGGGCTCTAGGCACGCGGGCTTCAGTAGTTGTGGCATGTGGGCTGGGTAGTTGTGGCGCACGGGCTTAGTTGCTCCGTGGTATGTGGGATCTTCCCGGACCAGGGCTCAAACCCGTGTCCCTTGCATTGACAGGCGGATTCTTAACCACTGCACCACCAGGGAAGTCCTAACACTGAGATTTAAAAAAAAACTGATTTCATGTCTACTTCCTTAAAAAGCAAATAGGTTAAATAGCAAGTATGATGGATTTGAAGTGATAAAATTGCTTAAGAGCAGTAAATTGGGAAGCCTGGGAAGTTTTGCAGTTGGTAATTTTTTTTTGTTTGTTGTTTTTGTTTTTTGTTTTTTGGGCTTTTTGCGGTACGCCGGCCTCTCACTGCTGTGGCCTCTCCCGTTGCGGAGCACAGGCTCCGGATGCGCAGGCTCAGCAGCCATGGCTCATGGGCCCAGCCGCTCCACGGCATGTGGGATCTTCCCGGACCGGGGCACGAACCCGTGTCCCCAGCATCGGCAGGCGGACTCTCAACCACTGCGCCACCAGGGAAGCCCTGCAGTTGGTAGTTTTTAATGGATAACTACTAATTTCATAATTGTCATAGACAGTGATTATAGTTTTAGACTCATGCACCAACTGAGAGGTTTTTTTAATGTATTTACAGCAGGGCAAATAGAGCTGAAAAGATTTATTTGAAGAAGTGAGAATATATGGCTACTCCCCCATATGGTTTTGGGAGATAAACATGGGGGGGGGGATTTTTAGCCTAAAAAGTATTTTAAGAAAACCATTACAAAGGGACAAAGGGAATATGCCATTTCAAAGCTTAACCTCTGCTTCAAAAACATCCTCAAACAACTAGCCAATCATGTAAACTGATTTATTTAACTAATTTTTCTTTTAACAAAGGAGAAATAATAGATTTAAGTAGTAAAATCAAACAGCCCAAAAGAGAATATTGGTTTCCCTCTCAAGTCAGATCCTTAGTATTCCATCCCTAGAGGCAAATAACTTTTCTGACGTATTGTGTGACCTTCTAGAAATGTATATGTACACACACTCTACAGTACTCCACTTTATGTAAACAAAAGCTCACTGCACTTGCATATACCTTGCCTTTTACACAAGTATGTTTTGTGAGTTGTTCCTTATCAGCACATATTTGTAACTCATTTGTTGAAAGGGCTGCATAATATCCCATTGCATTTATATACTGTGTCCTGTTTGTGACCATTCATGTTATTTGAGAAATATTTCTTTATCAGTTGAAAGTAGTATTTGTTTAACCCCTTAAGAATAAGTTTGTATGTCCCTTTTTTTTTGTAAAATACACATAACAGTTGACCATTTTGCCATTTTTAAGTGTACTGCCAGTTATCTCCAGAACTTTTTTATCTTCCCAAATTGAAACTCTGTACCCATTAAATAGTAACTCTCCATTCTGCCCCTTTCCCCAGCCTCTGGTGACCACCATTCTGCTTTTTGTTCCTATGATTTTGACTAGGTACCTCATGTAAGTGGAATCATACATATTTGTCCTTTTGCTTATTTCACTTAGCATAATGTCTTCAAGGTTTACCCATGTTGTAGCATGTTTCAGAATTTCCTTCCTTTTTACAGCTGAATACTATTCTATTGTGTGTATATACCACGATTTTGTTTATTCATTTTTCTGTGGTAGACATTTAGGTTGTTTCTGCTTTTTATCTATTGTTTATAATACTGATATAAACAAAATAGCAAATAGTATAGAAAATATCTGTTTGAGTCCCTGTTCCCAATTCCTTAGGTATGTGCCTAGAAGTGTAATTGCTAGATCATAGAGTAATTCTCTGTTTAATTTTTTTTTAAGATGCTTTTTTTCTCCCCATAGAGCTAAGTTCTGAATATTTCTGTGGAAATGATACACACTGACATTTTTAAAAATTATTTTATTATGAAATACTTATAGCATGAGAGTTATATTGACTTGATGAAGATTCTTCAGTCTGAAAAATATGTTCAAATTTTTAGAAATCTCATTTTTAAAAAGTATTTAAGGTTTGACCTTGTTTCTATATAAATTAATAAATAGTGGACTTCCCTGATGGTCCAGTGGTTAAGACTCTCCGCTTCCACTGCAGAGGGTGCAGGTTCAATCCCTGGTCGAGGAAGTTCCACATGCCGCAGGGTGCAGCCAAAAAAAAAAATCAACATCATCAGTTGTGGGACAAATAAAATTATTAAAAAATAAAATAAATGGAGATATAACACATGTATATTTAAAATTGAAGATCACCTAGATTTTTTTAACTACCTAAAGTAAAACTAGAAGAAATTTTATTTCCTAAGTTTAATTTTTTTTTTTAATTTTTATTGGGGTATAGTTGATTTACAATGTTGTGTTAGTCTCAGGTGTACAGCAAAGTGAATCTGCTATACATATACATATATCCACTCTTTTTTAGATTGTTTTCCCATATAGGCCATTACAGAGTATTGAGTAGAGTTTTCTGTTCTATATAGTAGGTCCTTATTAGTTCTCTGTTTTATATACAATAGTGTGTATATGTCAATCCCAATCCTCCAATTTATCCCTCCCCCCGCCTTACCCCCTGGGACCATAAGTTTATTTTCTACATCTGTAACTGTACTTCTGTTTTGTAGGTAAGTTTATTTGTAGTCCTAAATAGTTTTGAAATAGCATTTTCGATTCTTCATCTGGAACTTTTTTCCACCTAGGCTGGAGGCAAAGCTGGAAAGGACAGTGGGAAGGCCAAGGCTAAGGCAGTGTCTCGCTCACAGAGAGCTGGGTTACAGGTAACATCCATGCTGTTGTAATTCATTATTTTCTTTACTGTTATAATTCATGACTCATAGGTGTTTCTTTAATTACAAAAGTGTACTTGTACTACTGGCCTTTGATAATGAGATTAATTGGTCAAAATATAAACCACAAAGCAACTGCCTTATTTATTTATTTGTTTGTTTGGCTGCGCCAGGTCTTAGTTGCGGCACACGGGATCTTTTTTAGTTGTGGTATGCAAACTCTTAGTTGTGGCATGTGGGATCCAGTTCCCTGACGAAGGATTGAACCCGGGCCCCCTGCACTGAGAGTGCAGAGCCTTAGCCACTGGACCACCACGGAAGTCCTGCAACTCCCTTGTATATAATTTGTATTCTCTTCTTCTAAACAAGGACAAGTTATGAAAAGATCTTAAATGAATTTGGTGATTTTGCTCTCTTAAAATCTATTATTTCTAGATTATAATTATGTTCCTAGTTCTTTTATAAATTGTATCAGATTGAAGTGAGTATGCTGTGGCTTTTATTTTAAAGAGTGTTTGTCGTGGTACATCGGCTTTCAGGATGAGAGAATAATGAACTGTCCACTAGTCCTGTGAATCTTTCCCCGATACCTTCAAGTGTAGACTCAGTGATATACTCAAAGCCCTAAATGGTTTCAAATTTCGTATATTTAAATTGTTGCAGCTTTAATCCACAAACTCAAAATTTTCTGGATGAGTAAGAATTATTCCCTACATGTAAGAGATACTTTTTAAACAGGAAAGTTTGAAGTCCAGACTATAAGGTTAGGATTTTTATCTTCTTGGCAGTAGTGAGCCATTGAAAGTTTTTGAGGAAGAGGATGACATGATCTGGATGATACTGAAGGAAGGGGGGGCGAGAACTTGTACTTGGTGGGTACGTTCTGTATTTTAGAACATCAGGCAGATCTCAATTAGAATTTATTTGAAGTGTCCTTACCTTGAAGTGGGAGATGGAAGACAGATACAGACTGTTGCAGTGGTTTAGGAATAAGGTAATAACATACTTGAACTTGAGTAGGATGGAAAAGAATAGAAGGCTTGTGTCTGCTCCCCAAAAATGGGAGGAGGGGTATGGGATTGAGAGGACGGTCAAAGAGAAGTTTCTCTAAGGCTTAGACCCTAAGGAGCAGAAGAGTTTGTAGTAGGGGCAAGTTATGAAATAATAAACTTAACTGCAGTCGTTTTGAAGTTCCACCAAAACATCCATATGAAAATGTCCAAAAGTTGTAGATTTGAGTCTAGCTTTCCAAGAGAGGTGATCAAAAGAATTAGAAATTTAAGGTCACTTACGTAAAATTGGCAGCTTGTGCTGTGGATAAGTTTCCTAAGTCGAGCATGAGAAAGGATCAGAAAGGCATTGGTGGACCCCCTACCATATTTGATGTGGTATTTGAGTCAAAGAATGAAAAGACTGAGGAGTAGTCAGAGTTCGTATTAGAACTATGTAATTGCTTTGGCCTAAGAAGAAATGGTTTTGTTTTTTTGTTTGCTTGTTTGTTTTTTTAATAAATTTATTTTTGGCTGTGTTGGGTCTTCGTTTCTGTGCGAGGGCTTTCTCCAGTTGCGGCGAGCGGGGGCCCCTCTTCATCGCGGTGCGCGGGCCTCTCACTGTCGCGGCCTCTCCCATTGCAGAGCACAGGCTCCAGACGCGCAGATTCAGTAGTTGTGGTGCACGGGCCTAGCCGCTCTGCGGCATGTGGGATCTTCCCGGACTGGGGCTCGAACCCATGTCCCCTGCATTGGCAGGCGGATTCTTAACCACTGCGCCACCAGGGAAGCCCAGAAGAAATGGTTTTTGAGGTCCTCTGTGTCAGACGACGTAACATGCGGTTACTGAGGATGCAGAAGGGAGTAAGACATGGATCCTGATCTCGGGGAGCTTAGAATTAGGGAAGGATGTAAACAAACCAGTCATGCCTTTTCTCTTTAAGGATGCAATCTGGAAGTAGATTTTGCTGGCTAGTAGATTTTAGTAGTTAGAATGTTACTGCTCGTCTTTCAGAATGGTGTTTAACAGAAGCCAGGGTTGGATTGGGAGAAAATGGGTGACAAGAAAGGGGTTTCAGGGTTTGCTTTTAAATCTTGCCTTTGGAAAGGAGACGTCTAGACTGTAACTGGAGGCAGTTGCTGTAGACAGGTGGAGACATTTTAAGTGAAGTGTGCAGAAGGAAAGGAGCCAGCGAAAAGGAAGCAATTGGAGCTGTTGAATGATGGAGCAGTAACGGGATAAGGAAGGTCCTTAAGAAAGTTGGGAGTGGGGTTAGTCAAAGGCACAGACAAGTGGGATTAGGGAACTTTGGAGGTGAGAAAGTGCCTGTTCTCAGAAAGTAGAAAGAAAGGGTCACAATGGGAGAATGGTGTTGGTTTTGAGTTCATGCTTTACTCATATTATTCAGCCTTTGATTACATTCAGTAGTGTGATGTTAAGACTTCAGTGCTTCCCATTTGGGTGGTCTCTTTCAGTTTCCTGTGGGCCGCATCCACAGACATTTGAAGACTCGTACCACAAGTCACGGAAGGGTCGGTGCCACTGCTGCAGTGTACAGTGCCGCAATTCTGGAGTACCTCACTGCTGAGGTTAGTGGGGGAAATGTTATATATGGGAATCCTGGAGGTGTCTTGGACATAAATGGCTAAAACCCATGGAATATTGGTTTGAAATAAAAAAGACAAACTCTTGTTAGTTTCTTTTAATAGCGTTTTTAGATGTATCTTATCAGCCTGTTACCTAGTACCAGTGTCAAATAGAACTTTGGTGTGCTCTTTTTTAAAGTTAAGTAAGTGTCAATAATCCATATTTTTAAGTGACGTGACAAGTGTAAAATAATTTAAATACCATACTACTAATTAAATGAACTCTGAAATACGTATATAATCGATAGGTGATATTTGTGAAGTTACAGCATAACTCTTTTTTTTTTTTTTTACAGCATAACTCTTTTTTTAATTTTTATTTTTCTTTTTGCGGTACACGGGCCTCTCACTGTTGTGGCCTCTCCCGTTGCGGAGCACAGGCTCCGGACGTGCAGGCTCAGCGGCCATGGCTCACGGGCCCAGCCGTTCCGCAGCATGTGGGATCCTCCCGGACCGGGGCACGAACCCGTGTGCCCTGCATCGGCAGGCAGACTCTCAATCACTGCGCCACCAGGGAAGCCCCAGCATAACTCTTAGTTAATAAAGATTTGAGGTGGGGTGAAGTCTTGGCAGTGTCATGATACATATTTTTTAAATATCACAACTATATTATGATAACAAAATTTGGTAAAAGACCTAAGCAACCTTCTGGTTCTGTGCATGGTTGTATGCATAAAATGCTGTATCTTACTCAGTTTGACTTTTCAGGAAGATAAGTTAATTGGGCAAGAGTTCTTAATTCTTAGGTCATGGACTACTACTTCCTCCATTCTAATCCCTCCTAAGGAAAACAAAAGGGAAGCCATGAAACTCCTTCAGCTACATTCCAAGCAAGGGAAGTTGAGTAACAAGCAAGTCAACTGATAGAGATAGCCAACCTAATAGAAATGGGGAAGCTTCCTACTTGAGAAAGATGTGGTTGGGAGCTAGGTTGAAAGATTTAGCTTTAACCTGTATTGGAGATTTAACATTGATAGTTTCAACTTCACTATGTCACAAGCAGGGATTTTGTGTTGGTAATGTTTTTGTATTGGTACTAGTTAAGAGCCTTTCTGCTTTATCACTCTTATACCAGTTTTTATTTGTTTACCTGCAGACTTTTCAGAAAGGTATGCATTTTGTGCACTCATGTAGAGGCATAGGCTTCTGGTTCAGATTTTCAAGTCCCATCTAAACTCCCATTATCTATATTCTTAGGAACTTTATGATTTTTTAGTTTAAGATTAAATAATAATCATATACATACATATACACACACATATGCAGTCAATGTGTATTTTCCAAATATTTAATTTTGGGGTTTTAGTCAATAATAGAGGTAAAGAAAATACTGAAATCTAAGTTTAGGGGTAATCACTTTTCAACGTTGGCTTCACACTAGGATCACTTATGAAGCTTTCAAAAGATACTGGTGCCAGGCCTCACCCCAGACCAGTGAAGGTTGCAAGGGAGAATGGAGTAGAGAGTACTGGTGGTTTTTAAAGCACACTGATTGCTTCGGATGTACACCGAGGCTTCCCACCACTCTGTTTAAGTGAGGAGGTTCTGTGGAGTTATTTTTGTGTTACTTCCATCAAAGGTTTTATAATGCCAGTACAGTCTATGGAGGCAAAAAGGAAAAGAAAAGAAAAATGCAATTTTATGACCAACTGGGACTTTGAAATTCCTCTAGTTGAAAATTGCCCTTATAGAATAAAGGGCTTCTAGCTTATTGCCTACAGATTATAGGGCCCAGTGATGTTAAAAAAATTATTTTAAATTATATTTTAAAATTGTTCTACAAGTGCTAAGCAATAAATTTCAGCTGTTAAGGGCCATGAAAAAATAGACTACATGGGTATATTAAAATATATTTCTAGATGTTCACATTTATCGAATAGATTCTTGGCTAAGGAATATTATCTCTTGTCTTTTTTCTTTCTATAGAAGTAGATTTTTGCTCAAGTTTCTAGTTCTCTTGCAGAGAATGAATATAAAAGGACCAAATGGGGCTTCCCTGGTGGCGCAGTGGTGGAGAGTCTGCCTGCCAATGCAGGGGACACGGGTTCATGCCCCGGTCCGGGAAGATCGCACATGCCGTGGAGCGGCTAGGACCGTGAGCCATGGCCACTGAGCCTGCGCGTCCGGAGCCTGTGCTCCGCAACGGGAGAGGCCACAACAGTGAGAGGCCCGTGTACCGCAAAAAAAAAAAAAAAGAAAAAAAAAAGGATGAAATGGAGTAATAAGAGTTCTATAAAAGCATTATAGAAATTTGGAAAAAATTTAATGTTGGTTTATATATGTATCTTGTGTGTTTTGTGTGTAGATGCTGTAGTGATCTTTTTAGCTATAATTGCAGGCCTAAACTGAATCCTTAAACACTTCACCCTTGTTTGATGTGCTATCTCAACGGATGCTTTGTAGGTGCTGGAGCTGGCAGGTAATGCTTCCAAGGATCTCAAAGTTAAGCGGATCACTCCGCGCCACTTGCAGCTTGCAATCCGTGGTGATGAAGAGTTGGATTCTCTTATCAAGGCTACCATAGCTGGGGGTGGTATGTATTATTTCCTCTTCAGCCTAGATTGTTAACTGGCCTAACTAATAGATAATTCAGATAGATGATCCAGTACATTTGTATCACCAACTAGAGAACATAGAAACTTAAGTTCCAAAAGTGTTAAGTCTGACAATTCTAGACTTCTCATTATGATCTGAATACATATTTCTTCTCCTTGTAGCCACATACAATGCTATTTTTATTTTAGCAAGTTCTTCATCTAAATATCATATGTGAGACTTAAAACCTGGTGTTTAAAATATTTCCCATATCCTTTAAACTGTGTTTGAAAAATGATCGTGAGAAATTGCTTAATATGCTCTTGAAAATCAGAGCTGAGATAATTGAATGAGTCAGGATCAGTGAAGGTGAGATATAAATTGGTGGTTCTTAATACTTTTTGGATCACATTTGGAGAACCTCTTGAAAGCTGTGGTTACTCTTCTCTAAAAAAAGCACATAAAATCTCACCATTTTACATACAGTTTTAGAGGGGGATTCCCAGACCCCAAGATGGGGACCCCTTGGTATAGCTACTTTAACAGAATGAGAATGTGAAAGGGGACTTAAGTAAATTTCATTCTTTTTTAAAAGCCTTTTTGTTTGTTTTTTAAATTAATTAATTACTTTTGGCTGCATTTGGTCTTTGTTGCTGCTTGTGGGCTTTCTCTAGTTGCAGGAAGTGGGGGCTACTCTTCGTTGCGGTGTGCGGGCTTCTCATTGCAGTGGCTTCTCTTGTTGTGGAGCACAGGCTCTAGGCACATAGGCTTCAGTAGTTGTGGCACGTGGGCTCAGTAGTTGTGGCTCGCAGGCTCTAGAGTGCAGACTCAGTAGTTGTGGTGCACGGGCTTAGTTGCTCTGCGGCATGTGGGATCTTCCCGGATCAGGGCTTGAACCCATGTCCCCTGCATTGGCAGGCGGATGCTTAACCACTGTGCCACCAGGGAGGTCCTCATTCTTTATATAATTGCTTTTTGGGGTTGAAGCCCTAAAGTGGTAAGATATAGCCAGTTTAGGGACTTCCCTGGCAGTCCAGTGGTTAAGACTCCATGCTTCCAGGGGGCACGGGTTCAGTCCCTGCTTGGGGAACAAAAGATCCCACATGCCTCTCAGTGCAGCCAAAAAAAAAAAAAAAAAAGATATAGCCAGCTTGAAGTTTTTCTACTAATACTGTTTCTTTTCATTTCATTCTAGGTGTGATCCCTCACATCCACAAGTCTCTGATTGGAAAGAAGGGACAGCAGAAAACTGCTTAGAGAGTTGTTCTAACCAACCTTCTTCCTCCCCGTCATTGTACTGTAACTGGGACAGAAGAAATAATGGGGATATGTGGAATTTTTAAAACAGTTAAGTGGAAAAGCATAGACAATTACTGTAGATATGAAAAAGAAACATTTGTATGTTCTTAGACTCGAAGTTTGATAAAAATATCTTTTCATGTGGCAACAGTTGTGTGTTGATTGGCTAGGTTTCTCCCATGTGTTTTATACAAAAATGGAATTGATAAACCATTTTTTAAAAAAGTAATTTGTCTCTAAACCGTTCTGTTTGTGCTGTGTTGAAAATATTTTGCTCATACTTCAAAATTTTTTAAATTTCAAATTGGTTATATATTCAGAAAAATCTTAAAACAGAAATTGGGAATCTACTTCTATCATGATTGATACCATATTATATTGAATCTTGGCTGCTACCTGTTAGTAGTAGGCACCAATTATTTTACATACCACTAAAGAAAAAAACTGCCAATTAAACCATAATATGCCATCAATTATGAGATGCATCCCAATTTCAGAGATGTTAGAGTATGAAAACATGCATTTAGAATTGATGAAGGATAGTGGAATTATTTGAATTATTTAATGAGCACTTACTATGTGGCAAGCCCTGTGCTAAGCGCTTTATTGATGAAGAAATTTTATTACCCCCATTTTAAAGATGTAGAACCTGAGGCTCACAGAAGTTAAATGGCTTGCCAGAAAACATTTATCTAATAGATAGAAAAGGGCAGAACTAGGATATAAACCTAGATTTGGCTGACTACAGAGCCCACACCCTCACCTAGAATTGAAGTTAAGATGATCAAAGTTGTCTGCTTTTGGCTTAAAATTCCAGCTTTTAGTGATCTTTTATTCATATAGTAACATTCAGTAATTTGTACAATATTTTAAAAATTATTTTTGTTTGTCAGTTTCTAAGTAACTTGTAAGATTTAAGTTAATGTATCAGTTAACGGTCCATCAGAAAATTATATTTTTCTGGAAGTCTGGAAGTCTTCATTAAAAATGGAAATTCTTTAATGTTTTATAATACAACAGTATCAAAACAAAACTCTCATTTTTAAAAACTTATTTTATTATGGAAATTTTCAAAAATAAAGAGAATAGTATAATGAACCCCTGTGTACTCATCCTGCAACTTCAGCAGTTATCCTGTGGTCAGTTTTGTTTTACTTGTATCCCCAACCTGAACCCTCATCCCAGTTGATTGGTTTGAATCCCATTCCAGGCATGATTTATTTTCATGTCCACATACTTAAGCATGTGTCTCTAAAGATGGGGTACTTTTTAGACCATAACCACAATACCATTGTCTTAAGACAGCTAACACATTTTATGATAACAAATACCCAGTCAGTATTCAGAGTTCTCTGATTGTTTCATAATTTTATGGTTGGTTTGCTTGAATCAGGATCCAGACACTATGTCTTACATTTTACTGATAGCTCTTAAATTTCTTTTTAATCTGTAGGTTTCTTTTTTATTATTATAATTTTTGAAGAAACTGAGTTGTTTGTCCTATAGGATTGTCTCTAAGTGTGGATTTTACTGAATCTTGGCACATATTTTGAAGAAGCTTCTATATTGAAAGGATCTACGATTATCCATGTGTGAAGTTTTAGTAGTTTTTAGAAACCAAAGAAGCAATAGAAAAGGCAAAATAACCTATCAGAGAATAGGGTCTTTTACTAGAGTTTTCTAGATAATTGCTTCAAATATCTGTTTCCTTTTGGTAGTGTAATTATTTGTTTCCTACTGTGTTCCCAGGATTGTATTTTTGTTTTCTGATGGAAAAAAAATAGAACAACTGAGCCATGTGCTCTGGGGCCTCACCCCCACATTTGGTCCATCTTGCTTCACCTATACACCCCTTCCTCCCACTGGCTTTTTTTAAAGCGTGTCCCAGCCATCATATTGCACCTGTAATACTTTAATAGGTAACTCTAAAAGAAAGCTTTAAAAAGAAGGCTTTTTATATTTAAACAAGACAGTACCTCATTGTGGTTTTGATTTGCATTTCCCTGATGATTAGTGATGCTGAGCATCATTCCATGTACCTGTTGTCCATCTGTATGTCTTAGAACAAATGTCTATTTCAGATCCTCTGTCCATTTTTTTTTTTATAAATTTATTTACTTATTTTTGGCTGCGTTGGGTCTTTGTTGCTGCGCGCGGGCTTTCTCTAGTTATGGTGAGTGGGGTGCTACTCTTCTCTGCAGTGCACGGGCTTCTCATTGCGGTGGCTTCTCTTGTTGCGGAGCACGTGCTCTAGGCACTCAGGCTTCAGTAGTTGTGGTGCACGGGCTTAGTTGCTCCACAGCATGTGGAATCTTCCTGGACCAGGGCTCGAACCCATGTCCCCTGCGTTGGCAGGCGGATTCTTAACCACTGCGCCACCAGGGAAGCCCTCTGTCCATTTTTAATTGGATTTTTTTTTTTTTTTTTGCTACTGAGTTATTTTTATATATTTTGGGTATTAACCCTCTATGAGATACATGATTCTCAAATATTTTCTCCCACTCCGTAGGTTGCCTTTTTTTCTTCTTTTTTAGTTATTTGTTTGGCTGCATCAGGTCTTATTTGCAGCACACAGGATCTTTTGTTGCAGCGCGTGGGCTTCTCTGTAGTTGTGGTGTGTGGGCTCAGTAGTTGCGGCACACGGGGCTCTCTAGTTGTGGCACACAGGCTCTAGATCCCACAGGCCTAGTTGCCCCGCGGCATGTGGGATCCTAGTTCCCCAACCAGGAATCGAACCTGTGTCCCCTGCATTGGAAGGCAGACTCCTAACCCCTGGACCATCAGGGAAGTCCCCGTAGGTTGCCTTTTTATTCTTTTGATAGTACGATGGTCTTTTTTTGACATTTTATTATGAAAAAATTTTAATATGCAGAAAAGTTAACTATACAGTGAATAATTCTTAACATCTACCACCTAGATTCTACAATTAATATTTTACTATATTTGTTTTATAACAACTATTCGTCTGTGAGATGGCCCTCATTTGCCTGCTGTTTTTATTCTCTGCTTGTCCAGTTATTTCTTGTTAGAGAAGTTCTTAGACCAGATCATGTTGTTCATTATATTAGTTGATTGAGGGACTTCACTGGTGGCACAGTGGATAAGAATCTGCCTGCCAATGCAGGGGACACGGGTATGAGCCCTGGTCCGGGAAGATCCCACATGCCGCGGAGCATCTAAGCCCGTGTGCCGTAACTACTGAGCCCTCACGCCTAGAGCCCGTGCTCCGCAACAAGAGAAGCCACCGCAGTGAGAAGCCCACACACTGCAATGAAGACCTAAATGCAGCCAAAATTCATTAATGATTATTTTTTAATTAAAAAATAAATTGCGGTCTCCACTCGGGAGGCTCATAGCCTAAGTGGGGGGACAGAGGTGGACACAGAAGTTTCTGAGTGGGGCTTCTTTGGTGGCACAGCGGTTAAGAATCCGCCTGTCAATACAGGGGACACGGGTTTTAGCCCTGGTCCAGGAAGATCTGCGGAGCAGCTAAGCCCATGCGCCACAACTACTGAAGCCCGCACACCTAGAGCTCATGCTCCACAACGAGAAGCCACCGCAATGAGAAGCCTGTGCACCGCCACGAAGAGTACCCCCTGCTCACCACAACTAGAAAAGCCTGCGCACAGCAACGGAGACCCAATGCAGCCAAAAATAAATAAATTTATTTTTTTTTAATGCTCAGCAAAATGCATTAAAAGAAAAAGAGGAGCCTAGTACCTAGAGAACAGACTTGTGGTTGCCAAGGGGGAGGGGGTTGGCAGATGTAAACTGGTATATACAGAATGGATGAGCAGCAAGGTCCTACTCTATAGCACAGAGAACTATATTCAGTATCCTATGATAAACCATAATGGAAAAGGATATTTTTTAAAAGGTGCATATATGTGTAACCGCATCACTTTGCTGTACGGTAGGAATTAACATTGTAAATCAACTATAGTTCAATTTAAAAAAAAGCATGGTGGCCACATGGAGGACAAGGTGAAGGGGAAGAGAGCTTAGGATCGACAACCCAAGAATGAAGGGAGCCGGGTCTGGATAGACACCCCGTATTCTACTCCAGAGAAAGGGGACGGCCTTCACCAACTCAGCCAAAGAGGCAGGGCCTCACGGAAGAGCCTCTTGAAGGCAGCACGTTAGAACCGTTTGCCTTAACCAGGAGTGCTGCCGCCAGAGCAATCAAGCCTTTGGGAGGACTCTGGGCCCTGCGGCCTTGACCCAGGAGGAGGTCCCCAGAGTCACGGCTTGGTCTAAAAGTTTGCTGCCAGAGGGCAAAGGGAGCCATTTAAAATTCACAAGCTGTTGGAATAAACCCCAGTCAGTTCCTGTCTTCCCTATCCGTCATCCTTCCTTAGGTGTGAAGAGGAGAAAATAAGACTTCCTGTCTCTCCAGCCCAGCCCGAGATGGTCACTCACATTTATCTGCCTTTCTACAAGGTCATCGATCTGTTCTTCTAAAAGCTCATTGGTCTGAATTCCGTAAGGTTATTGATCCGTCCTCTGCAAGGTCACTGATCCATCCTCTCCCAAGCGGCTGACTACACCAGCACACCTGGTGCTCAGCTTCCTCCCAGTTGATGCCAGAGGCTGTGCTGTGGGAAAGCACTCCTCTGCTCTCACGGGGAGCTGGTTCCGGAGCTGGTGTAGCATCAAAACCCTGTGCAGCTTTCACGGCTCTACCTTTTCTAATATTTATTAACCCAAACAAATGTACAACGAGAGGGCTTTTGACGCCAGCCTCTCCAGCACATTTGCTTCCTCTGCTGCCTCTTTGACTCTTCCAGCCAGCCCTCTGCAGGAGTGGCGAGCAGTGTTCTTCCATAAAATGTCAAACTTTAATATCCGGGGGTACCTAAACGGGAGTTAGTCCTGTGACCGGTATGTGTGCACTACTTCCTCTCGACATGTTTCATGTGCATCATGGGAAGTAACTAATAAACTGAAGCTGTTCACATACTGAGTGCAGTTGGCTCTTACACAGTGAGACTGATTCTTCATTCTTTTGCATCACTAACCATCGCTGGGGCTGGTTTCTGGACCCCTGGTGCAGCCCCACCCTTGGGTTGCAGGCTCACCTGCATCTGAGCCCCCAGGGCTGGTCCTCTGCCCTCCTCCCTCCCTTTGGGGCCCAGAACAGAGGTCCCCAATCACCCACCTTTGCTCTCCTCCCAGACCACCACTGATTTCAGGCCCGTCCAGACTGGGGGCGCCTCAGGCCAGCGCTGGAAATGGCCAGGAACGCCTGATGGACTCGAGGGGGTGGTGAGGGGTGGGTTGGGGGCCAGTGTGGCAGCAGAGTCACAGTAAGCAGCCAGCAACTTCGGCTCAAAGTAGATGTAGGTGGCAAACCCAGGTAAGCTGAGGTTTCAGAACAGGTCTCCCTCGAATCCTATGTGCTTCTAACACCAGCAATACCGCCCCACCAACTAGTGTGGGATTTCAGAGGCCCAATTCACATCCAAAATGTTTCATCAGTAGTTGTGGCTCACGGGCTTAGTAGCTCCACAGCATGTGGGATCTTCCCGGACCAGGGCTCGAACCTGTGTCCCCTGCATTGGCAGGCAGATTCTTAACCACTGCGCCACCAGGGAAGCCCACAAATTCCTTTTTGAGAAATGAGTTGCTGACGCAGCTATAAAACATCTGGCAGAAGGTAGTTAGTATTCTGCATTATATGAAAGGCAACCCAGACATGAAGGAGACATGGCCTTACAAGAAAACAATAGACAAATCGGAGAGTCTTTTCTAAGGGAAAATAATATGCTTAAGATAGATATGTGTCAGAATTGTTTTTTTAATATTTATTTTTATTTCTATTTACTTATTTATTTAGGCTGTGCCAGGTCTTCGTTGTAGCACTTGGGATCTTAGGTGAAGCATGGGGACTTCTTAGTTGCAGCATGCGAACTCGGTTGCAGCATGCATGCGGGATCTAATTCCTAGACTAGGGGTCGGGGGGCACAGAGTCTTACCCACTGGACCACCAGGGAAGTCTCCCAAATTATTTTTAACCAATACTTTTCAATTCATCACCTTCAGTCCTGACTGCCAGGAGAGACTTCTGCTGTATAAACGGGTGGACAGTCACCCCTCTGCAGACAACTTAACATCTGATTGAAAGGTTGACCAACATGAACAAGAAGGGAATTGCCTGGCAATCCAGTGGTTAGGACTCCGGGCTTCTACTGCAGTGGGCATGCGTTCAATCTGAATCCTGCAAGCCATGCAGCGTTGCCAAAAATAAAGTATGTCTTATTTTACCCATATAATCAGGAATGATTTCTAGTTTTTGTTTTAGAAAAAGTCTATTTTTTTGAGCAATATCGTTATTTTTTATTGTTTTTTGTTATTCTCTACTAAATTTTATATTTTAAATTTTTATTGAAATATTGCTGATTTACAATTTTGTGTGTTTCAGGTTTACAGCAAAGAGACTGTCATTCATATATATATATATATATATATATATATATATATATACTTTTTTAGATTCTTTTCCATTATAGGTTATTACAAGATATTGAAAACAGTAAGTCCTTGTTGGTTATCTACTCCATATATAGTAGTGTGTATATTATAATCCCAAACTCCTAATTTATCCCTCTCCCACCCTTTCCCCTTTGGTAACCGGAAGTTTGTTTTCTATGTGAGTCTATTTCTGTTTTATAAATAAGTTCATTTGTATCATTTTTTACATTCTACATATAAGTGATGTCATGTGATATCTGTCTTTGTCTGACTTACTTCACTCAGTATGATAATCCACCCATGTTGCTGCAAATGGCATTATTTCATTCTTTTTATGGCTGAGTAGTATTCTACTGTGTATATATACCACATCTTCTTTATATATTAACCTGTCGATGGACACTTAGGTAATATCTTTTTTCTTTTAAAGTAAATTGTTTTATTTTATTTATTCATTTTTTTGGCCGCACCGTGCAGCATGCAGGACCTTAGTTCCCTGACCAGGGATCGAACCCACGCACCCTGCATTGGGAGCGTGGAGTCTTAACCACTGGACCACCAGGGACGTCCCAGTAATATCTTTCTTATATTAAGCATTTTGAAGTGAGCCAAATACAGTCATCCCTCAGAATCCATGGGGGATTTGTTCCAGGACCCCTTGGACAGGATGCTCAAGTCCTTTATACAAAATGGTGTAGCATTTGCACACAACATTGGAACACACTCCCAGATACTTTAACCCATCTCTAGATTACTTATGATACATAATACAATGTAAATGCTATGTATATAGTTGCAGAAACAATGTAAATGCTGTGTGAATAGTTGCCAGTGCATGGCAAATTCAAGTTTTGCTTTCTGGAATTTTTTTTCCCCAGTATTTTTGATCCATGGTTGGCTGAATCTGTGGAGGCAGAACCTGTGGATATGGAAGACCAACTGTACTATTGATTCATTTTAGAATGTATGTTTTTGAAATTTTAAATATTTAATACAAGTAAAAGGGATGTGTGGTGACAAAGTCCTCTCTGCCCACAGGCCTTCACCCCTCTACCCAGACACACCCACTGGGAAACATTTCTCTGTATCCTCCCAAGGGTATGTACAAGCACAAAGATACACTTCATTCTGCTTTTTACAAAAACTGTAGCATGTGTTATATTGTGTTCTACTGCTCTTTGTTGTTTTCAAATAAAAGTCTAGCTGAGGCTATTTTGGAGATGCACTACCTTGTTCTTTTAAATTTATTTTTGGCTGCATTGGGTCTTCGTTGCTGCACGTGGGCTTTCTCTAGCTGCGCTGAGTGGGGGCCACTCTTTGTTGCGGTGCGTGGGCTTCTCATTGCCATGGCTTCTCTTATTGCAGAGCACAGGCTCTAGGCTCACAGACTTCAGTAGTTGTGGCACGCAGGCTCAGTAGTTGTGGGGGGCCCCAGGTTCAATCCCTGGTCTGGGAACTAGATCCCACATGCATGCTGCAACTGAGTCCACATGCTGCAACTAAGAAGTCCCCATGCTTCAACTAAGATCCCGAGTGCTGCAAATAAGACCCGGCACAGCCAAAATAAATAAATAAATATTTAAAAAATAATTGACACATATATATCTTAAGCATATTATTTTTCCTTACAAAAGACTCTCCGATTTGTCTGTTGTTTTCTTGTAAGGCCATGTCTCCTTCATGTCTGAGTTGCCTTTCATATAATGCAGAATACTACCTACCTTCTGCCAGATGTTTTATAGCTGCCTCAGCAACTCATTTAATTTCTTCCCACTGCACCACCAGGGAAGTCCCTACTTTGTTCTTTTAACAGCTGCATCCTAACTCATTACGTCAGTGATTTTTAGCCAGGAGGCACTTTGGAAATCTGTGGGCCTCTGACAGTGGATGGGGGCAATGCTGGACATGTTATAATGCCTGAGACTGCCCCACTGACTTCCAAACGTCTGGCCAGATGTTAGTGTATGCGAAAAACTCATTTATAATTATGTAAGTCTAAAGTCCATTTTACATATTAACATGAAGGGTTTGGTTTCGGGCTGCTGAAAAATCTGAATATCCGTGGCACTTCCGAGGCCTCCAACTGCTGTGTAATGGAAGGGATGCTGTGTAATGGAAGGGAAGCATAAACTTCAGAAGGGCTTAAAGGCTACTGGAATCATGTCAAAGAGCCACAGAGGTCAACTTAGAGGGGCTTGTACTAGCCAAATTTGGGATGATTTGAGCATCAAAAACAATGAGTGCAGGGACTTCCCTGGTGGTCCAGAGGTTAAGACTACGAGCTCCCAATGCAGGGGGCCAGGGTTTGATCCCTGGTCAGGGAGGTAGATCCCACATGCCGCAACCAAGTCCCAGCACAGCCAAATAAATAAATATAAAAAATAATGAGTGCAATTGTTCGTAACACGTTTAATGAAAATCCACAGTGGTAGGAGGAGGGAGAGAGAGATTAGAAGATTACTCAATTTTTCGCAACTACAGAGTAATTGACTCAGGGGAATTCCCTGGTGGTCCAGTGGTTAGGACTCCTCACTCACAGGTTCAGTCCTCGATCAGGGAACTTGGACCTTGTAAGCCACGTGGCATGGCCAAAATTATTTTTTAAAAATTGATTCAGGTGAAGATCATTAACTGATGCTAAAAGAAAATAATCAGGTGAAAGGTCTGGGAGCAGGGTCTTCACACATCCCACAGGTTACCTACTCAGCAGAAAGAATATAAAGTACCTTTCCAGTGGAGCAGTCAGACCTCCTGTTGAGTCAGCATGAGATCATATGCTATCTGACAACAGGATTAAGTGCATATAGCATCACCTACAACGCCTTCCTGCATAAAATGTTGAACATGTGTCCATTCAAGCTTCTCTGCCTAATTTCCAGTTTACAGAAAATACAAGAGCCAGAGGAA
Organism: Tursiops truncatus; assembly: GCF_011762595.2. Taxonomy (NCBI): domain Eukaryota; kingdom Metazoa; phylum Chordata; class Mammalia; order Artiodactyla; family Delphinidae; genus Tursiops; species Tursiops truncatus. The sequence continues at coordinate 9,226,771 of NC_047042.1, forward strand.
CAAGCAAGTAACACGAAATGGAGACCTTAGGTAGCTCCAAAATCAGGGACATTCGACGAAGTCAATGTCCTGGACTGTTTAAGGAGTTGATGTCAAAAAAAAAAAAAAAAAAAAAAAGGCAAGAGGCCAAGACCACACAGTGTAGGACTCAATTTATATGAAATGTCCAGAAAAGGTAAATCTAGAGACAGAAAGCCAACTTGTAGTTGCCAGGGACTGGGAGTGAAAGCAGAAGGGACTGCAAATGGGCACAGGGTCTTCCTGGTGTGGTGGATTACGGTGATGGTTGCACAACTCAGTAAATTCACTAAAATTATTGTACTCTTAAAATGGTTGAATTTTATGGTGTATAAATTATCTCAATAGGCCTTTTTTTAACATTAATAGAAATTACAATATGTTAAAAAGTGGAAGGACTGTTCTAGATTGAGACAAAAGAGACCTAACAATCAAATAGTGTGTGAACCTAGGTTGGATCCTTGGGGGCAGTGGGGGGGGTGTGTGGGCGGGAGAGCACATTATTAAATACATTGATTGTATGTAAATCATACCTTAATAAAGCTGATTTTAAAAACACCTCTAGGGACTTCCCTGGTGGCACAGTGGTTAAGAATCTGCCTGCCAATGCAGAGGGCCACGGGTCCAAGCCCTGGGCCGGTAAGATCCCACATGCCGCGGAGCAACTAAGCCCGTGCACCACAACTACCGAGCCCGTGCACCACAACTACCGAGCCCGGGCACCTAGAGCCCATGCTCCACAAAAGAAGCCACGGCAATGAGAACTCCGCACACCTCAAGAAAGACCCAACGCAGCCAAAAATAAAACCACCTCCGGAACCAGTGGGGGAAATCTGAATAAGGACCGTACACTGCAGTTTGTATGGATTTTGCTTATTTTCTGAGGTGTGCTAAAGCAACTGGGTGAGCCCTACCTTATTGGATACATGGCTGGCCCTCCCTGGATGCAGCAGCTCTTGTGCTCAGGGAAGCTGAGGCCACACTGTAATCGATTCTGCTCACCTTGCCTTGTCCTGGAGGCCTTCATAACGTAGCAGCCACTTACCCTTTCAAAACTAAATAGTATGGGGCTTCCCTGGTGGCGCAGTGGTTGCAAGTCCGCCTGCCAATGCAGGGGACACAGGTTCATGTCCCGGTCCGGGAGAATCCTACATGCCACGGAGCGGCTGGGCCCATGAGCCATGGCCGCTGAGCCTGCGCGTCCGCAGCCTGCGCTCCGCAACCGGAGAGGCCACAGCAGTGAGAAGCCCGCGTACTGCAAAAAAAACAACAAAAAAAACCTAAACAGTCTGTTTTTAGGGACACACATAGGTGATAGAGTGATAAACACAAAATCAGTGACCTCAAAAAAAAAAATGGGCCTCTTGGGAGGGACAGAGTATGCAACTGGGGAGGCCTCCCAAGGGGAGTTCTTGATCTTAAAGGAAACCATGTTCACGAACATAAAGACCTCAACTGGACCAGATTATGGCTCAGATTACCAGGTCTGCACAATGGAATGAGAAGACCTCAAATGACCATGACGGCCTCTACAACTAGCCAGGGAGAAGTTCCCTCATCTATAGACAGTTACCTGGTCACCAGTTGGTCTGGAGCAAGGCAGAGCCAGATGCCTTCTGCAGTAGACTGTACCACACCAGGTCTGCCTGCCTTTCTCTAGCGGACTGAACTTCACAATTGAGCTGTCATAAACTCTGTACTCCGCATCTACATTCTCAAACAGCTAGATATCCCAAGAACATGGTCCAAAGACCCCTCCCCACAGAGGCTAAAGCTTGACATATTTCCCTCAAGGAGGGCCACCACAGAATACGCTCAAATTAAGCTTTGTTAAAATTAGCTGATTTTCAATTTGTTATAGTAATTTTGATGGATAACCCTAAATGTGCCAAGTGAGAATTTTCCACTGTCATCCTTAAAGGAGTACTGTTCCAACATGGTCACAATCTTGAAGTTCCACCTTTTTTCCCTGCCTGAGCCTACATCTTCCGTATTCCACTCACAGCTTGCCCTTGGGATACTCGATCAGCAAAACTTTATTCTTGGATCAGGGAAGCAAAAACACAAGATACTTTTAAACAAAGACAGCAACTGTTGTCTTAGAAGTAACGTGTTGCTGCTTAAAAATGAAATCTACATCAATACCCTAACCAAACAAGGACAGGCAACGGTTGTTTAGTCTTTATTTCATAACCATAAACTTAACTTTGCAATTCAGCTAAACTTGGAGGGGAATAAGGAAAATATGGAACCCAAAGAAGTGCAATGAGAGCACAAAGATTATAGTATATTTGGAGCAGATGGGGATGAAGGGGTGCTCTCCTGAGCTACAGAAGGAATGGTCTGGTGGTTAAGATAAAACACAAGTCAAATTTATTATTAGATTTGTCCACAGTCAGCAATGGTGATCTTCTTGCTGGTCTTGCCATTCCTGGAACCAAAGCGCTCCATGGCTTCCACAATATTCATGCCCTCTTTCACCTTGCCAAAGACCACATGCTTGCCATCCAACCTGGAAACAGAAGAATAAACATTACTACCTCCGATCTGCAGGTAGTAATGAAATAGAGAGAAATAAGCAGCCTGCATTGTGCACTGAGATAAGAACAGTGTCCCACCAATCAATATAGCATACCCAAGCAAGAGAAGACCAGAAGAGTGGTTTATCCAGCTTTTAGCACTAGCTAACGCCGACTAGTTAAATACTGGAAACATTTTATCCTTTTACCTAAAAAAAAAAGTGTCAACACCAGATTACTTTAAGCCAGTCTAAAAAAGGTGGTCTCCAGGAGTCTCTAATCACTGTTAATCCTAATTTTAGAATGGACCCCTAAAAAAGAGCCAACAAATCACATGCTAATTAGATGAAAGCACCACTCTTAAATTCAACTACTCAACAAGGTGCCCTGTTTTGCTATTAGAGTATCTCACTTTCTATAGTGCACTATCTAAATTTGTGACTATTCATGCCCTTCTACTACTTTAGAGCAGGAACAGCAGGGAAAGGTTGCCTTTGCTATGTTCTGCTCTTACCACTCAGTCTTGGCAGTGCAGATGAAAAACTGGGAACCGTTTGTGTTGGGGCCAGCATTTGCCATGGACAAGATGCCAGGACCCGTATGCTTCAGGAGGAAATTCTCATCATCAAATTTCTCCCCATAAATGGACTTGCCACCAGTGCCATTATGGCGTGTGAAGTCACCACCCTGTGAACATAAAAGAGGAACCTGTCACTTTTGGCAACAGCTGGAAAACATGCCAAGTCTGCAAGGTTCAAACTTTAAAACTCAAGTTTAAACTAATTAAAAGGGTCAAGTGGAACCAAAATGGTAGAATTAACATTTTGGTTCATATATGCACTTAAAAAAAAAAAACATTTGTTTATTACAGACCACAGCAATTTAGATGGCATGGTATCAGTGCAAAATTGTCAAATAGACAAATGTAACAGAAAACAAAGTATAAAAGTAGACTGGCACCAATGCAGACAGACCATATGTGCACATCCTGAAATGTTCTGGCTCAATCCCAAATTAAGAGAACCCAAATCAGTATCAGTAAATTTCATACCTGGCACATAAATCCCGGAATTATTCTGTGAAAGCAGGAACCTTTATAACCAAAGCCTTTCTCCCCAGTGCTCAGAGCACGGAAGTTTTCTGTTAAAATAAAGTGTATATGTATATAGACACAACAGTTAAAATCAGAATACCTTTGTTAAACATTTAAAAAAGAAATAAAACTAACCTGCTGTCTTTGGAACTTTGTCTGCAAACAGCTGTAAGAGAAAATGACAGTTAATGAAAAACATCTGCTTACATATTTTGTTGCTTAGTACCCTTGTCTTTAGGGGCCTCTGAATCATAAATTCATTTTCTCACTAGAAGAGAATGCTTCTTCAGTAATTACTTTGAATCCCAAATAAGAACGGCTCCTGACAGCCTTAAGGTCCTGCGGGGTTGGGTTAGCAACATGACACCCAAAGACATGCCAAAACTCCAGAACCAGGAATGACTCAGATAGTGTGAGGCTTCTAAAAAGTGACTTAAAACTTTTATGTGTATCACACCTACTTCTAAACAGATAGATGGTCTCTCAAAGGTACATCACCTCCCCCAACTTCAACTTGAACCTAAAGACAAGAACTTTCAAGAATAGCAAGTACTCCTGCACGATCAGGGAGTAAATAGCTGTAATTTTAGTCACTGGTAATGAAAATGCTACTACCTCCAATCTGTTAACATAGCTTTATGGATTGGATGAGCAGTCACTTCTTGGTTTCCAGGTCCCTTACCTAGTAGTGGGGTAAAAAATAAAGATTGGTTTCTAGTACAACTGCTTCGAACCTTTCCTGCATATATCAAACATTTTGGCTAAAAAAGCTTAAATACCACAGAAAACGCAAGCCCTTGCATAAAGACAGTTTAAACTACTTAATGAACTATTCCACAGATCCGTGACTTAAATCATCTACTGAAATCCCTGGATGTTTCTTAGAAGACTTACTATTTAGCTTCTAAGTACTGTATATAAAACATACGGTCTCTTAAGTATTAACGTGTCTCCAACCCTCGTACTAACTCGTTTCCCTTTTAGACCCTTACTAAAGTTAAAGCTCGCAGTGGCAGTTCCACCTCCATTCTCACCAAGGGATCTGTCAGAGCGCCTATCTCATTTCCATTAAGCCCTCTGGCTAACCTGAGACACACAAGCTACAAAGAGTTAGGCTCAGGCCAAGTTTCCACGTGGCCCCTGGCCAATTATCAGCTGACTTCGGATAAAGGTGGAGTATACATCTACTGGATGTAATATTTCTCCAGTTTTTACGTCAGGGCAAGTTTCCACATGGGCCCTTATCAATTCTTAGCTCTGACTACAGTGAGAGTGGGCTACAGACTGATCTGCATGGGGGGCTATCTAAGCTTGGGCGGAGATCCTACAACCTGATCACTGGCGGCTCTTTGAGAAGTGGTCAAAGAGGATAAAACCACTTAGGGCTACACCCCAAGACCTACCATGCTGGGTTAACTGGAACGGAATCCCATTTACCGTTTGAAGAGCCCGCCGACTTACTTAGCTACCCTGCTGTGATTACAAACTGATTAAGAAGTACCCGTAACACGCCTGAACTAATTAGGAAACCAGCGCAGAAGGCCTGCCGCTCTGCCGGTCTCGACTAGCCTGTTCTGCGCGGGGACGACCGGGAGGGGCCCGGGCGCCTCCCACCCGCCGTCACCGCAGCGGAAGGCGGGCCTCGGCGCCAGCGGAGGGAAGGCGGCCGGCACATTTCCGCTCGGGGTGGGGGCGGGGAGGGGCCTCTTTCTACATCAACCTCGCGATTTTAAAACACCCGGGGAAGCCCTCGAGCCGGCCGACCCCACACCCTTATTATAACCCAACCCTGAACTAGCAAGCGTCCTTCGGGACAACGGATGGGCTGCTATCCCCACCGGCCCTGGCGCGCCCGGCGCGGGAAAAGGCAGCCTTCAGGTGCGGCCGCCGCGTCGGCTCGAAGGAAGCGGCTTCCGAGTCCTCGAGGGCGGCCCCGGGAAGGTCGCGGCTGCCCAGGGCCGGCGCCCGCCTTCCGTCTGGGGCGTTGCCGACCCTCAGGGCCCCGCGATCCCACGCGGCGGCCAACGGCTCGCGGCCCGAGCACGTGCGCGGCCGGAAGGGCGCGGCCGCGCCTCCCCCGCCCGCCCCGCCCGCCCCGCCTTTGTCTGCCCGCCGCCCCCGGCCTCCCAAAATGGCCCCTCGTCAGGAAATGGCGCCGCGCCGCCCGCGTTCCTCAGGCGGGGCGCCCGCACCCAGCCCCTCGGCCTCCCCCCCGCCGCCCGCTCAGGCCCACCCGGCGCGCCGCCGCCCGCCCCAACCTCGAAGGAGACGCGGCCCAAGGGCTCGCCGTCGACGGCGATGTCAAAGAACACGGTAGGGTTGACCATGGTTGGGCTGCGCGGGAAGTTCCGATGTGGCGGCGTCTGCAAAGCAGCACGAGCCCCACCGCCCGCCTCTTTTATAGCCGGTTCAGGCCCCGCCCATGGCCGGTCGCGCGCCTCGTCTCTGGCCAATCGCGACCGTGGGTCAGTCGAAGTGACGGTGTGCCTGGGCCTATGGGTGGAGATGGCGCCGGAGAGGAGGGACGGGAGACGCGCGTGCGCGCTGGCAGATGCAGGCAGGTTCCCGCCCGCTGCTTCGGTCTCCGCGCTGCGGTGTGGGGTCGCGCTGAGGCGACCGGGTTGGGGACGGGACTTGGAGACCGCCCTGGTGGGCCGGCTGGGTCGGTGGGAGCCCGAGAGACATGCACCTGCCTGGGCCCGCGGCCAGGACGTCTTCCCATCGCGCAGAGGGGACAACTGAGGCAAACGCAGGCCTCAAGGTCGCGCCGCCCGCCAAGGTCGCTCGGGGTCCAGGGCCCATGCCGCTCTGGGAGGCCAGGTGGCTTTGGGCATCACCATTTTCCCACTGCAGATGAGGATGAGGCGCAGCCGCCGCCCTCTCTCCCTTCCCCCTTTCTCCCCTAGTCTGAAAGGTTATGAAATGCTTCCAAAATACCCTACTTTCCGAAAATATCTTGCACACTCTGCTTGAATTTTCTCCAGGAGGAAGACGTTAAAACAAGAGCCTGTCACTTCCCTGATAGTGCAGTGGTTAAGAATCGCCTGCCAATGTGGCGAGGTGGGTTTGAGCCCTGGTCCGGGACGATCCCACATGCTGTCGAGCACCTGAGCCCTTGCGCCACAACTGCTGAGCCTGTGCTCTAGAGCCCGCGAGCCACAACTACTGAGCTCACATGCCACAACTACTGAAGCCCGGGCGCCTAGAGCCCGTGCTCCGCAGCAAGAGAAGCCACCGCAATGAGAAGCCCGCGCGCTGCCACAAAGACCCAACGCAGCCAAAAATGAATAAATTTATTTTTTAAAAAAAGAAAAGTGAACTCCCTTAGGCAAAGATATTAATAATACTTTTATTACTAGTACTAAATGCACTTATATGGCCCTGGTCTTTTGTTCGGAAAACCTTGAAAAGAAAATTTATATATCCTTTGACATTCAGAATGTTATTTAGTATCTCCAAAACCAGGATAGGGTTGTGAGAAGCAAATGAGAGTCCTTCTGAAAGATGAAATCCAGTGTCTGGCATCATGCCATCGTTATTAATAATGGCATTGTGAGCCTGCATCTGCTCAGAATTTATAAGAGTGCGGTTTTGTTCTCACAACCACCCCAGAATCCCCATTTACAGATGCGGAAAGTGAGCATCCTTCATGTTAAGTAGCTTGCTCAGAGTAACCAGCTTAGGAGTATTAGCAAAGCCAGAACTAGCAACTGCTTTTTTGCCCATTCCCCAGCACCGGTGCTTTCTGACCTTGAGGAAGCTGCTTGTCCTTATCTGACACTGAAAAAATGACCCGAGGCCCTCAGGCATAAACTCCCTCAACTTCTCTCTCCTCCACTCTGAACCTTAAAGCAGTTAGGAACCCCTCCTAAGAAATAAATGAATGAATAATAAGGTCGTCACTTATGACTTCCCTCACATTACTATTCAGGGCCCTCCCTTCTCTTCACCATCATCATAGTCTCTCACTCACTTCTTCTACCAAGAACTCAGAGGGGCACCCTCCACCTGCGAGGGCTAGAGGCAGTGAGGGGAAGCCAGGTTATGTCCTCTGCAGGCCCCAAAGACGGGGGTCTCTGTGGCAGGCACACAGGCGTGGCCAAAAGGATCCTGTCTGCAGCCAGGCCAGCCTGGGCATTACTGACCTGAGTTAGGTGGTAAAATGTGCAGTAGTTTTTTGTTTTGTTTTGTTTTTCTCTCTCTCTGTCTCTTTGACTTATGTATACATTTCTTTTTCTTGCTGCACTGTGCGGCGTGTGGGGATCTTAGTTCCCCAAACAGGGATCGAACCCTCACCCTCGGCAGTAAAAGCATGGAGCCCTTAACCACTGGACCGCCAGGGAATTCCCTGCATTTTCTTTTTTAACAGCTTTTAACAAATGAATTTCATGGTATGGAACCTTTATTGAGATGTAGTTTACATACCATGAAATTCACTTGTTTTAAGCGTACAATTCAGTGACTTTTTAGCAAATTCAGAGCAGTGCAGATATCACCACAATCTAATTTTAGAACATTTCCCTCACCCAGAAAGAACCTTGTGCCCATTTTTAGTAACTCCCTGTTTCCACCCAATAACTGCTTTTAAAATTGTGTAGTTAAAAATTGATTTAGACTTGTGGTTTCAAATGGAAATATTAAAGTTTATATATTGCATTTTTTTTCTTTTAGTTTTGGCTGCATTGGGTCTTCGTCGCTGCACGCAGGTTTTCTCTAGTTGTGGCGAGCGGGGGCTACTCTTCGTTGTGGTGCATGGGCTTCTCATTGTGGTGGCTTCTCTTGTTGCGGAGCATGGGCTCTAGGCGCATGGGCTTCAGTAGTGTGCCACAAGGGCTCAGTAGTTGTGGCTCATGGGTTCTAGAGCGCAGGCTCAGTAGTTGTGGCGCACAGGCTTAGTTGCTCTGCGGCATGTGGGATCTTCTCGGACTAGGGATCCAACCCATCTCCCCTGCATTGGCAGATGGATTCTTAACCACTGGGCCACCAGGGAAGTCCCTACATATTGCATTTTAACATTTAAGAGAACTTTAGGTTCAACCTATTTAAAAGTTTATCAGAATTGTTTAATGCCCAGGGAGGTTTTTTCATTGTTAATTTGGACAATGAAGTACTTTAAAAGGAAACCAAATGTATTACATCTATAAATGCAGTTTAAATATTTGAAGATATATTAAAAGAGTTCAAATCTGCCATACCTATAAAGAGACAAATATTATGTGTAAGCTGAAGAACTATGTTTTAAATTGTAGTTTAATACATTAAATATCAGTTGTTAAAATATAACAAAATAACTCCTGAGTAGTCTTGCTACGTAAGAAAAGATGCAGGGCTCCAATTCTTACGTCAGGGAACCCAGAGGACTTTACTCCTCACCCCGCCACCCCGTCCTCAGCTCCAGCCCCATCACTTCACAGCTTCACAGGTGCCACCACCTCCCTTCCCCTCCCGCATCCCCCAAGTTCATGTTCAAGATCGTCTGACTGCCGCAAAGACTAAGGAAGGGGGAGAAAAAGAAAAGGGCAGAAGGCTCGGGAGTGGAGCCATCACAGCCTTGTTTGCAAAGCTTTCCCAGGAGCCCCACCCAGCGGCTTTCACCCTTGGCAGCAGGAATCCAGGAAGATGAATATTTTGATCTGGGCACATTGCCACCTGAGCCACCCGGCTTCTGATAGTAAGGAGGAAGGCAAGATGGCTGCTTTGGGGAGACAGCAGGCGACATCCGAGGCAACAACTATTGCTGACCCAGCAGAAAAGGGATGGACTGGGAGGGACTGGGAGTTCTCAGCCCTTAGGAAACCTGCACATCAGGACACAGGGAGAAACCCACCTCAGCCTGGCCTGGGGGAGGACCACCCCCCCAAACGTTGGATTTGATGGCAGGGCGGGACCGGGGTGGGGCTGCATCTGCTTAGTGAAGCCCAGATCATTCCCAATCTCCCTGGATCACCCCAGATCACCAGAGGCTGGGAAAGGTGGTGTCTGGTGTTCTCACATAAGGTGGGGAATTTCCCTAACACAGAAAGGGGCACAGTAACCAAAAAAGGGGGAAATGAGGCCTAAGTTAGTTAATTCAAGATTCCAGAAAATATCGGGTGCCATTATTACGATCATTATTTAACTCTCATAGCAGTCCTTTGAAGTAGATACTATTATTTTGATTTTTTTTTTTTTTTTGGCGGTGCTGCATGGCACGGCATGCAGGAATCCTGACCAGGGATGGAACCCGTGCCCCCTGCAGTGGAAGCATGGAATCCTAACCACTGGACCACCAGGGAATTCCCTATTTTTCCTATTTTTCACAAGAGGAGACAGAAGCTCAGAGAAGTTGAGTAACTTCCTCAAGCTCACACAGCTGCGAAGAGGTAGAGCCAGATGTCCATTCTACCTGGTTTTGGGCCCTGTGCGCCTCACCACCATGCCACATCCTGAAATTTAAAAAAATTATGGTAAAATATACATAACATAAAGTTTACCATTTTCACTATTAAGTGTACCGTTCACAGGCATTAAGTACATTCCTATTATTGTGCAGCATCCCCACCATCCATTCCAGAACTTTTTCATCTTCCCAAACTGAAACTCTGTCCCCACTGAACACTAACTCCCCATCTCCTCCCCCAGCTCCTGACACCCACCATTCTTCTGCTGCTTGTCTCTATGAATTTGCTTGTTCTAGGAACTCCATGTGAGTGGAATCATACAATATTTGTCCTTTTGTGACTGGCTTATTTCACTTAGCCTAATGTCCTTAAGGTCCATGCATGTTGTAGCATGTGTCAGAATTTCCTTCCTTTTAGTAGCTGAATAATATTCCATTGTTTATCCATCCTTCCATCAATGGACACTTGGGTTGCCTCCATCTTTTGGCTATCGTGACAAATGCTGCTATGAACATGGGTGAATCCTTTCTTTCAATCTTTTTGTGTATATACTGTGAAGTGGAATTGCTGAATCAGACAATAATACTGTTTTAATTTTTTAAGGAACTGCCATACTGTTTTTTTAATTAATTAATTAATTTATTTATTTTTGGCTGCGTTGGGTCTTTGTTGCTGCGTGCGGGCTTTCTCTAGTTGCGGTGAGTGGGGGCTACTCTTCTTTGCGGTGCACGGGCTTCTCATTGCGGTGGCTTCTCTTGTTGAGGAGCACGGGCTCTAGGCACACGGGCTTCAGTAGTTGTGGCACGCGGGCTCAGTAGTTGTGGCTCATGGGCTTTAGAGCGCAGGCTCAGTAGTTGTGTTACACGGGCTTAGTTGCTCCGCGACATGTGGGATCTTCCCGGACCAGGGCTCGAACCCGTGTCCCCTGCCTTGGCAGGCGGATTCTTAACCACTGAGCCACCAGGGAAGCCTGCCATACTGTTTTTCACAGCAGCTGCACCATTTTACATTCATACCAGTTTCTCCACATCCTCACCAGCACGTTATATTTTCTGTGTGTTTGTTTTTATAATAGCCATCCTAATGGGTGTGAGGCAGTACTTCATTGTGGTTTTGACTTGCATTTCCCTAAGGATTAGTGATGCTGAGCATCTTTTCTTGTGTTTTTGGCCATTTGTGTGTCTTCTTTGAACAGAGAAACATCTATTCAAGTCTTACCTATTTTTCAATTGGGTTGTTTGGCTTTTTGTTGTTGAGTTTTAGGAATACTTTACATATTCTTGATATTAATCCCTTAACATATATGTGATTTGCAACTATGTTCTCCCATTCTGTGGGTTGCCTTTTCATTCTGTTGATAGTGTCATGATTTTTTTTTTTTTTTTTGAGCGCCCAGGTGGTATCCATTGGCTGGGTCTCAACTTTGGCTGCGTGATAACTCACACTCAGTTTTGACGTGTGTGTGGGTCTGACCACCAAGGGAAGGTCAACATTACTCACAAAGCTCAGTTCTCCAAATTCCTGGGGTGATTTCAGCAAAGTTCCTGTGGTGACCATCCTGGCCTCCTCCTCTAATGCTGAAGGTGGAACTACAGCAGGTGAAGACAGAACCAGGAGGGGAAACTGAGGCAGAGACCATTCAGTCCTCTGTCCAAGAGCAGCTACATCATGTATAGAGCCCATAGCAAAATGAAATGTGGGGCCCCTTATTCAAAAATGGTCAAGGAAAAAAAAAAATGGTCAAGGATTCCAAGACAGGGATGGCAGAGCATTAAACCAAGCACAGGGCCCTTCTGAGCACGGAGCCCTGCGTGGCTGCATGCGTCGCTGGCCCTGCCACTGCCTTTGGTGGCAAACCGTCAATCCCTGGGAGCCCTAGACACAGGGGACTTTACACTCACCCCCTGGCTCTTTTCCAAGAGTCATCACCAAGTGCTCATGAGGAAGACAGGAGGCTGGTCCAGGAGATGGAGAAGACGCCCTGAGGCTCTGGGGGAGGAGCAGGGTCCTGAGAGACCCTCCAAGGACAGGGGCTCTGCAGTAAGCACCTGGGAGTGACTGTCTGCCCTGGGGGATCATGAGTAAGACCTGGCCCGAGGGTCAGGCACGTGGCGCTACTGGAGGCTGAGGGTGGACATGCCAGGCCCTACACCGTGTACCAGTGGGGGTGTGTCAGGAGAGCTGAGACCTCCTGAAGGACAGGCACATGGGGCCTCTGAGAGCAGGGGGATCAAGAGAAACACTACAGGTGTCCCCAGGCCACACCGACTGCCAGGCAATGGCCGTCGACCACTGAGGAGGTGAAAGAGCAGGGTGAGACCACCCGCCAAGGTGCTGGGGCACCAGGCCTGCCGCAACAGACCCTCACACACTCAGATGCCAGCGCTGCTAAAGGAAGGTCTGATCCTGCTGCCTGTGCTGAGCTGAATCTAAAGCAGCAACAAAGTCCGGACTCAGCTCACCCACAGGCCAGATGGGCTGAGCCCAGCACCAACAGCCAACACAGAAGGATGTGCCGTTTCCTGGGCATCCAACTCTTTACTTCAGCCTCTGCTATTCTTTACACATTGTGCTTGGTATTCAGTGACAAATCCTTCCTGCCTGACTGCCTTTGAACTGGGGCACTGGCTTTTTCCTGTCTTTGGACTGGAACTTACACCATTGGTTCTCCTGGGTCTCCAGCTTGCTGACTCACCCCACAGATCTTGGGGCTTGTCGGCCTCCATAATCAGGTGAGCTAATTCCTTATAATAAGCAAACAAACAAATATGTATATCTCCTACTGGCTCTGTTTCTCTGGAGAACTCTGACTAAATGTAGACACCAAAAACAAAAACAAACCAACCCCAAGATAATGTGACCCATCATCTAGAAAGGCAACAATCAATAGAACCAGACCCAGACATAGCCTGTGTTATAAGACAAGAGACTTTAACCATGGTAAATGTGTAACAGGATATACTGCAAAGGGTGGATGATGTCACGACAGGTGAGATTTTCAACAGAGAGATAGAAACAATAAAGAAGAGCCAGGGCTTCCCTGGCGGCGCAGTGGTTGAGAGTCCGCCTGCCGATGCAGGGGACGTGGGTTCGTGCCCCGGTCCGGGAAGATCCCACATGCCGCGGAGCGGCTGGGCCTGTGAGCCATGGCCGCTGAGCCTGCACGTCCGGAGCCTGTGCTCCGCGAAGGGAGAGGCCACAACAGTGAGAGGCCCGCGTACTGCAAAAAATAAATAAATAAATAAATATGTGGTTTTCCCATGCAAGGAAACCAGAGACCACTGGGAAAATGCCCGACCAAAGGTCAGAGGCAGGGAAAGGGCAAGGTGAGCCCCGAACAGCTTGGGCCAGAAAGCAAGAGTATTCAAGTCCAAATGGGTCGAGGAGCCAGGGTACCACCTGTCAAACTCGGGTCAATTTAAGTATCAAGAAGAATAATGAGAGTAGTTACGACACATTGGACAGAAACCAATCCAAGTCCACAGTGATTCTAAATAACAAGTGTATGTATGGTGGGGTCGCTCTTCACAGAATTCCAGGCAATGCATATAGAAGGAAAGATCAAAGGAGGAAAATCACTTTGCAGTGCAATCATGGGCATCATCAAGGACCCTCAATGGGGGCTAAAACCATGTTGAAATCATGCTGAATGTCCTTACTCTGCAGCCCACTTACAAATACAGTAGGGGAGAGGCCCCTTCACCAAGGGAGGCTGCTGGTTACCACTGAAAATAGCCAATGATGAGACAGCTGACCTTACAATGCAACGAGGCCGCTTGGGCAGGACTCCAGACTCTGAGGGGCCCTAGACACAGCAGATGTCTTCCTGGACTCCATGCACACAGAGGACTTCTGACAGACCGTATAGGGGTCCTTCCTGCTTTCCACCTGTTTAGGCTGTTTGTTTCTTTTAAAGTCAGTAACAATAATTAAGAATCGTATTTACACATAATATGTAAGGTACCAATTGTTTAACAGACTTTTTAAAAAGAAACTTTTTTAAGAACAGTTTTAGGCTCATAGGGAAATTGAGGAGAAAGTACAGATATTTCCCATGTATCCCCTGTTCTCCACCCCTGCCCCTGGCCAACCTCCCCCATTATCATCATCCCCCACCAGAGTGGTGCATTTGTTACGACTGATGAAACTACACTGACGCATTATAGCCACCCAAACCCGCCGTTTACGTTAGGGTTCTCTCAGTGTTGTATCGATACATTCTATAGGTTTTGACAAATGTATAATGACATGTACCCACCATTACAGTATCATGCAGAGTATTTTCACTGCCCTAAAAACCCTCTGTGCTCCACCTGTTATCTTTCAGCCCCCAACTCCTGGCAACCACTGATCTTTTTACTGTCTCCATAGTTTTGCCTTTTCCAGAATGTCATATAGTTAGAATTATACAGTATGTATTCTTTTCAGATTGGCTTCTTTCACCTAGTACTATGCATTTAAGGTTCCTCTATGTCTTTTAAAATTTTTTTATTGAAGCATAATTGATGTGCAATATAACAAAAGTTACTGGTGTACAACAGCTCATTTCTTTTTAGTGCTGAATAATATTCCATTGTCTGGTTGTACCACAATTTATTTATCTCTTCACCTATTGAAGGGCATCTTGGCGGCTTCCAGATTTTGGCAATTATGAATAAAGCTGCTATAAACATCTGTGTGCAGGTTTTCGTGTGGACATAAATTTTCCACTCCTTTGTGTAAATACCAAGGAGCCCGGGGACGTCCTTGGCAGTCCAGCGGTTAAGACTGCGTGCTTCCACTGCAGGGGGCATGGGTTCGATCCCTGGTTGGGGAACTAAGATCCCGTGTGCCATGTGGCCAAAAAAATTTAAAAAAAAAAAACAGGGAGCCCAGCTGCTGGATTGTATGGTAAGAGTATGTTGAGTTTTATAAGAAACCACCAAACTGTCTTCCAAAGTGGATGGACCATTTTGCATTCGCACCAGTAATGAATGAGGGTTCCTGTCGCTTTCGTGTTTTATTTTTTATCATGAGTGTGTATTCACTGTACAAAAGCAGTGTTTCCTACTCATGTTGCAAGGAAGTCAAGCAGACGGTGACACTGTTGGCAGGTGACGGCTGCTCCACCGAGGCCTCTGCTGTCTTGGGCTCCTGCGGAGAGGGTGGGGGAGAAAAGAGCAGACAGACACCAGCCGCCAGAAACCTCGGGCTCTGTGGTCCTGTGCAGGCTCAGTCAGGAGGAGTTTTGGCTATAGACAGAAAATACCACACAACGCTGGCTCTGGCCACATGGACCTGTTTTGACATCAGCAGGGTCGGTTCTCCAGTCCTGCTGGCGTTACCAGAGCTTGCACCACCCCGCTCCACCTCGTGGTCAAATCCTGACCGCCATCCACATCCAGCCACAGGAAGGAAGAGCAGTATGGAGAAGGTGGCCCCATCGCAGTCAGCCAGTGTCCCAGCACCCAAAGGGGGCCACGAGGAGCTGCAGAGGAGCTGGGAAGGGAGCCGCTTCTGTGGGGGGGCGGGCAGGGGTCCAGCTAGAGAGCAGGGTCACTGTGCCCGGATCTAGCTCTGCCACCAGCCATCGAAGCAGATGGCCGAACTCTTCCTCAATCAAACCAGCAAATGCTCCCTGGACACCTGCTGAGTGTCCTAGAGTGGCCCTGCAGGGCACAGTCCCTAGCAGGGGACAGTCACAAGCTGAGTGGAGAAGATGCCGGCAGAAGCTCTGCGTGCTTGCGAGGCGCTTGGCGGTGAGCAGACGCGGCGGCCCTCGGGGAGAATGGGCCAGGCCGCATGTACCTCCGGAAGACAGCTTTGCATCCAGCCCATTCGTTCCTGCCTTAATCTCTTTGACAAATGTTTTGGGCAC
This sequence comes from Tursiops truncatus, assembly GCF_011762595.2. Taxonomy (NCBI): domain Eukaryota; kingdom Metazoa; phylum Chordata; class Mammalia; order Artiodactyla; family Delphinidae; genus Tursiops; species Tursiops truncatus. The sequence continues at coordinate 9,242,638 of NC_047042.1, forward strand.
CGGAATAATCCAGGACACAGGAGAGATCTGCTCCCTGCCCTCATGGAGTTCACTGTCTCATGGAGAAAACAGATTAAAAACTTATATGATCTCCTCTGACCAAGAATGTTTAACCACGCTCTAGACTTCCCTTGTAAGTGACAGGACACACAGGGGATAAAGGAGAAAGTGAACAATGCCAGGAGGGAACAACCAGGTGAATGTGGGACATTCTATAAGGTGACTTGACTGAACTGTTAAAAAAAAAAAAAATCAATGTAAGGGGGAAGAAAAGGCCAAAGACTGTTCTAGATTGAATGAGACTAATAACCAGTTGCAAAAGTGAACCTTGATGGAATCCCAGATTGCAAAAAAAAAAAAAAAAAAAGAAGTGATAAAAGGCATTTTAGGACAAATGGGACCTTTGAATATAATAGGTGAAGCTATGGAATTACTGTTCGTTTTCTTAGGTGTGATAATGGTAACGTGTTTATAACAGAACATTCTTGTTTTTCCAAGACGTGTGCTGAAGTATTTAAAGATGAAGTGTGGGGACTTCCCTGGCGGTCCAATGGTTAGGACTCTGCGCTTCCACTGCAGGGGGCGTGGGTTTGATCCCCGGTAGGGGAACTAAGATCCTGCATCCTGCATGGTGCGGCCAAAAAAAAAAAGTAGGGATGAAGTGTCTCTCTGCAACTTACTTTCTGAAGCTGGCAACAAAAAAAGCGAGTGTGTGCATTAAAAAATACAGATATATGGAGGGAGTGAGAGGGAACAGTAAAGCAACAGGGCAAAATATTGACAGTTGGTGAATCCAAAGGTGGTGTGGATGTTCACTGTACTATGTTTTAACTTCACAAAGATAAACTATAATTGTCTGTAATTGATCAGCTACAATGGGGACCATGACAGCAACCCACAGGTGAACCATGGCCAGAGCAAGACGCTCCGACTCATTCTGGAAACAGAGCTCCCTGGGGAAGGGGCAGTTCAACCAAAGCCTGAGCTAGGGTAAGACACTGAGAAACCTGGAAATCTTCAGACGGGGTGGGGAGTGGGGAGGCAGAGGTGCTGGTCTCTGTGGCCGGGAAGCCTGGCTGGAGGAGGTGAGGCCAGGCTGGGCTGGCTTTGGGCTAAGGAATGTGGACCTCATCCTGGGGCACCTGGGGGCCACCTGCACCCCCTTCTGAAAACTGACCCCTCTCTCAGGAAGCGCTCATGATCCCACTCTAGTCACGGGGGCCCCCCTAGCTGAGCCAACCAGAGCCAGACCGGAAAGCAAACAGACGGTCAGTGCCTTTCTGTGGTGAGTCAACTTGAGCCAGGCTTGGAAGCTCAGGTCTGGAGAACAAACCTTTCAGAAGGGGAGGAATGCCATCCTGGGGTGTGCCTGCCCATGTCCAGCTGTCCCTGACATTGACCAGGTTCTTGGCCTTCCCCAATCAGTAGCAATTGACCAGAGGCCAGACAAGAAATTCAAGCAAGGCTTTACTGGGGCCCCTGCTGCAGCAGCGGGGAGAGAGAACAAGTAACAGGTTCCCCTGCCCGCTCCCCTAGGCGGGGCCAAGCTGGTTCCTTACATGGGGTGAGGGTAGGGGTGTGTCCAGGGGTCCAGCTTAGGTGGTCTGCCCACCCCTTGGTGGTGCTGTGCGCAGGCGGCACGCACAGTACCCTGCTTTTGCTTCTGACACCGTTTTTGCTCCTGGCTCTTCAGAAGTGGCAGTTGGGTTTTTTTTTTGGTCTTTTTGTCCATAATTTGCCCCAAGATGGTCCCGAGTGGGTCATGGTCACTTGCAACCTGGGTCGTGGCTAACACCCCATGGAGAGAGTTTCAGCAGAGGAGCACCCTGGCCAGAAAGAGTTGGGTGTCGGAGGCTGGGGAGCGGTGTTAATCACTGCTAGTCATAACTAGGAACAACTTACAGTTAAATGAAAATAAAAATACGAGCTTTAAGGGTCAGTTAACCCAGGGGTGCAGACCTATGATTCACTTATATCAGGTTCAAGACCAGGCCATATTCACCTCTGGTGACAGAGGCCAGAGCAGCAGTAGCTGAGGGGGTGGGGGGAATGGTGGAAACATCTGTCTTCACCTGGACAGCAGTTCCACAGGTGTATGACCTTACAGAACTCAGTTCTGTATGTCAGCTTAAAAAAGTGGATCAGGCCAGTGGCCAATGACTCCCAACACAAAAGGTTAAACAGTAAGAAAAAGAAAAGAAAAAAGGCTTCAGCAGTCCCTGGGCCCATGAAACACTCCCTTGATCCTGTCTAGAGACTTCTCCCTCCAGCCATTGCTGCAATGTCCTTGCTTCTCTCGTAGAACCCGTGGCAGGCAGGATGAATGGTCTCAGGGACCACCCAAGCTTGAAAGGTTGTTAAGGAGGACAGGGCTGCAGGGGGTAGAGCTGAGGGGGCAGGGGTGGCAGCCCCTTGCTGCAGGGAGAGGACACAGGCCACCGAGCCTGGAGCGAGAGAAGGCCAGGAACATGGCAGTGCTGCTGGCAGGGAGCTGCCGAGAGGAAACACTCAGGAAGTATTCCCTCCTCTGCAGTGTTTACAAGAGTGGGATAAAGATTGGTATAAGCCTTTAAATGGTAGCATTCACCCATGAAGGCATCTGGTCCCAGACTTTTCTGTGTTGGGGGAGGTTTGATTATTGATTCAATCTCCTTACTTGTAGGTCTGTTCATATTTTCCGTTTCTTGTTGGGTCAGTTTTGGTAATTTGTATTTCTCGGAGTTAGTCAATTTCATCTAAGTTATCTAATTTGTTGGTGCACGATTGTTCATAGTATACTCTTATCCTTTTAAGGTCAGTAGTAATTTCCCCAAGTTTCATTTCAGATTTTAGTCATTTGTTTCTTTTCTTTTAGTCAATCTAGCTTAAAGGTTTGTTCATTCTGTTGCTTTTCAAAGAAACAACTTTTGCTTACGTTGATTCTCTATTGTCTTCCTATTCCCTCTGTTTAATAGTTATTTCTTTCTGCAAGCTCTGGATTTAGTTTCTTTTTTCTACTGCCTTCAGTCCTAGTTAGGTTAACTGAGTTCTTTTTTGCTACTTCTTTTTTTGTAGTCATTCATTCATTCAGCTGTGCTGGGTCTTAGTTGCGGCATGCAGAATCTTTACTTGGGCATGCGAACTCCCAGCCACAGCACGTGGGATCTAGTTCCCTGACCAGGGATCCAACCTTAGCCCCCTGCACTGGGAGCATGGAGTCCTAGCCACTGGACCACCAGGGAAGTCCCTTTTTTTAAATGTAGACGTTTACAGCTATGAATTTCCCTCTTTACCACTGCTTTCATTGTGTTTTAGACTTTGGTGTGTAGTGTTTTATCTTGTAATTTATTTGTGATTTCTCCTTTGACCCCTCTGACTGTTGAAGTGTTCATTTACACACATTTGTGAGTTTTCGTTTCCCTTCTCTTATCTAGCTTCATTCCACTGTGGTCAGAGTAGGTACTTTGTATGATTTCAATCTTGGTAATTTATTGAGGCTTGTTTTGCGGCCTAACGTGTGGTCTCTCCTGGAGAACGTCCCACATACACTTAAAAATAACGTGTATTCTGCTGTTGTTGGGTGTTGTGTGTGTCTGTCAGGCCTAGGTAGCTTTTTAAGTTGCATATTTGGTACGTTCGTAAGGATATATAACACAAAGCATAAGGTGAAAACCCGTGAAACCACCGCTCCCCTTGAGGGTCAGAACACCACTGCCACTGTCACTCTCCCCAGACGCACCCCTGTGCTGTCCCCACAGGGAGCACTGTGTTGACCGCCTTGCTTTCCTTCCTGTTGCACATGTGCGGATCCCATGAAATGCAGACCTGGTGTTGCGCTTTATAAAAAGGGCATCACACCGCGTGAACTCCCACACCTTGCTTTCATCCCTCACTGTTTGAGGTGGCCACGGTGACGTCGGGGCTGAGGCGCCCCTCAGACCTTTCCCGACCTCTCTGTGGGTATAGCCCGAGCAGCCCATCTCCCGATCTCTCCACTCTACCCAGCACATCACAGGCCAAGGGTGCACAGCTGCCCCATACAGTGGGACAGCGCTCCCAGCTGTGCCTAACATCCACCAGAAAGGAGCCCCCCACCCCCTGGGGGTGGGCTCTGCTGGGTCTGGGCTTCTGGGCAAACCCCGGGACCTGCCTCTTTGCTCCCTGCAGCACTGGGGGCGCCGTTCCTCCCTCAGCCTCTCTCCACTTCCGTTCCCTCAGCCAGAAAAGCCAGAAGCAAGGCTGCAGAGGGACAGAAGGCCCACACCTGGGGTTCCAAGATGTCAGCGGGCAACGTGGAGCCCGCCCACACCAGACGCTCCCCCCGCGGCAGGTGTCCGGGGGCGCCCTCCCTCCTCCCCCAAGGGACACATAAGCCTTTTCTGCTGGACAGGAAGGCCCTCGGGGAGGCTCAGGCAGCTAGCACACAGACGAAGGCACTCGGTCCGGCCCCTCCTGAGGCCTCTGGCCCCATAGCTGGCTCCCTGCCTGAGGCAAGCCCACACAGTGACGTGGTGGCAGATGCGTCTCCCAGCCCTGGTGACACTTCACCAAACAGCTCTCCTGCCAAAGCCAACTTGGGAAATTCCAGGGACAAGGAAATTTACCCGGGGTTGCGAACAGCTGGGCCTTGGCTTGGAGCAGGGAGCCCCGCCCAGGCACAGGACGCAGGTGGAGCAGGAAGGAGGGACTCGCCAGGTCCACCACGAGGGAGTCCTTTAATAGAGACGGGCGGACAGGGGACACAGCTCGGCCCTGCACCTGCAGTGCGGCGGCTCCTCCCCCACCTGGCGTGGCCCCAGGGTGGACACGGGAGAGGTGTGGTTTTAAAAAACACAGCGAGACCAATTCTTCACTTTCACAGAGAAGGGGAGCTTGGGGGAGCCGAGTCCGAGCCCCGCCTCCAGCAGGAGGGAGCTTGCCGCCCCCCCCCCCCACCGCTGTCTGCACACGGCCAGGGCAGGAGCCCCGGCTGCACAGAGGCCTAGCCACCCTACATCTGTCAGCGTTTCTACGCTAGGTACACTGTTGTGCTGTAGAGGCCCCACCCCCAGCGTCAGCCTGAAGCCTCTGGTGGGAGGAGGGACACCCCCAGCCCCTGCCACAGGAGGCTGGGCGAGACGGGGCCCCGGGACAGAGCAGCCCCGCTCCTCACCGGCCCACGGCCAAGGGGTCATTGAAGTAAAAAGGTCAACGGTGGACAAGATGCAGGCCGGTGAGAGCAGGCAGGGGTCGGGGGGCCAGGGGCAGCAGGTGTGCATGAACCAGGCAGGGCTGGACAAGCATGGGTGGGGTGCGGACGGGGCAGGGACAAGGGCGGGGCTGGGGATCTCATCAAAAACAGTTCTGCAGCTGCAAACTGGGCCAGCGAGCACCACCGCCCAGGGGTCCCCTCCCAGCCAGTGCAGGGCCGCCTCCAGCCTCCAGGGCCAGGCGTCGGGGCGCGTCCTGGCTCCAGGTGTACGTGTGGGGAGGGCCGCTGGTGTCGGGGGGGCCGGGCTGGAGAGGAGGGTGTGTGACATCTGCGGGCATGTCCCCGTCGGCCAGGTGGTCAACAGGATCAGTTGTTCTCGAAGAGAGAGAGCAGGTCGTCATTGCTGTTTGTGGGGAGGTCGGGTGGGCCCAGGTAGGACAGCAGCTCGTCAGGGTTAGTCAGTTCTGGGAGCAGCTGAGGACAAAGCAAACCCGCCAGCTTTGGGCCTGGGTCCCCAGCCGGGATGCGGCACACCCCTCACCCCGACACAGGCTGGCACTGGAGCCCCTCAGCCTGCTCTGCACAGGGGCTCTTCCAGCGAAAGACTGCTCTGTGACCAGGAATCACCTGTGACAAGCTGTTCAAGGACAACATGGGACACCCAGGACCGTGAGGGGTCCCTGACGTGAACAGGGCGAATGCAGAAGGTGGGATCCCACTCCCTGGGATTTTCTGCTTTGAGCTGTGCTTTCTACATTTTTTCACGTTGAACTTTGTATTCATTTACCATGGTCAAGAGACAGTCACCTGTCTTTTTTGCACTGAGTCTGGCTCACATACCACCTGTGAGTCAGACAGGTCAAATCAGACCCTAAGGCCAGGGTCACCAGCTACAAGCCAAGTCTTCTCGGGGACTCTGCCCATGCCACGGTGGCACCCAGGTCCCCAGGGCCAGATGTCTGGACACAATCACCCACGGCTACTCTGGATACCTCACACTCGTCAACAAAAGCGCTGACGTCACCCGACCAGCTCTCCCTGCGTCTGGAAGTCACGGTGGTATCACTGTCCTCCCTTCTATGAAGCATGTGGACCCTGGGATGACAGATAAGCCACACCCCAGCCCCGGCTCCAAGTGCTCCCCAGCACGGGGCCCAGTACTCACGTCCAGGCCCGGTTCCGGGGCCTCCCCTGCCCCAGACACGGGGGGCCCCATCATGCCTGTGGCAGCACTGAAGGCCAGCTCACCGATGGGACCCGAATTCACCGGGCCCAGGGGCTGCCGGGATGCCGGGGGAGGGTTTGGATGGTGCAGCTGGGGCCCTGGGGGGCCTCCTAGGTTGGGGGCGTGCAGCCCCGGAGGCCCAGGGTTATGGGCCGGGTCCAGGTGACCCGCTGGTGCCATCTGAAGGAGGAGAGAAGAACCTAGTAAAATGGCCCAGGGGCTCTCCGGGTGGACAGCTCGTCAGCCCCCCGCCTTGGCACTAACCTGGCCTGGGAGGCAGGGGGCAGATCTCTCCGGTGTCAGGAGGCTGCTGGGAATGTCGGATTGATAGGAGACAGGGGGGGGCCCCGGGGTGAACTCAGCAAGGGTCGGGGTGCTGGGCGTGGTGGGCGGGAAGGAGTCGGGGAACGTCCCGGGTCCCAGGAAGCTGGAAGCTGAGAGAGGAGAGCCAGGGGGCTCATGCCGGTAGAGCACGGAAACAGGCCAGCCACAGCGTGGGCAGGACTCACTGAGCTCACCCAGAGAACGTCTGACTTTACGAACTTGCTATTCGGCAAAGGGCATTTCTTCTCATTGCTGCTGGGGGAGCTGGCTGATGACACTGCCAGGAGGCTGCGAGGGGACAGGAATGGGACCCACCGCACCCGGACACTCGCGCACGCGTGGTCGGACGGGGCCGGTCCATGGAAGTGTGCCAGCACAGACCTTTGTTCCAGACTACTGGGGAGGTACGTGCAGCTGCAGCCGGAGGCCCTGCTGCCCATCCCCGCCGGCTCGGCCGAGGCTGCGCCTATGCCACCAAGTCCCCAACCAGGCCCCCAGGCTCGCGGCCCTCGGAGTGACACGTCCACAGGCAGCAGACTGGTGGGAGAGGATGGATCATTTGCCCAGGGCCGTCTGTTTCTAGGGCAAGCCCCCTGTACTCACCCTGGCTGGGGTAATCGCCGGCAGCCGGGGCTGAGGGGGGCTGGAGGGGGGCGAAGGGCGCGGCCCCAGGGCCCAGGGCAGCGATCATCTCCATCACGCTGGGCATGAGCACGTGGGCGGGGCTCACGGTGCGGCAGCGCTTCAACGCCGGCCCGTCCGGCTCCTCCTTGACGTGCACGTCAGGCTTCACAGGCACTGGCTTCCAGCTGCACGTGGGGTCGATGGTGATCTCCTCGTAGTCAGAGCTGGGCGGGGACATGCAGGGCTGGTCACCACCTATCCTGCTGCCTCTCCTGGCCCTGGGCCATTTTTAGGCAGACCTCCCACTCAAATGCTTGTGGCCACCCAGCACATTCCACGTGCTTGTGGGCTGCGGGCCTGGGTCGGATGTGGATTCCGTCCACGGCCTGGAGTCGAGCCCGCTCCACGCTGGATCAGCATGGGGTATCTCCCCACCTGTCCCAGGGCTGCCCTCTGCTGACCAAAGATGCTGGGGTTGCAGGAAAGGAGACTCACTTCTGAATGTAAATGAGGATGCCCAGCATGTACTGGTCCACCTCCAGGCCCTCCAGCAATGCCGTCTTGCTGTAGAAAACCAAGGGGACACACAGCTCAGAGGGCTGGCCCAACCTCTTCCCGGGCACAGGCCCTGTCATGTCTCAGCCCCCGGTGTGAGGTAACCCTGCGTGACGTCACTGCCCTGAGCCACTCCATCCCTCCTAGCCTGTGCTGTGAGCCCCACACCTGACTTGTGGAAGGAAATGCCCATTAACAGCCTCAGAGGAAGTGCCACCCGCCCCCAGAGCCGTGGGGACCGTCTCTGACACACTCACTTGCACACGGGGCACCTCCAGGTCCCTCGCTCACAGTTGAGCTGTAAATAGGACTCCAGGTCAAAGCACTGCAGAGAAAGGGCGAGACAGTTCCTCACACTGGGGCCGGGGCAACCCGGCCATGCTCTGTGGTTTCAGGAACTTGGGGCTTATTTACTGCCTGTGTGAGAGGCTCGGCTCCCAGGCTTTTACCACGGCATCATCCTAACAGATGTAGGAGACGGGACAGCCTACGCAGCCCTCCCTGGGAATGACATGTGGCCAAATCAAGAACTGGGCAGCTCTGCCCAGTCAGGGAATGACTTCCAGGACGTGGTGTGGAGGAAAAACATGATGCAGAGCGATGTTTACCGCTTATGTAACCAAAAGGTGGGCGGGGGGGTGGAGGGTGTGTGTGCACGTACTTGTCTGCACGCAGAGCGTTTCTGCAGAGACAAACAAAGGCGCTGCTCCTGGGGGCAGGGCGGGGAGAGGACAGCGCCCTGCATCCAGGATGCCGTTTAAAATCGGAGCCCCAAGAACGCAGTGAAACGGCTGTTACGCTTAGAATAATGTTAGAAGAAACAAAAGCCCAGTCTGAGGGGAGAAGGCAGGGGAGCCAGGCCACCTGCCCACTGGCCGGCCTGTCCTGTCACCTGCCAGCCGAGGTGCTCAGAGGCCACTCCCGCTGAAGACAGTTAAAGGGCAACGGAAGTTCTGGCAAAGCTCTGCAGTGGCCACCTACCTGAATGTGGCGACAGTCATGGCCTCGGGCAGGGAGCTGGATCCTGCGGAAGGTGATGGGGCACTTGAGAGACACCTTGATGGCCGTCTGCTCCACCCCGTCCTCTCCGTTGGGCCCAGGGGTGCCAGGGATGGTGCCGCTGCTGAAGTTCCGCTTTACTGACATCGACAGGGGAAAGGAGGACGTGGGTGAGGGCCGCCAAGCGGGACCCGACCACTGCTGGCTCAGCACCTCCGAGGGGCGTTCCAGGGCTGACTGCTGCTCTCGGCACACAGCCCCCGCCCCAGAGAAGGCAGCCTTGTCTGTCATGGGGCCGGCTGCCTGGGGCCGAGGAACACAAGGGCCACTCACTCTTGGTGATGCAGTGCTCGGCGGGCAGGAGGCGCTTCTTGAGGAGACCCTGCAGCACCGAGCGGACGGATGGCCGGTGCACCAGCTGCAGCACGAAGAGGTGGGACTGCAACAGGAGGACCCGGTCAGTGGGACGTGGCCCGGGGAGGCGCAGCGCAGGCCCGTTCTCCTCTTGTGGCTAACGCACAGGCAGGCCACCTGCTGCCCCTCCCCGGGGAGCCCAGGGGACCAGGCCCACACCTATCTGGAAAGCTCACTGTGTGTCTGCACCAACCACGGCCTCTCTGTCGGAACACAATTATCTGAGAGGCCCCTGAATGTGCCCTGCCTACAGCATCCACCTTTATCCACGCTGGTCCAAGTGAAAACATCCCAGAACTGCATCGGGGCTGCCCGCCTCTGCCCCCTCCCACCCGGGCTGATCAGTGCTGTGCAGCTAAGTGCATCCTGCCTCTTCTAGTCCTGGATCCGGAGCCTGCTGGAACCTGAATGACTCCTTAACAAAGACTCAGGGTCAGCTGAGACTCAGGACCCTGTGAGCTTCCTCCAGGAAAGAGGCAGGCTCAGCTAGTTTCCCTTACATAATTAACATGAGCATCAAATTTAGTCACTGAACCTAACCCGAAAGCAGCAAGGGCATTTTTATTTGAGATCCTTTACTTACAAGGCCCAGGATGGGAAGGAGGAGAGCCAGTGCCTTTTTCTCTAGCCATGACGCCCCCAACCCAGCCCCGCGGAGGGCACTCACGCAGCAGCAGGCTGTGACGGTGATCTGGATGGTGTTGCGGCCCGGCTGGCACACGTGCTTCAGGTAGAGGGGCTTGTGGGAGGTCTTGTTGTCGCCACGCTCGATGGTGAGCGGGGTGGCGTTGACGCTGACCTGCACCGAGGCCGGCCAGTTGGTGTTCATCTGCCGGTCCTCGTGGTGGTAGCACTTGAACTGCAGCTCCAGGTCCGGCCTGCATGGGAAGGATGGATGCTGAGAGCGAGGGGGCGGTGCGAGGGGCTGCAAGCTGGGGGCAGGCGCCCACTCACCTCAGCATCAGGGTCTTGTAGACGGAGTCACGGAGCTGGAAAGCGTGATTGCTCACGGCCAGGTTGTGCTGCAGGCGGAAGGGCTCCAGGACCACCCCGTCCCGCACGGGGAAAGTCAGCCGCAGCTCGTCACAGGGGCCACTGCCTGGAAGCAGGCCATGCCGGTGTGAGCAGGCCACCTACAGGATGGCCACCAGGCCAAGCGGCCTGCTCCCGCCCCATCGCGGGGGCTGTGGCCCCTCCTCCCCTGCCATGGGGCTGGGGTTTGGGCAGCATCTCTCCCGGGACCCTGGGCTCGGCCTCCACCTCCAACGGGAACAGATCTTGGTGTCCCGCCATTCTGTCCTGCTCCAGTAGGAGCCCCAAGAATGATCCCTGAATCATGACCAGAGAACATGCCCCACCAACCCAAAAAAATGGCGTCTCTGGTGCTTTCAGAGGGGGTAGGAGGCAGAAGAGGTGCGAACAGGCCACCTGCTGTCACCCTAGTGCTCAAGCTAGGGTTTTAGGACCCCCAACTGCTGCTGCAGTGGTCTCCCAGAAAGCAGGAGTTCTTAACCAGAAGTGGGCTTCAGGGGGCCCCTGAAACCATACACAAAACTGTGCACATGGCTATTTTCCTACAGAGGAGATGGATGCTTCAAATGGATTTGCAAAGAGGTCCATTAATAGAAAATGAAGGTGAAGGCCCCCCACCCCCGCCAAGGTCCCTGCAGGACTGTCTGGAGCCCTGCCCATCTGTCCCGAGAGCAGACCTCACTCACCGGGTGGTGACGGGTGCAAGCTGCTCACGCCGGGCTTGAGGTCGGGCAGGAAGGGCGACTTGACCTCCTGGCTGGTGGACATGTAGGGGATGCTGCTGCCGGGGGTCATGGGCGGCGTGGGGCTCCCTGGCAGTGGGGAGCTGGGGTAGCCGGGGATGGAACGGGCGGGCTGTGGGGTTGAGCAAACAGTCAAGGTGGAGTGGTGTAGGGGTAGAGTTTGTTCTTGGAGCGCCCAATGGGAATGGTCAGACCAGGAACGGGCAGGGAGTCCACGCCTCCTCCTGCCTGGGCGCCCTCTCTCCAGGCGCCCACCCTATGGGCCTCCCACCGCCCATACCCCACTCAGGCCGGGCTGGCTGTAGCTGGCGCTCCCCCCGTTGAAGCGGGCACCCTGCCCGCTGAACTGCTCTGCGGGCTGCAGGAGAGAAAACCGCGTGTGCCTGGGACTGCCGCCTGCCCCTGAGCGCTCACAGGGTCCTGGACTTGACCCTAGGAGAGGGCTGGGGACAGGGGGGCCCACCACACACACGGGTGTTGGCTTCTTTCTTCTTTATACACTTTTTGTGTCTTCTAAATAATCTACAGGGAGCACGTGCTGATTTCCTAATTTTAAGAACGACCACTACAGAAAAAGAGCTGACCCCACGCATCAGAGGGGTTTACGAGGAAGCCACAGAGAGGCTGAAAGGACACAGGTACACACACCTCCTGTCCGCCCTCCAGCGGCACTCTCATCGCTCGGGCCCCTCCCCTCAAGAGCTCCTGGCCCCTCTGGCCTGTCCCCTTGCTGGGCTTCTCTGCAGCAAGCAGAGGAGATGGGGACACTGTCCCTGAAGGACACGCAGGTGGCGTGGGTGCCTGCCTACTGCTCCATACACTGAATCTCACAGAGGGGCCTTTCGTACCTGGACTCCCCTCCTGGGAGCTGCCCTACGCTGATCAGAGCCCCCAGGAAGCTCCTGGCTGCTTGGCCACCCAAGCACACGCGAGCCCACTCGCCAGCCCCGGCTGCCTCAAGGTCCGCCTGTGTCCCACAGGGCTTGGCGTGGGCCAGCAGGGGCTGCAGAGGCCCGGGAGAAGCGGCCCTACCTTGTAGTGCAGTCCCGCGGGGCTGGGGGTGGACAGGGACTGGCCCGCACCCTGCTGCAGGGGCAGCCTGTGCCCAGGGTAGGAGGACGGGGCGGGGGGCTGCCCGGGGCCAGGCGCGTACTGGGTGGCGGCGGGCGTGTACTGGCCTCCTGGCAGGTACTGTTGCCCAGGATACACCTGAAGGAGGAAAGAGGCAAAATGGCCAGGAGAAGAGGTGCTGGGGAAGCCCGTTCCCGGGGAGGGAGGGCAGTACCCACCCTATCAGGCACAGCCGACTCTCCCTCCACACAACGGCTCTGAGGGCACTCGGGGTGGGGGGCCTGACCACTCACCTCACTGGAGTAGGCTCTCTTGACGCCCTGTCGGGGCAAGGGCTGGGCCTGGGGGGGCCCAGGGTACCCGTGCTGGGGCAGGCGCTGCCCTGCATATAGGGGCGCTAGGCCCGCTGCCCGGGTGGGGTTCATGCCCATGGGGCTCATGCCGGAGGGGCCCATCAGCCCTCCCACGCTGGCAGGGTTCATGCTGCTGGGGACACTGGGCCCCCGGGGACCGCCGTGCTGCAGGAACTGGCTGTTAAAAGACTGTCCGGCCCCCATCTGGGAAAAGAGGAGAGGAACCATCCAGGCCTTACCCACCGCTGTGGGCGCCAGCCTTGTGCCCATCCCCTGCAGGCGGGCTCCCCCTCGCCCCCTCCCCGGCCTGGGTTCTCTCCCCTCAGCTCCCTACTCCTTTCCCGCCTCATCTTCATCGGCCCCGGCACACAGCGTGCGTGTCCCCAGGGCCTCAATCCTGGCTGCCTGACAAGACCCTGCCTTCTGCACCAACGCACACGGGCCGCACAGGAGGAGCTGCGGGGCCTCACCGCTCCGTACTGGCTCAGCTCCTGGCTCTGCTTCTCCTGGAGGGCGGCCACGGTGGCCGTGGCCGTGGCTGTGGCCGTGGCGGCAGCAGCAGCCACGGCAGCAGCCGCCGCTGCTTGAGTGAAGTCGGTGGAGGGCCGTGCGGCGTGTGAGGGAAGGCCCAGGCCCCCCGGCCCCGCCGGGCCGCCCGCATACCTGTAATAGACAGACAGCTCAGCTCAGAGGCGCTCCCCTGCCATCTTCCGGGGGGTACACGGCACCCGAGGGGAGCCCCATTCTTTCCCACACACCCCCCTTGTTAGCTTGGGAGCCGGCAGGAGCCGCAGAGATGCAACGTTCAACACATCAGTGTCACACAGCTCCCAGGCGCCCAGCAAGTTAGCAGTGTCGCCCCCAGAGGGCTCCTAGCACGCCTGCCAGGGGAGCGGTCCTGCTTACCCAGCGGTGAAGCCGGGGCCCCCGGGGTAGCCCCCGCGGCCATACACCCCTTGCTGCACGTAGCCCTTGTTGGCACCACCCTCACCGAACGCCTGCTGTCCCAGGCACTGCGGGGAGTTCAGGGCAGAGCTGCCGCCTGCCATGCCGGGCATCATGGAGCTGCCGGGGGGGCTCCCTGCGGGGCCCATAGGGTTCCCCAAAACCTACAAGGAAGCAAGAATCACCAAAGGACACCATCCAAACAACTTGCTTCATGCCGTGGTTCTAAATTGCTGGAAAGGAGAGGCTGGGCAGGTGAGGAGGTGGAGGTGGGGGCAGAGGGGAGGGTGGTCCAGTGGGGGGGGCAGCTGCTCACAGGTGGGGTGTGGAGGCCAGGTGAAGACAGGAGGAGGAGATCCCACGCCACGTGTGGAAGAACTGGTCTCTGAGGACGTGGGAGACTCAGGAAACCCTGGCTCCACTTCTCCGAGATCTGAGGGGGGCTCTGGCGCCCCTCGGGGCGGGGCCCAGGTGTGGGCTCACCTGGCTCTGCGCCGCGTTGCCGACTCCCCACACGGTTGTGACCACGGACAGCGATCCTGCTGGCTGAGTGGCACTCTGTTGCCAAGGCACCGCCTCATAAGCGAATGGACCATCACTACAAGGAGAGGGGCAGGCGGGGAGACTCGGTCAGGAGGCCGCAGGTGCCTAGAACCCCGCCTGGGAAGAAGCGAAGGTTGGGAGCAGAGGGGTCCCGCTCTACCACCCACCCGTGTCCTGGGGCCCGAGCGGGGAGGGCAGCAGGAGACCCCACTCACCCGTGTGGCGCGGGGGGCAGGGCGGGTTTCATGGGGTTCATGGGGTTCATTGGCTTGGGAGCAGCCTTAAGGCCAGGTCTGTGGGTGGCAGGAAGCAGTCCTCACTGGTGCTTACGTGGGACTCAGATGCTCTGGCTGCTGGGACAGGAGGGAAGGAAGTCAGTGGAGATGCTGCCGGGAGACCCCTATCAGCACCAAGCCCCGTCCTTCCTCTGCTCCAACCGATGAAGGGTAGGGCAGGTGAGACGGGGACCCGGGGGCCCGCTCAGGGGGCTCAGGGAAGCCTGGCATTGGCCCTACCCGCACTGCCCACCCTGGCAGATCTCTGCCCTCCCCAGCCCCAGCCCGGAAGCCAGCACTGACCCTTTCTGACCGGGCCCTGCCACCTGGAGCCCCCGGAATGGTTCTGGAAGCAGACTTTCTGATCCCCCAAACTTTCCACGTTCTCCCTCCCCCACACGAAAGCCTGGATACGCATAAAAGCCAGGGGACATCCAGAACCCAGCTGCCAGAATCCCCTGCCTCCACCCCACCGCCCCCCCCCCCGAAGGGGGGGCGGGGAGGACAAGGCCAGAGGCCTAGGAGTGCCAGACAGCAGGCGTCACCTGCTCAGGGTCTGGGGCCTGCCCACTATGGGGAGGGGCCTCTGCATGCCGGAGGTGGGGGTGGGGGTGGGGGTGCGGCACCAGGTCAGCTAACCTGCAGCCTGGGGCCAGGCAGGGGCCGGAACTAGGTGTGGAGCCAGCAGCCCATCCCTGGCTGGCAGCCCCCCAGCCCCAGGGCTTCTCCCCAGAGCAGCAGAAGGGCGGCGTGCGCACAGGGGCAAGGCGGGAAGACTGACCCCCACAGATCGCGGTGACCCGCACGGTGAGCTCCCAACAAGGCGGGGACGCACACACAGCGCAAAGGGCGGAGGGTTGGTGGGCACCCAACAGACATGGCAAGGGGCCAGTGGGGACACAGCAGCCATGGCCGGGGGACACGCATGGAACCTGTGAGCCCGTGCTGGGATGGGGCACCGCTTCCTCCCACTCTGTGGGGCTGGCTCTCTTCCCCTTAGCACCTCAGAAAACGAGCAATGCAGCAGCCGGCTGCCCCTCCTGGCTGCCAACGCCTCCGACACCTCCACAAGCAAACCCTCCGCCAACCAGGCCGAGGGCCCTTGCTGGCACCGCCAGGGCCACCTCTCACGCGCACCTCCACCCAGCCTAACCACAGAGGCATGCTGGCTGTGGCTGTCTGGGGGTCTCCGGGGACGCCCCTGTCTGCCTTCTCTGGGTCGAGGTTCCAACCTAGAGCACCACTGCCTTCTAGGGGCTGCAAGGCCTCACGCGCACGCACACACCACCTGGGCAAGCTAACTTCTGGTGGCTCAATCCCACCGCCTCAGCACTCACAGTGCCACCCACCCAACCCCAAGGCTCGCATTCCTGAGCGCTGACCAGGACCTCACCGTCAGGGCAGCCCAAGCGAGGCAGGATTATATCATCATGTCCTCTGCAAATACAGTCCTGAAGGTGGCACGCGGGGGCCGAGTCCCTGACCAGGGCCCCAGCGCAGGTGGGGGATACAGTGGGGGCTGTGACTTGGGCCCAAGGCCTCCCACAGAGCACTGGGGTGAGTGGTTCCCAGAATCGCAGCAGAGCCAGGGCTGGGAGGAAGGTGATGGACCGGTCAGACAAGAGGAGTGAGGCAGCTGGCGTGCCTGCCCACCTCACGCCTGGCCCTGCTCTCCTTCCTGACGCCCCTCCCAGAGGAGTCGGGCCCCAGACCACATGCCAACCAGGAAGCAAAGGCCAAGAAAGCAGGAGGCCGGTGGCTCCAGAGGGCTCAGGGGCCCCTGGACTCAGCCCTCGGAGCCAGAATCACTGAGCCAGGCAAGGGAAGGCTGGCTGTCCCCAGCGAGGACAACCCCCAGGTTGGTGACACTGCAGTGGGAGGCTGGGGGTGGGGAGCGCTGCTGACAGCCAGAAACGCCCCCTAAACCTGCTGAGCGGGGCCTGGAGCAACATGCAGCGCTTTTAGGACTTAGAATATAGGCGGGCTGCTCTAGACTGTGGTATTGGCAGAGGGACAGACACACAGGTCAATGGGACAAACTAGAGAGCCCAAGACAGACCCAGACAGAGTTTCTGACAAAGGTGCAAAAAGTATGCACTGGGGGAAGGACAGCATTTTCAACAAATGTGCTGGAGCTATTGGACGTTCACAAGCAAAAGACAAAAACAAAACAAAACAAAAAACCCCTAAACTTCACATCTTATACAGAAACTAACTCGAAGTGGGTCACAGATTTAAATGTACGGCACAAAACCGTAAGCACTTTCTTAGATTTGACACCAAAAGCATGATCCATAAAAGGAAAAACTGGAAACTTTTGTTCTGTGAAAGATCCTGCTAAGAGGATGCAAACGCAAGCTATAGACTGGAAGAAGTATCTGCAAGCCACGTATCTGACAAAAGACTAGTATCTAGAGTACATAAAGAATTCTCAAAATGCGAAAGCTAAAAAAAATTAGAAAACAGGCAAAAGACACGAAAAGACATTTCACCAAAGAAGAAATACAGACGGCAAATAAGCACATGAAAAGATGTTCAACATCACTGGCCATCAGAGAAATGCAAATTAAAACCACATCGAGGTATCACTACACACCTATCACCATGGCTAAAATAAGAAATAGTGATACCACCAAATGCTGGCTAGGAGAAACTGGATCTCTCGTGCATGGCTGGTGGGAATATAAAATGGTACAACCACTCTGAAAAACGATTCGGTAGTTTCTTATAAAACTAAGCATGCAGCCACTATACAACCCAGCAACTGCACTCCTGAACATGTATCTCAGAGAAGTGTAAACTTACGTTCACATAAAAATCTGTACGTGAATGTTTACAGCAGTTTTATTCCTAATAGGCAAAGAATGGAAACCCAGATGTCCCTTAGCAGTGAAGAGTTTACCAACTGTGAGCCTGGAGGCATAAAAAGGAAGAGCTACTGATACAGGCACCAACCTGCAGGAATCTCCAGAGAATCATGATGTGTGGAAAAAGCCAGTCCCCAAAGGTTACACACTGTATGATTCCCTTTATATAACATCCTCGAAATGACGAAATTATAGAAATGGAGAGCACAGTGGTGGTTGCCAGGGGTTAAACGTGGGGAGAAGGGAAGCGAGTGGGAATATAAGAAGGTGGGGATGGAAATACATGTATCTCAACTGTATTGATGGAGTTAGTACCCTCCTGTGATACTGTGCTACAGTTTTGCAAGATGTTACCACTAGGGAAAGCCAGTAAAGGATACAGAGCTCTTTGTGTTATTTCTTATAACTGCTTATAAATCTATAATTCTCTCAAAATAAAAATTTACTTAATGTACAACCGCGACTAGCTCTCTCTCCCCACAGAGGTGCCCAGGGCAATCCTTTCCCAAAGCTCGTTGGATTGGCCAGGCCCACTCTGCTGTCCCAGAAGCAAAGGACAGGGAAAAGCAGGAGGAAGACGGGAACACAGGCCCCACCCACCCACCCCCCACCCCCCTCCCCCGGCCTGGGTCAGAGCCTCAGGGCAGGTGGAGCACTGCTGGAATCTAGGACTGCTCAGCCCCACTCTGAGTTCGCAGGGTGGGGTGGGGCCTAAGACATGCATTTCTAACAAGTCTGCAGGTGCTGCCGCTGCTGGTACTCGGACCACAATCTGAGAGCCCGGGGGAGCTGGGGAGGAGGGGGACAGGGCAGGTGCAGGGCGGGGGGGCCCCCCGTGGAGGGTGCTGGCCTGGGGCCCAGGGCAGCTTCCTACATCACGTGACTCTGGGGAATTCCAGCCCCACGGCTGTGGACGAGACCACAGACATTTCCAGTTCCCCCTGAGCTTTCTGTGCGGGGGCAGTGACTTCCTGACTTCCTGCCAAGCTCCTGAACCAAGTCTGGTCTCCTCCCTGAGAAGCCCCAAACTCTCCAGGTCAGGGACCCCGTGACCCTCTGCTCCTGACAAAGGGAGAGGCGTGCTGTGAGCACAGACCCTCCTCCCACCTCCTGGCCTCAGAGGCAGAGGTAAGAAAGAGCTTGGGTGTGTGTGCTTCCTGCCGGCTGGGGGCTCTCCCTGTACACGGACACTCGCTGGAAGCCAGGACCTCGGCAGAACGTCCTGGCTTGAGGTCAGTCTAGAAGGCCACAGGGTTTTCTGGGGGTCAGATTACATCTTCCTCCCGAAAAAGAGCTACAGACAGCTCACTACCCAGACCCTTCTTCCCCAGGACCTCACAGCGCCTGCACCACAGTCTCCAAAGGCAGACATTAATTAACATGGGCCCGCCCTCTTCTATCTCTGCTCCGTTACCCCGGCCTAGTCACCCAGGAGCAGCAGGCCCCGCGACACACCACCCGACCCCAGGAGGGCAGGGACTCGCTGCCTCCCCCCGCAGCAGGGGGCCCACAGTTCCCAAGGTTCCAGTGACGGGCCCCAGCCAGAGGAACACCAGACACGCTCAGAGAACGGAGAATGATAGCTCGAGCATCGCAGGACACCATGGGGGGGGCTCACATGCTCCAGTGGCTCAAAGTCCTGCCCCTCTACTTGGGAGACCACACACTGACTAGCATAAGTGTTAAGAGTTCATCCAGGGGCTTCCCTGGTGGCACAGTGGTTGCGAATCCTCCTGCCAATGCAAGGGACACGGGTTGAGCCCTGGTCCGGGAAGATCCCACATGCCGCAAAGCAACGAAGCCCGTGTGCCACAACTACTGAGCCCGCGTGCTGCAACTACTGAAGCTGGCGCGCCTAGAGCCAGTGCTGCACAGCGAGAGAAGCCACCGCAATGAGAAGCCCGCATACTGCAATAAAGAGTAGCCCCCACTTGCAGCAACTAGAGAAAGCCCGCACTCAGCAACGAAGACCTAACACAGCCAAAATAAATAAAATAAATAAATTTAAAAAAAAGAGTTCATCCAAAATGCCCAGGAATGAGCATTTCTGAATGGCCCAGGTGTGGGTCATTTCAGAGAACAGTTGAAGGGTTGCACTCTTCTGGGCCTCAGTTTACAATGTGTAAAATAGGTACGTGGTGGCCACTCTAGGACTAGGAAAAGGGAGAACACGTGACCACCTTTAAGTCATCAGCCCCCGATCCCATCCTGGACCCAAGCGCTAGTGGACACTCCATGGGGAGGCCTGGCTGCCCTTGGCGATCAATCCAATGATCAGGAATCCTCCCCGGCGCACACCCTACCAGTCTTTCACGAGTGGCTCTGAATCTGTCATTCATCATCTCACCTTTCTCTTCCCAGCCAAGAGCCACCCTCTGGGTGTGACAAGTCCCCAAGGCCAGTACTCACGGGGTGAGGCTGAGATTCCTTCACTTATCCTGTTACCTCTCTCAAGCTTCTTCAACGGAAGCTCTCTGGTTCTAGTATGACAGGATTTGGTGGGTGAGTCTGTGTTCGCCCTATCAACTGTCTTACAGATCGAGTCACATGTTCTGTGTATTTCCCTGTGAAATCTTCTGAGATAATATTATACGAAGGACTTAAAGACATCACCATGGATATTCTGCAACTACCGGGAAGAGCGTATGGGGAGCAGGCTGTAGGAGAGCAGGTCAGGGGGGAAGGTGGGGAAGGTCCGGAAGAGCAGGGCAGGGGTAGCAGGGTAGCGCGGTGGGGGGTACAGGGCAGCGGGGAACAGATGCGGGAGGCTAAGGCAAGACACGCCGGGGGGCAGGACACCCTCCCGCCTGACTTCAATATGTCCTGTTGGGAACAGGGTATCTCCACCAAAAGCACGGCTGGGGGCTGGAAGGTCAGGGTCGCCAGCCCCAGAGCCTATCTCCGCGGACCTTACATCCGCGTGCCGGCGGCGCGCACGGCCCGGAGGGGCCCGAAAGGTGAGCTTTCAGGCCACACCGCGGAGAAGAGGCAGCGGGACCAGCTTGGGCGAGGGCCCGGGTCAGCCTCTTGCCCCAGACCCCTCGGGTGCTCGGCCGGATTCCGGCCAGCCCCAACAAAGGCTCAGGTGAAGGGTCGCCTCGGCGCGCACGGGGCCAGTCGGCCCAGGACCACGACGCACGCGCGGCAGGTGCGGCAGGTGGGCGGCAGGGCCGGCTCCAGCCCCGCCGGGGCCCCGCCGAGGCGCTGCAGAGCCGGGCCCGGGGACGCCGCACCTGCCGCCGCCCGCACCTGCCGCACCTGCCGCCCCCGCCGCCCGCACCTGCCCGCCCGGTCCGCTCACCTCCAAGCGGCCCGGCCAGGCCCCTCGCCGCCGCGGCCCACGGTCCGCGCCGCTCCATGCGCTCAGCCCGCCCTCAGCGCCGCCCGCCGCCCCGGGGCCGCCGCGGTCCGCGCCATCTCGCCGCCGCCCGCTCCGAGGGCACAATGGAGCCGCCGCGCTGCTCATGCATATGCATGACGCCGCGCGCCGGCTCCGCCCCCAGGCCAGAGCAGTGGAGCCCCGAGCCGGCGCTCAGGAGCGAGTGGCCGCGGGCCTGCGCAGGCCAGGGCGGCGGGCCGGGCGGCGGGTCGGGCGGGGGCGGGGCTGGGAGGGAGGGCGGGTTGGGGGCGACCTGAGCTCCCCGCCCCCTTCACACCTTTCCAAACGCGGCGTCTGCAGAGTCACCCGCGTTTCCTCTTCGCTCTCCGCCGGGGCGGGGCGGAGGAGGCGGGTCCAGAAAGAGGGCGGGCCCAGGAGGAGGGGTGGGACGGGGCGGGGCCTAGAAGAGGGCGGGGCCTACGGAGGTGACCCGGTGTCAACCGGCCACTTCTGGGAGGGGTCTTGTAAGGAAAACCACGCGGAACCAAACAAGTCGCTTTCCTCGCTGTTCTTCCCTCTTCCCAGAGGGCGGCCCTGTTGAAGCATTCTTAAAGTCATTCGAGTTCTAGCCAGATGAAGCAACCTCTGATCAGTTGGCATCTTCATATGCTATTAGCAGCCTTTATTTGCAACTATTTTCTACCCTTCCTTTAGGAAGACCACGTTCTCCCGATTACCCACAATTTTTTTATTGTGGTAAAATACAATATCAAAGTTTACCATCTTAACCAGTTTTAAGTGTACAGTGGCATTAAGCACATTTCCCACTGTTGTGTATCCATCACCACCATCCATCTCCATAGCTTTTTCATCTCCTAAAACTGACACTCTGTACTCATCAAACAATAATTCCTCATCCCCCTCCCACCCACAATTTTACTTTCTGTCTCTGAATTTGACTACTCTAGGGACCCGTTAGAAGTGGAATCATACAATATTTGTTTGTGACTGGCATATGCCCTGAAGTTTCATCCCTGTTGCAGCTGGCATAATTTCCTTCCTTTTGAAGGCTGACTAATATTTCATTGTGTGTGTATACCACATTTCGTTTATCCATTCCTCTATCAATGGATGTTTCACAATTAACTGTTTTTTAAATTTTTATTTATTTGGCTGCGCCGCGTCTTAGTTGTGGCATATGGGGTCTTTGTTGTGCCGTGCGGGAACTTTAGTTGTGGCATGTGGGATCTAGTTCCCTGACCAGGGATCCAACCCGGCCTCCTGCATTGGGAGTGCAGAACCTTAGTTACCACCAGGGAAGTCCCACAATTAACTTTTTTTTTTAAACAATTCTTCATTTATTTATTTATTTATTTATTTTTATTTAATTTGGCTGCGTTGGGTCTTTGTTGCTGAGCGGGGGCTTTCTCTAGTTGCGGCCAGTGGGGGCTTCTCTTGTTGCGGAGCATGGGCTCTAGGCACGTAAGCTTCAGTAGTTGTGGTATGCGGGCTCCGTAGTTGTGGCTTGTCCCACAATTAACTTTTAATATTGCTGAAATTACTTCCCTCAAGGTTATCTGAACCCTGTGCTCTGTATCCTTTGAGAACCATTACTTCATTGAACAAATATGGCCGGCCTGCTGTGTGCCAGTCACTGGTCTGTGCTCTGAACGCCCCAGTGACCACGTTTGAAAGTCCTCTCTGGCCCCACTAGAAGGGACAAAGAGAAGGAAATGACTCACCAGGTAACAATGTTTCCATCAGGGCAAGGGTTAGGAAGAAAAATAAAGCAAGACCGGAGGATGGGAATGCTGGGAAATGGGAGGGGGGAATTCTCTAGAGAGCTGGCCCCGAGAAGAGAGAGCGTGAAGGGGGAGGCAGACCCCATGGAACCTGACCGTCTTCTGCCTCCAAGAGGCTGTAAGTTTGGGGGAGTTGCAGGCAGGTTCCTGGAAGAGGCCAGAAGTGGCCACACCAGGGTGCTGCCTTTGAACTCTGCAGGCAGCTCTGTTACCTCCTCCCAATGCCACTGGGAGATGCTGTTTGGTGCTCACTCCCATCTTTGATTATGTGGATTGTTAGAAGAGTCTCCCTTAGGGGACTTCGCTGGAGGTCCAGTGGTTAAGACTCTGCTCTTCCGGGACTTCCCTGTGGCGCAGTGGTTAGAATCTGCCTGACAATGCAGGGGACATGGATTCGATCCCTGGGCCGGGAAGATCCGCGGAGCAACTCACCCCGTGCGCCACAGCTACTGAGCCTGCGCTCTAGAGCCCATGTGCCACAACTACTGAGCCCACGTACCACGACTGAAGCCCGCGCACCTAGAGCCCATGCTCTGCAACAAGAGAAGCCACTGCAATGAGAAGCCCGCACACCGCAATGAAGAGTAGCTCCTGCTGGCCGCAACTAGAGAAAGCCTGCATGTAGCAATGAAGACCCAATGCAGCCAAAAAAAAATAACAAATAAATAAATAAATATAAAAGACTCTGCTCTTCCACTGCAGGGGTCGCAGGTTCAATCCCTGGTCAGGGAACTAAGATCCTGAAAGCCATGCAGCCAAAAAAAAAAAAAAAAAAAGTCTCCCTTATTTACTGGAAAAAAATCTGCCTCCCTAAAATCTCCCTTCTACAACTGTATAAAATGAGAATCCTCATTTTGGTATTTGACAGCTCTTCAGGTATTAGAAGAAACTTACTCCCTTGGAATCTGCTGTTGGAAGACAAACACGCCCAGTTCTTTAAGTGTTAACAGCCACAGGATTTCCAGACCCCATACAGATTGACCACTCTCCTTCAAATGCACGACAGTTAGACAGTATCCTTTTAAAAGTGACACTGAGGGACATACCCTGTGGTCCAGTGGTAAAGAATCCACCTTCCAGGACTTCCCTGGTGGTCCAGTGGCTAAGACTCCGTGCTCCCAATGCAGGGGGCCTGGGTTCGATCCCTGGTCAGGGAACTAGATCCCACATGCTGCAACTAAGAGTTCGCATGCCGCAACTAAGACCCGGCACAGCCAAATAAATACATAAATTAAATTAAAAAAAAAAAGAATCCACCTTCCAATGCAGGGGACGCAGGTTGGAACCCTGGTCGGGGAGCTAAGATCCCACGTGCCATGAGGCAACTAAGCCGGCGTGCCACAACTACTGAGCCCAAGCACTCTGGAGCCCGCCCGTTACAACTAGAGAGAGAAAAACCCACACGCCACAAGTAGAGAGAAGCCCACACACCACAACGAAGAGCCCACATGCTACAACGAAAGAGCCCTCATGCTGCAATGAAGGTCCCGCGTGCCGCAACTAAGACCTAATGCAGCTAAAAATAATTTTAAAAAGTAAAAATTAAAAAAAAAAAAGTGACACCAAGAACGGGACACAATATTCTAAATGTGGCCCGCCTAGCACAGCATGGGGGCTTCTGTGGGTCTGCTCTTTCCTGCAGTTAATGTGGCCTAAACCAGAATTTGGTTTTTAACCAGGACCTTCAGTTATTATGAATGGCTCTTAAGCACAATAATTTGACGTGATCTCGGCTTGCAAAACTAACTTTTAAAAGAAAAAACTGCTACTTTTTTTGCAACATATTGTAATTGTAGAGAATACAGAAAAATGTTCATAACAAATCAAAACCTTCCACTGTCCAAATGTTGAGAGAGGGCTTCCCTGGTGGCGCAGTGGTTGGGGGTCCGCCTGCCGATGCGGGGGACGCGGGTTCGTGCCCCGGTCCAGGAAGATCCCACATGCTGCGGTGCGGCTGGGCCCGTGAGCCATGGCCGCTAGGCCTGCGCGTCCGGAGCCTGTTCTCTGCGGCGGGAGGGGCCGCAGCGTTGGAAGGCCCGCGTACCGCAAAAAACCCCACAAATGTTGAGAGAGAATCCCTGTTATTTTGGTCTATTTTATCTCTGATGGTTCTCTCTGCATATCTGTGTGGTTTGGAGATTATAGCCTTTATGTGGTTTTGCATCCTTATTTTTTCACTCTATTAACAAACATTTCCCTTCTTATTATCATTATCTGTGATCCTCATAAAATAAACGCTGCAAAGATTTATATAAAAGGATGCTTGCTGTGGCATTATCGATGATACTGAAAAATTAGACACAAGCTGTATTCATTCATTCAACAAACTTTTGTTGAGCTTCTATTTGCCAGACACTGTTCTCAGTGCAGGAAATGTGGCAGCTAGTAAAACAGACAAAAATCCCACTGTTGTGGAGCATTCATTAGTAAGCCAATAGTTCAATTCTCCTAGGTAATAGTTTAGTAAAACACCCCCATAGGCTGGAATTTATGCAGCACCCAAAATCATGTTTTTGAAATATTTAAAGGTATGAGAGGGACTTCCCTGGTGGTCCGGTGGTTAAGACTCCACACTTCCACTGCAGGGGGCATGGGTTCTATCCCTGGTCGGGGAACTAAGATCCCACATGCCTTGGGATCATGGCCGAAAGAAAGAAAAGAAAGAAAGAAGGAAAGAAGGAAAGAAAGAAAGAAAGAAAGAAAGAAAGAAAGAAAGAAAAGAAAAGAAAAATAGGATACAAAGTTGTATGATGCTAGCTGGTAAAAAACATTTATGGAGCAGACAATCTTCCACAAGCCACTAATCATTATGAGTAGAGATAGGTACCTTTACAATAAAGACATGGATCAGACACTACCTTAACCAAGTCAGCATCACCAAGTGTGGGACCAGCTGACATCCTATGCCCTTGGTGTGATGCTCAGTGTTGACACAGAAAACTTGGAATTTGGAAGTTCCAGCCAGAAAGGTTCAACCTGAATCGAATCATGAGAAATTCTCGACTGCCTTTCCTTTGTTTCTGCATTCATTCACTCCCGTAATTAGTAACTGTTTGAATCTGCCCTTTGGAACTCAGGGAAGGTCTAGGAGGCTGAAGCCTTTTTCCTATAAATAAGAAACGGGGGACATGCAAAGGCTTTTGTACCCTAGAGGGCCCCACAGGGTCCTGCTCTATTTCAAGGACACCAGAAAGACCAAGAAGTAAATGCAGTGCCATGATCCTTGATTGGACTCTGGATGGAGGAAAAAGACATTATTGGGGGGGCTTCCCTGGTGCTGCAGTGGTTAAGAATCCACTTGCTAATGCAGGGGACGTGGGTTCAAGCCCTGGTCTGGCAAGATCCCACATGCGGCAGAGCAACTAAGCCCGTGCGCCACAACTACTGAACCTGTGCTCTAAACCCCGCGAGCCACAACTACTGGAGCCTGCGCACCTAGAGCCCGTGCTCCACAACAAGAGAAGCCACCGCAACGAGAAGCCTGCGCACCGCAACGAAGAGTAGCCCCTGCTCTCTGCAACTAGAGAAAGCCCGTGCGCAGCAACGAAGACCCAACACAGCCAAAAATAAATAAATAAATAAATTTTTAAAAAGAGAGAAAAGGGTAAAAAAAAAAAGACATTATTGGGACACTTAGGGAAATTTGAATAAGGGCCAGAGATGAGATAATAGCATTGAATGGATGTGAAATTCCCCGAGAGTGATGGCTGCATTGTGGGCTTGGAAAATGCCTTTCTTCTCAGGAGACTGTCAAGGAGAAGTATTTAAGGTGAAGGGTCATGAGGTCAGCAACTAAGCTCACATGATTAAACCAAAACAACTAAGTGTGTGTAGATAGAAATAAAGGAATGTGTCAAATTAGATTTCCCAGCGTTAGCTGGGAAATCTAAAAAAAGTATTTTTAAAGGCATTAAAAAATGATAGGAAGGAATGAGCCAAACTGTAAGGATGGATGCATTATTTGTAGATTTGGTAAAAACTATTTAAAATTCTTTAAAATACTCTTGATGACTGCCTAATTTATTTGATAGGTGCTTCATGATTTTCCTTATAGGCAATAGGAAACTGAAACCAATCAAGCAGGGTAGAGTACCAATATCGTGGTTGTTTTTTGTTTGTTTGTTTTTGTTTTTTTGCGGTACGCGGGCCTCTCACTGTTGTGGCCTCTCGCATTGCGGAGCACAGGCTCCGGACGCACAGGCTCAGCGGCCATGGCTCACGGGCCCAGTCGCTCCGCAGCATGTGGGATCTTCCCGGACCGGGGCATGAACCCTCGTCCCCTGCATTGGCAGGCGGACTCTCAACCACTGCGCCCCCAGGGAAGCCCCAATACCGTGTTTTGAGAGTTCTGACTCATCGGGTGAGGGGGGACCACAGCCACGAGATATGTCAGACTCTCCACGTAAGCAGATAGGTTAGGGTGTCCCAGAGAAAGAGAACCAGGCATGGCTTTCTTGACATAAGAGAAGACGTTTTTAGCCTAAGCCATTTTGTGATCTAAGCCAGACCAGAATGCTTGGTCTTGAACAGGTCTTAGTAATGAAAAATCTTAAGGATAGTGAGGGACTGTAGGGACAAGGGAGAAGCAATCAAGAAACAATAGTTCAGGGCTTCCCTGGTGGCGCAGTGGTTGAGAGTCCGCCTGCCGATGCAGGGGACACGGGTTCGTGCCCCGGTCCGGGAAGATCCCACATGCCGCGGAGCGGCTGGGCCCGTGAGCCATGGCCGCTGAGCCTGCGCGTCCGGAGCCTGTGCTCCGCAACGGGAGAGGTCACAACAGTGAGAGGCCCGCGTACCGCAAAAAAAAAAAAAAAAAAAGAAACAATAGTTCAGTGATAAAAAACAGAGTCCTAGTTCCTCCTCAAGGAATATATATGTGGGGCTACATCCCACAGGCCTACGAGGCCTGTACCTGTTCAGCTTCCAGACCTGAGAAAGAGCCCAGAGTCAGCCACAGAGACATCAATGGTTTAATGGATGGGGGAGCTTACAGTTCTAGAGCAAGGTCCTGGAGCGACTCCCCCCTGGGCGTGCTGGACTTGGCGGAAGTCGACGCTCTGGAGGTGGGGGGGGGGGCGGGGGAGGTTGCCAGTTATAGGGGGAATTGATGAGTCAGATTGGCTCATCGGTTACCAGGGAAACCAGCAGAGGGGCACGCCCCTCACCGCCCCTTTGATAAGAAGAATCATTAGCTGGGGTTTGGAGCAAGTAGGAAGGTCAGTCCTGTGAGCAGCATGTAGGTGAAGCAGGCACTGGTCGAGCAGGGGATGGACAGAGAGCAAGAGAACAGCCACCTTGAGTGGCCTGACCGTACACAGTTTCTCCCCGAAGAGCAAACCTGGGGAAGTTTTAAGCTAAGAGTACATGCATGTTCATGTAGCAGCTTGGGTATTGGAGAGAGTCCAAGTTTTACTTGATTGAAGTCACGAGGGTCAGAAGACGTCAACATCATCATTAACCTTAGGTTCCTGTTGATCTAGTGGTTGAGCACCTGAGGGGGGCTTAAATTCTGCAAAATGGCTCAAGAAAGTGCTTCAGGCCAGTCTTTACCAAAGAAGCAGAACTGGGAGTCTGGATAACAGGTGATTTGTTATCTTTGCTATTGTTACTTCTCTTGCCTGATAACAGTTTGATCTTTTTTTCCCTTAAGATCATTATTACTGAGAACTGTTTAAGGGCAAACTCTTAAATGTTCTCATCACAAGAAAAAAAAAAAAGGAAACGTGTTGACATACGTGAACTAGACTTATTGTAGTGACCATTTCACAATATATACAAATATTGAATCATCATGCCGTCAATTTTATTGGATTATGGTTGATTTACAATGATGTGTTAGTTTCAGGTGTACAGCGAAGAGATTCAGTTATACACATACATATACTCATTCTTTTTCAGATTCTTTTGTCATATAGGTTATCACAGAACGTTGAGTAGAGTTCCCTGTGCTATACAGTAGGTCCTTGTTGGTTTCCAATCGTTATGTTGTACACTTGAAACTAATATGTTATATGTCAAATATATCAATTAAAAAAAGGGTCAAGAGGGAGTTGAGGTCCTGGGGGGAGGTGATGGGGCTGCGGGGAAGGGGTCTGCCCTGGTGGGAGTGAGGCCCTGGGGGAGGCGAGGGCGTGGGGGAGGGTAGACTACAGGGTTAAGTCCTGGGGGTGAGGCCGCGCGGGGAGGGGCAGAGCAGCCCTGGTGGAGGGGACCTGGACCCCATTCCTTTCAGCTGGGTGTGGCAGCTGGGACTCCCAGGGGACAAGAGCTGGGGGAAATCTGAGAGGTGTGGTTAGCTTTGTAGTCCGGTCCCAGGTGAATACTACCCTACCGGGCAGCTCACTGCCCCACCTAATTGAGGGCAGAAATAGGTTTGACACTGATTCCAACTCCACTTCCAATGGAGATAAAATCACCCCAGTGGGTGGACACTTGACACATCAAGGGTGAACTGTGCATAAGGCCTCAGCCCCACCTGTGCCTCACCCCGAGCCCCTCCTCTCCCCCCAGCACTCCCCAGGCCCACCTGTCCTGGGGGCCGCTCCCGGGAACAGGGACATGGCAGGCTGACCCTCTTCCTACACTTTCACAGGTGCAGCTGTCAGATGGGCCTTTTTTTTTTTTTGGCGGTACGCAGGCCTCTGATGTGGCCTCTCCCCTTGCGGAGCACAGGCTCCGCACGCCCAGGCTCAGCGGCCATGGCTCACAGGCCCAGCCGCTCCGCGGCATGTGGGATCTTCCTGGACTGGGGCACGAACCCGTGTCCCCTGCATCGGCAGGTGGACTCTCAACCACTGCGCCACCAGGGAAGCCCAGATGGGCCTTTAATATCCAGAAAGGCCAGGAATCCACATCAAGTGGCCCAGGCACTCTCGTGCACACACACACACACACACACACACACACACACACACACACATGCACGTGCACACACTGACATGCCCACACATGCATGCTCTCACACACTGGTCCAGGTCCTCTGGAAGTCTAAGCATATAGGCTGCTGTCCTAGACTGTGAGGCTTCTTCCTTCTCACCATTGCTCTTTTCGTTTTAGGAAAGGGGCAACTGAGAACCATAGCAGAACAGAGCTGACCAGAGAAGCGTTTGTCTGGCGGGTGGCCCAGCGTGGCCTGATTGCCCCTCATCTGCAGACCCACGCAGAGCTGTAGGAGTGGGAGAGACCCAAGTCCCTCGCCCTGTCCCTTGCCTCGGCTCCTGCAGATGGGCCAGTGGTGGTGGCTCCTGGGAGCCCTGGACTCCCTCAGGTACCCCACCAGGAAGTGCCCAGACCCCCTTGGGCTCTTGGCTCCCCTGTACCCACCGACCAGATTAGAAGCAGCAAGAGGTGAGGGCGAACTTCCATCTCATGTCTCACCCCGATGTGCTCTGCCTCGGGGTAAGAGCGGAACCCTAACTCACCACACAGAGTGCAGGATGGGGACAGCTGCCCCCTTAGAGCACCAGAATTCTCTCCAGGGAAAGGGGCTCCTGACTCCTTTTTTGCCTATTAGCTCTAATCTGCCTGGCTGACCGCATCAGACACGGGGACAGGGTGCTGGTTTTGGAGCACACACAGGAGCACAGGGGCAGGTGACAGCTTTTCCCCTGCCACTGCCTGCCCAAGGCATGCCAGGCCCGGAAGACTCTTGGGCAAGCCACAGGACAAAATGAAGAGATTCTGAAAAGCCTTCAAGGACAAGGGACCCGGGTGTGGCC
This sequence comes from Tursiops truncatus, assembly GCF_011762595.2. Taxonomy (NCBI): domain Eukaryota; kingdom Metazoa; phylum Chordata; class Mammalia; order Artiodactyla; family Delphinidae; genus Tursiops; species Tursiops truncatus. The sequence goes on from NC_047042.1 coordinate 9,272,617, forward strand.
CCAAGGATGGGTGAACGGCAGGGGGCCCCACTGCTGGAGGGTACCCCCATGTCCACACCCAGGCCTTTCCCTGAGCTCTTTTTCAGTGCCGGGACCTCTCCAACCCCCAGAAAACCAAGGCTGGCGTCCTGTGGGCTGAAGGCAGTGGGGCTCTTGTCAAGAGGGGACACGGCCTCATAAGGGCTCAGCTGGCACGGCCGGCTCCCCTCCAGAGGTCCAATGAGCTGCTTGGGCTCCTGGAGACTGCTAGCAACGTCCCAGGGCGAGCCCACCACCCACGCTGGCTGAAGCACAGACTGCAGAGTACTTTTTTAGGTGGAGTGTTGGGGGACCTGGGAGCAGGGGACACTCAGAAACCAGGGTGTGTCCAACACAGTCTGCCACAATGATGACAGCGAGGCCAGGCCGGAGGGAGGAGGCGGCGCCGCCACCCCTGTGCTGCCCCGCAGGCACGCAGGCCCTGCAGCGAGGAGGGGCTGCTTCCCAGGCAGGGCGGAGCAGAAAGAATGACACCACACAGGCCCAAGGATAACTTAGTTTATGGGTCAAGCCAAATGCAATGCAAAGTTGTTTTCGTTATTTTTTTTTTTAACCAAAATAAATAAATCAGATCTGTCCCTGTGACAGGTCAGGGGAGCTGGCCCCCGGCCTAGTGCTGCCCCTCACTCCTGGCCCTCCTCTCCCCTTCGGACCAGCTTTGGCACAGCAGAGAGAAGGATGCTTCGGAGTCTCCATCGTGTAGAAGGAAAGAGGAAAGGAGGTGGAACTGGAGGTTAAGGGAGGGCAGGACCCAGATGAGCAGCCTGCGCCTGCGCCCGAGAGCCCCGAGTGGCGCTTCCCGCCACGCACACCCCACGGGCCCGGGTGCCACCCAGCTCCAGGCGGGTGGAGTGTGCATGGCCCCTGTGCACGGCCCGGGACCCTCTCGAGGGGAGGAAGTGGACGCTGAGGAGAGCGGACCTGCCCTCTCTGTGCAGGTCAGTCTTGGGCCGTCTCCCACCAGCCAGCCCGCGTCAGTGCCCTCTGCTCACTGCGCGGCGAGGGTCCTCACAGAGCCCTCCCACCCCACAAAGCCTCTGACCGTGGTGGCTCCCCTGAGGGGTCTGGGCTCAGCCTGAGGAGAGGAAGCCACCCTGCTGGGTGACAGGGACCGCCAGCACAAGGGTGTGCCACATGAGGCGGGCCCTGGGGGTGATCCGGGGGTGAGGGCAGATGTGACCCTCCCAGGACTCCTGCGGGGGCTGCCTCTCCTCCCCCCGCTCTCCACTGCCTCCATGAAGGCTGCTCAGCTGGACAGAAGTCACAGAGCCTGGGGAGCACCTGGCCTGGGGGCAGCCGAGCACGTGGGGGAGCGGCTTAATTCCTAAGTGAGCAAGGAGGGGGTGTGTGTGGTGCAGGGACGGGCAGAGGCGCGGGCAGCGCGGAGCACTATTCTGTAGTGGAGAAGCAAGGGGCGGTCGTGAGGCGGAGCCCAGGCAGCATCTATGAGAACTTCTTGAAGGCGTCCAGGTCGAAGGCCGTGTCCAGGAGGCGCTGCAGCTCCGTGAGGTGGGTCTTCTTGTTGCCGGTGGCTGGAGCCGCTGCTGGGTCCCGGCCGGCGTACCTGAGGGGAGTGACAGTGCGCGGTGATGGCGAAGGCCCCCGAGGGGTCCGGGCCCCCTTGCCCTCCCCGGGCCCCAGCCGACTGCCCGCGACCTTACCACACAGGCTTGGCGCGGTTGATGGTGGTCCGCAGCCTGGGCTTCACGTAGTCATAGTAGCCTTGGTTCTTGTGCTCCTCCTGGCACCAGGCCAGCTCGGCGCTGGGGTACTTCTGCACCTCCTGCAGCAGGAGGTCGAAGGGGAAGGGCGACAGCTGGGGAGAGAGAGAGGAGCTCCTGTCAGGAGAAGGTGCTCAGAGTACTGGGCGAGGCTGGTGTCCTAGAGGGGCTGGCATCCCAGGTGAGGAGCTCAGTGACCCCTGAAGGATGTTCTGGAAACTCTGGGAAAGCTCTGGGGTCCAGACACCCAGAGGAGGAATGCCAGGACCGGCCTGGGCACCACCTGCCCTCACCTGCTCGATCCTCGTGATGGCCACTTGCTCTGCCATGTCCCGTGCTTTGCGCTCTCGGGTAAGATCATAGTACACTTTGCCGGTACAGAAGAGAAGTCTCTTGACGTTTTCTGGGTTTTGGGCTGCAGGGCCATCTTCTGGGATCACCCGCTGGAAGTGGGTACCTACAAGAGAATCCCCACAGCTGGGGGTCTGCTCAGGACTTGGCTGAGGGTGTCCAGGGCCCTCCCTCCACGAGGTGGGGCTGTGCCACAACTGACACCAGAACATTTAGTTTCTGAGGGTTAGGGCTCTCCCCCACTCGCCAGCCTGTGATGCCCTTGCATTAATCCACACTGGGAGAGCCTAACAGGCACAGTAGGCAAGGCCAGCCTTGAGGAGCAAGGGACATCAGTTCATTCTTCAGAACGACCTACCTCAGACTTCAGGGACAACTAGGTCTAGAAGACCATCCCATGACCACTCTGCTCAGACTCCTCATAAGTTTACAAATACTAAAACTTGCCACACTGGAAACTAGAGCAAATACTCAGATGCTCACGGCCGGGACCATTCCCCTGCGAACAAGGCCGACTTCAGGAAGCTGCATTCAAAATAAGGGGTTCCCTTAATGGCACATAAGCAACACACAACATGCTCACATTCACGTACACACGCAAATGCTAGGATTAGAAGGAAACTACCTTCACATGAGAAAGGCCAGATATGAGAGACCCACCGCAAACATCATACTCAATGGTGAAAGACTGAAAGCATTTTCCTAAGACACAAACAAGGCAAGGATGTCCGTTCTCACCACTTGTATTCAGCGTAACACTGGAATTTCTAGCCAGAGCAATTGGGGGGGGAAAAAAAAAAGAACTAAGAAGTATCTAAATTGGAAAGGAACAAATAAAATTATCTGTTTGTTTTACATGTAGAAAACCCTAAAGATTCCACATACAAAAAAACCCTGTTAGAACTAATAAATGAATTCAGCAAAGTTACAGGATAGAAAATCAACACTCAGAATTCAGTTGTACTTCTATGAACAATCCAAAAGTTAAGAAAAAAAAATCCTGCTCAAAACAGCATCAAATAAATAAAATTACTTAGGAATAAACTTAACCAAGAAAATGAAAGACTTGTACACTGAAAACTATAGAACATTACTGAGAGAAATTAAAGAAGATACCAATAAATGGGAAGTCCTCCATGTTCATGGATCGGGAGACTTAATATTGCCATGATGTTAATATTATCAAAGCAATCTACAGATTCAACGCAATCCTTATCAAAATCCCAATGACAGGGACTTCCCTGGTGGTGCAGTGGTTAAGAATCCGCCTGCCAATGCAGGGGACGTGGGTTCGAGCCCTGGTCTGGGAAGATCCCACATGCTGTGGAGCAACTAAGCCCGTGAGCCACAACTACTGAGCCCGCGTGCTGCAACTACGGAAGCCCATGCTCTTAGAGCCCGTGCTCCGCAACAAGAGAAGCCACCGCAATGAGAAGCCTGCTCAGCACGACGAAGAGTAGCCCCCGCTCGCCGCAATTAGAGAAAGCCCGTGTGCAGCAACAAAGACCCAACACAGCCTAAATAAATAATACGTCTTAAAAAAAAAATCCCAATGACATTTTTTCAGAAATAGAAAAGTCCACCTTAAAATTCATGGAATCCCAAAGGACCCTGAATAGCCAAAACTATCTTGAAAAAAGAAAAACAAAGCTGGAGGACTCATGCTTCCTGATTTCAAAACTTACTACAAAGCTACAAGATCAAAGTGGTACTGGCATAAAGACATATATAGACCAATGGAAGACAACAGAGGGACCAGAAATGAACCTTCACGTATATGGTCAAATGATTTTGACAAGGGAACCAAGACTATTCAATGGGGAAAGGAGAGTCTCTTCAACAAATGGTGCTGGGAAAACTGGATATCCACATGCAAAGGAAGCTGTACCCTTACACCATACACACACAATAACTCAAAATGGATTAAAGACTAAACACAAGACTGAAATTATAAAACTTAGAAGAAAACATGCGGAGATTGGTTCAAGATGGAAGAGTAGAAGGTAGTGCGCTCACTCCCTCTTGTGAGAGCACCAGAATCACAACTAACTGCTGAACAATCATCGACAGGAAGACACTGGAACTCACCAAAAAAGATAGCCCATATCCAAGGACAAAGGAGAAGCCGCAAAGAGATGGCAGGAGGGGCGCAATCACAATAAAATCAAATCCCACAACCGCTGGGTGGGTGACTCACAAACTGGAGAACAATTATACCACAGAAGTCCATCCACTGGAGTGAAGGTTCTGAGACCCACATCAGGCTTCCCAACCTGGGGGTCCGGCAACGGGAGGAGGAATTCCTAGAGAATCAGACTTTGAAGGCTAGTGGGATTTGACTGCAGGACTTCGACAGGACTGGGGGAAACAGAGACTCCACTCTTGGAGGGCACACACAAAGTAGTGTGTGCATCAGGACCCAGGGGAAGGAGCAGTGACCCCTAGGAGACTGAACCAGACCTACCTGCTACTGTTGGAGGGTCTCCTGCAGAGGCAGGATGTGGCTGTGGCTCACCGTGGGGACAAAAAAACTGGCAGAAGAAGTTCTGGGAAGTACTCCTTGGCGCCATTAGCCCCACCAAAGGGCCAGTAGGCTCCAGTGCTGGGTCACCTCAGGCCAAACAACCAACAGGGAGGGAACCCAGCCCCACCCATCAGCAGACAAGCGGATTAAAGTTTCACTGAGTTCTGCCCACCAGAGCAACACCCAGCTCTACCCACCACTAGTCCCTCCCATCAGGAAACTTGCACAAGCCTCTTTAAGTAGCCTCATCCACCAGAGGGCAGACAGCAGAAGCAAGAAGAACTACAATCCTGCAGCCTGTGGAAGGAAAACCACATTCACAGAAAGACAGACAAAATGAAAAGGCAGAGGACTTTGTACCAGATGAAGGAACAAGATAAAATCCAAGAAAAACAAATAAATGAACTGGAGATAGGCAACCTTGCAGAAAAAGAATTCAGAATAATGATAGTGAAGATGATCCAGGACCTCGAAAAAGAATGGAGGCAAAGATTGAGAAGATACAAGAACTGTTTAACAAAGACCTAGAAGAATTAAAGAACAAAGACCTAGAAGAATTAAAGAACAAACAAAAAGAGATGAACAATACAATAACTGAAATGAAATATACACTAGAAGGAATCAATAGCAGAATAACTGAGGCAGAAGAACGGATAAGTGACCTGGAAGACAGAATGGTGGAATTCACTGCCGTGGAACAGAATAAAGAAAAAAGAATGAAAAGAAATGAAGACAGCCTAAGAGACCTCTGGGACATCACTAAACACAACAACATTCACATTATAGGGGTCCCAGAAGGAGAAGAGAGAGAGAAAGGACCTGAGAAAATATTTGAAGAAATTATAGTCAAAAACTTCCCTAACATGGGAACGGAAATAGCCACCCAAGTCCAAGAAGCACAGAGAGGCCCAGGCAGGATAAACCCAAAGAGAAACACGTCGAGACACATAGTAATCAAACTGACAAAAATTAAAGACAAAGAAAAATTATTGAAAGCAACAAGGGAAAACGAAAAAAAACATACAAAGGAACTCCCATAAGGTTAATAGCTGATTTCTCAGCAGACACTCTACAAGCCAGAAGGGAGTGGTATGATATATTTAAAGTGATGAAGGGGAAGAACTTACAACCAAGATTACTCTACCCGGCAAGGATCTCATTCAGATTCGATGGAGAAATCAAAAGCTTTACAGACAAGCAAAAGCTGTGAGAATTCAGCACCACCAAACCAGCTCTACAACAAATGCTAAAGGAACTTCTCTAAGTGGGAAACACAGGACAAGAAAAGGACCTACAAAAATAAACCCATAACAAGAAAATGGTAATAGGAACATACATATCGATAATTACCTTACACATGAATGGATTAAATACTCCAACCAAAAGACACAGGCTTTTAGACATATGCTGTGTAAAAGAGACCCACTTCAGACCTAGGGACACATACAGACTGAAAGTGAGGGGATGGAAAAAGATATTCCATGCAAAGGTAAATCAAAGAAAGCCAAAGTAGCAATACTCATATCAGATAAAATAGACTTTAAAATAAAGAATGTTACAAGAGACAAGGAAGGACACTACATAATGATCAAGGGATCAATCCAAGAAGAAGATACAACAATTATAAATATATATGCACCCAACATAGGAGCACCTCAATACATAAGGCAACTGCTAACAGCTATAAAAGAGGAAATAGACAGTAACACAATAATAGTGGGGGACTTTCACTTACGCCAATGGAAAGATCATCCACACAGAAAATTAATAAGGAAACACAAGCTTTAAATGACACAGTAGACCAGATAGACTTAATTGATATTTATAGGACATTCCATCCAAAAACAGCAGATTACACTTTCTTCTCAAGTGCACATGGAACATTCTCCAGGACAGATCACATCTTGGGTCACAAATCAAGCCTCAGTAAATTTAGGAAAACTGAAATCATATCAAGCATCTTTTCCAGCCACAATGCTATGAGGTTAGAAATCAATTACAGGGAAAAAAATGTAAAAAGCACAAACACATGGAGGCTAAACAATACATTATTAAATAACCAAGAGATCACTGAAGAAATCAAAGAGGAAATCAAAAAATACCTAGAGACAAATTACAATGAAAACATGACGATCCAAAACCTATGGGATGCAGCAAAAGCAGTTCTGAGAGGAACGTTTATAGCTATACAAGCCTCCTCAAGAAACAAGAAAAACCTCAAATAAACAATCTAACCTTACACCTAAAGGAACTAGAGAAAGAAGAACAAACAAAACCCAAAGTTAGTAGAAGGAAAGAAATCATAAAGATCAGAGCAGAAATAAATGAAATAGAAACAAAGAAAACAATAGCAAAGATCAATAAAACTAAAAGCTGGTTCTTTGAGAAGATAAACAAAATTGATAAACCATTAGCCAGACTCATCAAGAAAAAGAGGGGGAGGACTCAAATCAATAAAATTAGAAATGAAAAAGGAGAATTTACAATGGACACCGCAGAAATACAAAGCATCCTAAGAGACTACTACAAGCAACTCTATGCCAATAAAATGGACAATCTGGAAGAAATGGACAAACTCTTAGAAAGGTATAACCTTCCAAGACTGAACCAGGAAGAAATAGAAAATATGAACAGACCAATCACAAGTAATGAAATTGAAACCTTGATTGAAAATCTTCCAACAAACAAAAGTCCAGGACCAGATGGCTTCACAGGTGAATTCTATCAAACACTTAGAGTAGAGCTAACACCCATCCTTCTCAAACTCTTCCAAAAAATTGCAGAGGAAGGAACACTCCCAAACTCATTCTGTGAGGCCACCATCACCCTGATACCAAAATGAGACAAATATACTACAAAAAAAGAAAATGTCAGACCAATATCACTGATGAATATAGATGCAAAAATCCTCAACAAAATACTAGCAAACAGAATCCACCAACACATTAAAAGGATCATATACCATGATCAAGTGGGATTTATCCCAGGGATGCAAGGATTCTTCAATATACACAAATCAATCAATGTGATACACCATATTAACAAATTGAAGAATAAAAACCATATGATCATCTCAATAGATGCAGAAAAAAGCTTTTGACAAAATTCAACACCCACTTATGATAAAAACTCTCCAGAAAGTGGGCATAGAGGGAACCTACCTCAACATAATAAAGACCATATACGACAAACCCACAGCTAACATCATTCTCAATGGTGAAAAACTGAAAGCATTTCCTCTAAGATCAGGAACAAGACAAGGTTGCCCACTCTCGCCACTACTATTCAACATGGTTTTGAAAGTCCTAGCCACGGCAATCAGAGAAAAAAGAGAAATAAAAGGAATCCAAATTGGAAAAGAAGAAGTAAAATTGTCACTGTTTGCAGATGATATGATACTATACATAGAGAATCCTAAAGATGCCACCAGAAAACTACTAGAGTTAATGAATTTGGTGAAGTTGCAGGATACAAAATTAATGCACAGAAATCTCTTGCATTCCTATACACTAACAAGGAAAGATCAGAAAGAGACATTAAGGAAACAATCCCATTCACCATTGCAACAAAAAGAATAAAATACCTAGGAATAAACCTACCTAAGGAGGCAAAAGACCTGTACTCAGAAACCTATAAGACACTGATGAAAGAAATCAAAGAGGACACAAAAGGATGGAGAGATATACCATGTTCTTGGATTGGAAGAATCAATATTGTGAAAATGTCCATACTACCCAAAGCAATCTACAGATTCAATGCAATCCCTATCAAATTACCAACGGCATGTTTTACAGAACTAGAAAACATGCGGCAAAAGCTTCATGACATTGGGACTTCCCTGGTGGCACAGCGGTTAAGAATCCGCCTGCCAATGCAGGTGACAGGGGTTCGATCCCTGGTCCGGAAGATCCCACATGCAGCGGACCAACTAAGCCCATGTGCCACAACTACTGAGCCTGCGCTCTAGAGCTCGTGCGCTACAACTGTTAAGCCCACGCGCCACAACTACTGAAGCCCATGTACCTAGAGCCTGGGCTCCACAACAAGAGAAGCCACCACAATGAGAAGCCCGTGCACCACAATGAAGAGTAGCCCCCGTTCGCTGCAACTAGAGAAAGCCTGCGCGCAGCAATGAAGACCCAACGCAGCCAAAAATAAATAAATTTATTTAAAAAAAAAAGCTTCATGACATTGAATTTGGCAGTGATTTCTTAGATGTGACTCCAAAGGCACAGACAACAACAAAAAGAAGAGAAAAAGTGGACTTCATGAAAATTTAAAAATTTTGTGCATCCAAAGACAACACACAGGGACTTCCCTGGTGGTCCAGTGGTTAAGACTCCGCACTCCCAATGCAAGGGGCACGGGTTTGATCCCTGGTTGGGGAACCAGGATTCCACATGCCGTGTGGTGCAGCAAATAAACAAACAAACAAACACACAAACAGGCCTGGAAAAAAAAAGACTACACACAGATGGAAGAAAATAGTTGCAAGTCACATATCTGATAAGGCATCAATATCCAGTAAACAGAGAGAACTCTTACAACCCAACAACAAAACAAACAACCCAATTAAAAAATGGGCAAGGACTTGATTAAACATTTTTCCAAAGATAACATACAGATGGCCAATAAGCACATGAAAAGACGCTCAACATCACTGATCATTAGGTTAACAAAAATCAAAACTGCGATGAGATACTACTTCATGGTCACTAGGATGGCTATTATGAAACAAAAACAAAAACCAAGAAAACAAAAACAGAAAACAGTAGTGTTGGCAAGAATGTAGAGAAACTGGAATCCTCGTGTATTGCTGTGAACCAGTATGGAAAACGGTATGGTATGCCTGAAGAATTACCATATGACCCAGCAATCTGCTTCTTGGTATATACCCAAAGGAATTGAAAGCAGGGTCTTGAAGAGAGTCCTGCGGGGGTGCACCCAGGCAGGGGTCACAGACCCCAGTGGGACGCGAGACATGCTGTTTGACCAATTTGCACATGAGCTCTGACATCCAGGCTGTCGTGTTCAGTGGTCTTTACCCAACAACCAAAAAATGTGGCAAGGACCAGAGTGAGACTGACAAGGATAAGCCCCCCACAGAGTAGCAGTGAAGACCCACTCCAAATGCTCACCCCCCTCAAGCCTACCTGGAAGCATCTCGTCAAAGCTGGATCTGGCCTCAGGGTGCCGCAGCAGGGACTTGGGGGTGAAGATGATTAACTGAAACACAGCAGGACAGGCTCAGGTTCTAAGGATTCCAGAAGGAGGGCCGACAGCAAGGGGCTGCCCAGGCCTCGCCTTCAGAACAGGCATCTAATGCTGCCCTCCCAGCTCTACGGTCAGGTCAGCGGGATCCGCAGGGTAGAGGTGAAGAGAAGGAAAACAGAACGATGCGGTTTCCCCTTGTCCCCTCTCCTCCGCCCTGAGACACTGGGCATCCACTCCTCCAGGGTCTGTCCCAGCCTGCTCGGAGCCCTGGGTGCCCCCTACCCTATACCTGGGGAAGACCCCTGAGCCTTTCCTGACGTCCTTGCCTGTGGCCAGGGCTGTCCTGTCCCATGGGCCTGCCTGGCCCTGCACTGTGGCCGGCAGCAGCAGGGGGCATTCTCCCCTTGGACCCTTCACTCACACTCCTACTCACCCTTCCACACCTCACCAAGGAGACTGCTTCCTGGGGGCTCAGCTCTCCTCCAAGCTCAACGCACCATCTACGACCACCCGCCCACAAGTCCATCCTCCCATTGGGCTGGGGCCCTGGAGTTCTCAGGCCAGGCCTCTCTGAGCTGGGACACCCCCAACTGACCGGCTTCCGGAAGGGAAGGAGAATCTGGCGACGCAGCACATGGAAGAAGTTGCCAGGGGTGGAGCAGTTGACGACAACCCAGTTGCAATCGTACAGCTGATTTATGTCGAAGTTGGCTTCCTTAAGGTCCTGGAGCAAGGAGGGAAAGGGCCAGAGGCCAGGCGGCACTGAGCACCCCATCGCAGGGGGCATCAAGGCAGAGGGCCTCATGGCCACAGCCTTAGGGTGCCACAGCTCCTCCAGAGATGCACACACAGGGGGCACTGACGAGAGCTCAGCCAGCCAGCCCCACGCTCTGAATGGGATTCTCAGTCCCATGTAATCCCTATTTCTCTGAAAACTACTGCCTGGTCTGGGACAGATACAGGTTCTACCTAAAACCAATTCTGATGTTCCTCAGAAACAGAACCCCCCAAATTTCCTTTTAGCTCTTAAAATTTCACTAGAATCACCCCAGAGTTCTTTCCTCTAAACTGTTTGCCTGAATCAAAATACAGGTGGTATCACCCCTAGAAGCTTCTGCTGTAGCTTTCAGCGCCTCTGCTTTCTACAGCAGCAGGGACGACAGGAGGCAGCCCGGCACTGTCTTCTGTGCTCTAAGAAGGCCTCTCACTTTGTGGAGACCAGCAGGCTCGGGGCCCACCTGCGACTCCCGAGAGGCACAGAGCAGTCGTGCCTTCAGAGTTGCCCACAGACGCCCAGGTGTGCCACTCACCGGCAGGACGTCTGGGTCGTCATTGCACATCTGCAGGAACCGCTCCGGCCTGGCGGAGGAATGTTCCGGACCCTGGAACCAGACACACAAGTTACAGATCAGGAGCTTCCCCCATGCTGACCGTTGCATTCAGTACATCTCTTCCTTAACCAACTTGCTCATTTTGGTCTGAAAAACACCAAACTGTCTCTTTACTGCTGGCAGTTTAATTCCTTCTCCTCCTGCACATGGAGCGTGGAGGGGGCGTTTCCACATCAGGACAGGGCCCAGCACTCCTGGTTCCTCCTGGTTTCCAAACCCGGTTCTTAAGCAAGCCCCCCACAGGGCCTGGCGGAGGAGGAGGGAAGAGAACAGGGAACACTGGAGCCTGGGAGGTCCCCGTCCGCACTGCCACTTCTCATCAGTAACGGAGCAGGACCTGCCTCTTGCCTTCCAAGGGAGGTGGGGAACACCAGCAGAGCCTGTACGGTGCCAATTTCGGGGTCAGGGTCCTAGGCAGGCCCTTCCCACGTTCTAGGTCTGCCGGGAAGGGGCGGGGGCCTCACCATGCCCTCCATGCCGTGGGGCAGCAGCAGCACGATGCCGTTCTGCCGCACCCACTTGGCTTGTCCCGGGCAGATGAACTGGTCGATGATGCACTGGGCCGTGTTGTGGAAGTCACCAAACTGGGCCTCCCAGAGGACCAGGGCGTTAGGACTGGCCATGGCAAAACCCAGCTCAAAGCCTGCAGGGCAGGAGGGAGGGAGAGAAGACCGGACAGGAGTCAGCTGGTGGGCGGGAAGGGGGCTGCAGGGAGGAGGGGAGAGTGGGGCGGAGGGGAGGAGGGGCAAGGGGTGGCAGGGGAAGCAGCGGGGAGGTGGCAGGGAGGAGGGCCTCGCAGGCTGGGGTGCTCACCCAGGACCCCGTACTCGGACAGTGAGCTGTTGCACACGGTGTAGGGGGCCTGGTTGGGCCAGAGGTGGTTCATGGGGATGCAGGTTCTCTTGTCCACATTCTGGTCGTGCAGCACGTGGTGGCGATGGCTGAGGGAGAACAGCACCGATTAGCGGCAGAAGCCAGCCCCGTGCACCGCCGGGGGAGCACAAAGCCCCGTTCTTAACAGAAGCGTCTAATCAGAGCAGGGAAAGGGTGCTTCTGGGTCTGAGCAATGGGATCTAATGATTTGCTCCTGGCAGGGATTTTCTTCTGGGAGAGGAACTCCAGAGCCCTTCCTTTCCATCTCCCATGCTTTGAAGGGCCCACAAGAGCACCGGGACCATTACCTAAAAGTGCCCCGCTCCACGTCCTGGCCGCTCAGCCGGATGTGGATGCCCTCCTTCAGGAGGGAGCCGAAAGCCATGTACTCTGCCAGAGCCCAGTCCACCGTCCTGTTCTTCACCAGCTCCCCACGGGTCTTCAGGATCCGGCTCAGCCCTGCAGAGACAGGGTGCTCACCAGCCGCCCAGCACCCCCTCTCGGGACAAGAGCTGAGCTTCCTTCGGCCCAAGCTTTTGGGAGTCCTGACTCACCGGGAGAGTGGGGAAGGGAGCTGAGTGGAGACCAGGCCAGAGCGGCCGTGACATCCCATCCCTTCCTCCACTGCTCCGCCGGCTGAGGACCTCGCCGGGGCAGGGGTGAGGTGAGGCGAGGGCTTCCCTCATCCAGCCACCCCGGCCTTGAACGAAGCAGGGACCTAAGGTGGGCGAGGACTGGTCTCATGCTGGGACACAGTTGGCACTGGACTCGGCCCAACACTTCCAAAGGTCCGGGTGGCGCCCTTACCTCCGTGAATGGTGAAGTTCTCCACAGGCACGGAGCTGGCCACGTTCCCAATGTGCGCGAGAATATCCTCCGTCAGGCCCGTGGAGGGGCAGGTCATGCTCCTGGGCTGCCCGTCCAGGGTGAAGAAGCCTAGCAGAGAAGGGGCAAGCTGACGCACAGGTGCCACTCCTCAAGGAGCCGTGGACACGCGAGATGCTGTGCAGCGGTGGCCAGGACCGAGAGACGAAGTCAGGGGTCCGAGTCCAGAGCCCACAGGGTGTTGTGGAGCGGGGAGGGGGCTCACTGGTGGCGTTCCTCACTCACCAGGCCAGGGGGAGTCCAGCCAGTGCTTGATGTGCAAGATCTTCTCGTCCTTGGACCTGGTGAAGGCCTCCTCACAGATCTTGTCATACTTGGAGATCTCCTCCTGGAGGGTCGGGCCCGACACAGCCGTCAGGGCCGCTCTGCACAGGGCACGCCAGCCACACGGCCAGTGCGCGCCTGCACTTCCTGAGTGCAGAGTCCCTCAGACTCCACTGGCCTCCAGGCCTTCTCCTCCCAACACGCATCACCCCTGAGGTCTGTGGGAAGCTTCCGTTTTATTGTTTTCATTCCCGTAGCTGCTTCTCCACAGTTGCTGGCTGCAGATCCTGCTCTAAGTTGGAGCCCTGTCCCCGCCCACCCTCTCACCATATTCTTTCGGATGAGTTCTCATGGCTCCGAGCACAGCCCCTGAATACGAAGCCCTGCTCCATTTCTCCGTCACCCTGCACGGGCCTTCGCACTCATAACCAGCCAGAACTGACCAGGTCACAGCAGGCCCTTTACGAGCTGGATCCCTCATCAGCCTCTCGCCCTCTCACCCCTGTGCACTGGACTCCGTAAGCCAAGGAGGCCACTGCCTTGTGCCAAAGTGCTCTCAGGTCCCACCTCCCTCACCCAACTCCTCAGTAGCCTGGACTCTCCAAGAAGTTATGCACCGAAATGCTGTAGTTGTAAATATTTCACGTGTTCTCACTTGGATCCTAATTACTCTGCGAAAGCGAGCATTTGCCCTGTGGTGGGCCTTCTCTATCCCTCCCTGGCTCTGGAAAGGCCCACTGGGACCAGAGCCGGGGACGCACCTCATACTCAGGCTGGTTGACCACGCCCTGCGACACCAGCACCTCGGCGTACTTCTGCAGCACGGGCTTCTGCTTGCGGATCTGCTTGTACATGAGCGGCTGTGTGAACATGGGCTCGTCCATCTCGTTGTGGCCATTGCGTCGGTAACACACCTGAACACAGCCAGGAGATGCCAGCATCACGGACCATGTTGGCTGGGACCCAGGACCCACGAGGACCTGCCCCCATTTCTCCTATGTGACACCTCAGTTTACCTCTTCTAGAATTAGGGTCCTGTCTCTCACTCCTTCACTCGCTATAATTGCTTTGACTGTCACATGAGATGAAACGAGAGTGACCTGGGGCTATCTGGGGACAGGATTCCAACTACCTTCTTCCCCAGGTCAGGTCACCCAGGCCGAAGATGCAGGAGCCCTCAGGAGGGGCACTGAGGTGCCCTGGCTCTAGGGAGCCCTGACCCCTCTCTTCAGGACACGGGCTAAGGTCACTCACCAGGTCCACCACCACGTCCTTGTGGAAGGTGCTCCTCCACTCGGCTGCCACCTTGCACACGTACATGACTGCCTCCGGGTCATCCGCATTCACGTGGAAAATGGGGGCATTCACGACTCGGGCCACATCGGTGGGATACGGTGAGGAGCGGGCCATACGTGGGTCGGTGGTGAAGCCGATCTGCAAGAGACAGGCAGCTTGGCCAGGGAGCTTGGGCATGCTGCTGAGCATGGGTGGGGCAGAGGTGGGGCGGGGCAGAGCAGGCCCACCCTCCAGGCCAATGGCAGGGTGGAACCAGGACAGGGGGTGGAGCCGAGGGCAGGGCAGGATAAGAGGGCAGGGCAGGAGCAGGAATGTATGTGTCTGAGGGTGAGGGTGGGGCTAACGGCAGGCAGGGTGGGGCCTGAAGGCCACTTGCTGGAGGCCACTTGGCTGCCCTTGGCCTACTCTAAGACAGTTCCCAAAGGCTATTTTTTTTTAATTGTTTTTTTTTCCTATTCTGGTAACAAAATTCATACATGTTCAACAGAGTTTGGAAGACAGTTTAATGAAAAATTAAACAAAGTCACTATATTCTACCAGGTTCAGTGTAAATATTTTGATGTTTTCCTTTCCAGATGATTTTCTTTGCATGCATACGCATGAAATATAAATATAAAATTTCAGATCCTATCATTTCTGTAGTTTTGCACTTTGGTCACTTAACATTAGCATTCTTTCTTTGAAAAGAAAATTAAAGGCCTCACCACTTAGATGTACTAAAACTTAATCATATATTCGTAATTTTATAACCTGCATTTAACATTTATTTTCATGGGGACTTCCCTGGTGGTCCAGTGGTAAAGAATCCGCCTTCCAGTGCAGGGGATGTAGGTTCGTTCCCTGGTCGGAGAACTAAGATCCCATGTGCTGCGGGGCAACTAAGCCTGCGAGCCACAACTACTGAGCTCGCGCGCCTCAGCGAGAGAGCCTGCGTGCCACAAACTACAGAGCCCACGTGCCACAACTAGAGAGAGAAAACCCACACGCCACAACTAGAGAGGAGCCCGCATGCCACAACGAAGAGCCCACATGCCACAACAAAAGATCCCGCATGCCACAGCTAAGACCTGACGCAACCAAAAAAATAAAAAGGAAAATAAAGAAAACAAATACCTAAAATTTATTTTTATGGACTACTTCAAACATATAGAAAGTATGATAATACTATAATGATCACCCATGAACTCACAAGCCAAAATGAACAAATCTTAACAGTTTCAGGACTTTTTATACATTTCTGCTACAGCTGGCCCCCACACAGACAGCACAGCCCTGAAAGTGGAGGACGTAGTTTCTACATGTTGCAATATGTATTCCATGTGTCCATAAACAATATATGTTATCTTCTTAGGCTTATTGTTCACTAAAATTTTGATATCATTCAGACTTATGGAAAAGTTGAAAGCATACAGAGAACTCCCACACAGTCTTCACTCAGATTCACCAACTGTTGCCATTTTGCCCCTTTTCTTATTCATGCTCTTTCCATTACACACGCACGCACACACACACATTTTTCCTAAACCATTTGCAGGTAAGTAGTAGATGTCCCTATTCCCTAAAACATGGACATTTCATTACCAGCCAGAGTGCAGTTCTCGGCCCAAGCAATTTAATATTACAGAATACCGTTATCTGATCCTCAGTAGACACATTCCACCAATTGTCCTAACGATACCCAGTCTTTCTTGCCTCAGTCCCATATCCAATCCAGCACATCACCCTGCATTAGTTGTCACCTCTCTCTAGTCCCCTTTAATCTTGAAGCCTTCTTGCTTTTCTTGGGTTTTCATAGCACTGACATTTTGGAAGAGTATTTCCATGTCTTTTAAACCATAGAGATATACAGTCTGTGTACCTTACATATGGTGTCATACTCTATATGCTGTGCAAATCCTTTGCAACTTGCTTTCTGTTCAATATT
This sequence comes from Tursiops truncatus, assembly GCF_011762595.2. Classification (NCBI taxonomy): domain Eukaryota; kingdom Metazoa; phylum Chordata; class Mammalia; order Artiodactyla; family Delphinidae; genus Tursiops; species Tursiops truncatus. The sequence continues at coordinate 9,289,099 of NC_047042.1, forward strand.
TATATTCATGGTTCATCCAGGTTGAAACATGTACCTCTACGTCCTGTAGTAGAGCTTAGTGAAATCTAAGTACTGAATAGTATACACCACAGTTCATTTATCCATTCTCCTGTTGTTGGACATTTAGTTGTTTCCAACTTGTGGTTAATACACTGTTACTGTACACATTCTTACGGAGGTTTTCTCCAGCAAGCACTGAGTTTCTCTGCAGTACTCCTAAGAAGGGAAAACTAAGCCACAGGGTCAGAACATTGCACCTAAATACCATCGAGTGCTCTCCAAAGTGGTTGTACCACTCACCCTCCTACTAGCAGCATGAGTAACCTGCATTTAAACTCACCATGTTGTGACCGTTTCCCCAGGATATTAAATATTTTAATGATTATATAATACTGCTTCCTACGGCTTTGCCAAGATTTATACAAAGACTCTTTGGTTTTTATAAACATTCTTTTTTTTTTTTAATTTTTCCCTGAAAAATCTTTTCTTAAAAAAATAAATTTATTTATTTATTTTTGGCTGCATCGGGTCTTCGTTGCTGTGCATGGGCTTCCTTTAGTTGCGTCGAGCAGGGGCTACTCTTCGTTGCACTGCACGGGCTTCTCATTGTGGCGGCTTCTCTTCTTGCAGAGCATGGCCTCTAGGTGCATGGGCTTCAGTAGTTGTGGCCCGTGGGCTCTAGAGCGCAGGCTCAGTAGTTGTGGCGCACGGGCTTAGTTGCTCCGTGGCATGTGGGATCTTCCCTGACCAGGGCTCGAACCCGTGTCCCTGCATTGGCAGGCAGATTCTTAACTACTGCGCCACCAGGAAAGCCCGATAAACATTTTTTTTTAGTAAGTTTTTTTGTTTTTTGTTTTTAAAATTTATTTTATTTTTATTTTTGGCTGCTTTGGGTATTCTTTGCTGCGTCCCGGCTTTCTTTAGTTGTGGTGAGTGGGGGCCACTCTTCATTGTGGTGCGTAGGCTTTTTGTTGCGGTGGCTTCTCTTGCTGTGGAGCACAGGCTCTAGGCACACGGGCTTTGGTAGTTGTGGCACACGGGCTTGGTAGTTGTGGCACACGGGCTCAGTAGTTGTGGCTCACGGGCTCTAGAGCGCAGGCTCAGCAGTTGTTGCACACAGGCTTGGTTACTCCGCGGCATGTGGGAATCTTCCCGGACCAGGGCTTGAACCCATGTCCCCTGCATTGGCAGGCAGATTCTTAACCACTGCACCACCAGGGAAGCCCCCCCACCCCGCCCATAAACATTCTTATACAAAAGCATTTAGCAACTGATGGCTTCCTTAGAAGAAAAATTCAGAATAGGAAATCCTACGTGTGTCCTTAGAGAAACAAGAGCCTCAGCAAAGCACGTCTTTCCTTTCCTGCTACAGATCTTACTGGCCCCATGTCATGATTGATGTTATCAAAAACAGTAAAAAGATTTAAGAAAACATTAGCAAAACTGTAGTTCTTACAGAAGTCTGAGAATTCTTTCTTTATTTATGATGAATTGCTTTTACATAAACTCCTTTATTACACTGACTAAAGAAAAGATTAGAAATAGTCACAAACTGATGAGAACATTAAAAAAAGATGTACCAGGGAGAATTCTGATGAGCACTTACAGAGAACCTTGATCAATCCCAGGGTCCATCTGGGTCTGGGTCTCCCCATAGGGAAATGAGGGTAGGGACCAGGTAAGACAGTGATCATAATATGAACATTACAGCTAGAACACCACAGAAAGTGAACTGCTTCGAAGTTTTGAGACCTCAGTCCCCCAGCTGCCCTCCCCAATATCCACCACTGTTACCGACTTCATTTTTTTTATTTTATTTTTAAAAAATATTTATTTATTTATTTGGCTGTGCCGGGTCTTAGTTGTGGCATGCGGGATCTAGTTCCCTGACTAGGGATTGAACCCAGGCCTCCTGCACTGGGAGCTCGGAGTCTTAATCACTGGACCATCAAGGAAGTCCCTGACTTCTTCATCTTTAAACACATATGGTGGGTGTACGCATACCCACCCACTCACACACACACACAGAGGTGCAGCTATACTCCACGTTCTGCTCTGCACTTCTTTTCCCCACTTAACGTACCTTATAGTTCATTTCAACAGTATATACACATCCTACTCTCTCAAATGGTTTTATTACACTGCAGTTGCAGTTAACTTACATTAGTGCTTATTTATGGGCCAGGCACTATTCTGAGCACTTTATGTATATTAATTTCTATGTATTAATTCATTTAAGCCTTGTAACACATGGATGGATACATCATAAACTACTTAACCAGCTCCCTACTGATGTAGTGGTAGAAACTCTGGTTTCTAGTCTTGCTGCAGCAGTCATAGCTTCCCCACAGTGCCCCTCCATATTATTTACTTATTTCAGTTTTGTACATTTATTTTTTCTTCCAGTTTTATTAAGATATTAATTGTGCAGCAGTGACATATATATTATGTACATATAATATATATATATATATATATATTTTGGGCCACACTGTGTGTCTTGCAGGATCTTAGTTCCCTGACCAGGGATCAAACCCTGGCCCTGGCAGTGAAAGCACCGAGTCCTAACCACTGGGCAGCCCGGGAATTCCCCAAGTGATATCTTTTTTTTTTTTTTTTCGGTACGCGGGCCTCTCACTGTTGTGGCCTCTCCCGTTGCGGAGCACAGGCTCCGGACGCGCAGGCTCAGCGGCCATGGCTCACGGGCCCAGCCGCTCCGCGGCATGTGGGATCTTCCCAGACCGGGGCACGAACCTGTGTCCCCTGCATTGGCAGGCGGACTCCCAACCACTGCGCCACCAGGGAAGCCCCCCAAGTGATATCTTTAAAGAAGACATTTGGGAGTGAGTGTACTAGTAGGAAAACCCCACAAAGTGGAACTGCTGGGTTTGAGAGCGAGAGGGGATGCGAGAGGCAAATGGTCTATCCTGGTTGGAGCCCTGTTTCCTTCAACCCTGCAGCTCTGTCCCTGGCTGCCCCCATCCACGCCACTACCCCTGCTCCCACATGCGCTGGGCGCTCTGCAGCTTTCAGGGCTACCGCATCAACCTGCAGATGAAGCTGGGTGGGCCTGAAGGCCCCAGATTTGGCTAACTAAGGCCCTCACCCAACCCGGACTCTGCACCTTCTTCCCTGTCCTGTTTTCAGTGTCTTCCCCACCCTATTAAATTTTATCCGGTGCAAAAAAAAAAAAAAGGAACAGGGGGCTTCCCTGGCAGCGCAGTGGTTGAGAGTCTGCCTGCTGATGCAGGGGACATGGGACATGGGTTCGTGCCCTGGTCTGGGAAGATCCCACATGCCGCAGATGGCTGGGCCCGTGAGCCATGGCTGCTGAGCCTGCGTGTCTGGAGCCTGTGCTCTGCAACGGGAGAGGTCACAACAGTGAGAGGCCTGCGTACCGCAAAAAAAAAAAAAAAAAGGAACAGGTCTGATTGTTGGAAGTTCTTTTCATTCAGCTGAAATCTGCTGCTTCCTGGTAACTGCTATGCATTGGTGCTGACTCTGCCCATTATATTCCTTGCTTTGTGAAGCATTCATTTATTTGAAAACAGCTCTTATGCTTCTAGGAGTCTTCCATCTTCTGGGCTACATGGTCACGGCTTCCTTTTAGGGTAATTTTCCAGACACTATGTCATCTTAAGACTCTCTCCTCTGGACACAGTCTCACTTAAGTTCAACCAAAATGCTTGATGTTCTGTCATAAGAAGTTTGACAAACCAAAGGCTTACCTGTACTGCATTTGTGTAATGTGATTCTTTTTTTTTTTTTTTTTTTTTTTTTTGTGGTATGTCGGCCTCTCACTGTTGTGGCCTCTCCCGTTGCAGAGTACAGGCTCCAGACACGCAGGCTCAGTGGCCATGGCTCATGGGCCCAGCCGCTCCCCGGCATGTGGGATCTTTCCGGACCGGGGCACGAACCCGTGTCCCCTGCATCGGCAGGCGGACTCTCAATCACTGCGCCACCAGGGAAGCCCATGTAATGTGATTCTTAAATTGAAATACTGTTAAATGTTTATATTGCCAAGACGGAAGGTTTCAAGTCAATGAATAAGAAAAAAGAAACTAGAAAGAGAAGACTAAATTAAACCCAAAGCAAGTAGAAGAAAAGAAATTACAAAGAGCAGAAACCAATGAAATAGAAAACAGGAAAACAACAGAGAAAATGCAATGAAACCAAAGCTGTTCCTTTGAAACCAACAACAAATCTATATAACCGAGAAAAAGAGAAAACACACAAATTACCAATATTAGGAATGAAAGAAGGGATAAAACAACAGACCCTAATAAGAGAACATTGGAAACTTTATGCTCATAAATTTTACAACTTAAATGAAATGAAAAAATTCCATGAAAGACAGAAGTAACCAGAGCTCACTCAAGAAGAAACAGATAACCTGAATAGTCTTGTATTTACTAGAGAAATGGAATTTACACTTAGAAAACAGTGCTCATAGGGACTTCCACTTCTGGAAGATGGAGGAGATGTACCTTTCCCTCCTTCTCCTGCTAATAAGTACAATTAAAAACCCAAGGCATTGTATACATAAGACAAACACTGAAGGCAGACAGAAGCAAGCAGATCAGCCGGGGACCTCCGGTCCCGATGAATGACTGGTGATCATTCCCAGGGCTATCTTTTTGCCTCATATAGCCCAGATTTAGGGCTAGGGAAGCAGGCAACTCAGAAACGCCAACAGGCATAGCAAAAAGACGTTTCAAGGAAAGTGGCTCTCTCTGGCCAGAAGACCAGGAACAGGCCACCTAGCAGTACAGAAGATTTTTAGACAATCATCACCCTGCTGCAGCCAACCCCACAGAAAACACCGTGGCCACCCCCACTTGCCCCAGCAAAGGCCCGGTGTCCCCAGCAGCCCCCTTAGGCTTCTGGTAATTAGGCAACCACTCCATCCCTGGTATTAGTGGAGGCTACTTGGGAAGCAGTAACAAAGCACCCTTGTCCCACCCTCCGTCCCCTCCCTTCCCTGGGTATCAACAGACCTGGGGTGGGGAACCTGGACCCCTACCCCACCTGGCAGTAACAAGTGTCCCCCAACCCCGACCCGAAATGTCCAGAGGACACCTCCTATAACAGGAGATTTAAATAAGATTCTGAGTTTCATAACATATCCTCAAAATGTCTGGTTTCATAAGAAATCACTTGTTATACCAACAACCAGAAAAATCTTAGCTTGAATGAGAAAAAGCAATCATTAGAAGCCAACACTGAGATGACACAGATTTTAGAATTACCTCACAAAGACCATAAAATTAAAATTCAAAGCAAACTTCATAAAAATACCTCAATAAAAATTATGAACATTCCTGAAATACATGAAAAAATAGAAACTCAGCAAAGAAACAGAAGATACAAGAAGAACCAAGTGGAAACTTTAGAGTTGAAAAATCAAACAAACAAACAAACCCCCCCCGGGGGGGGGTGGAAATCAGGGAAAAAAAACCCAAACCTGAATGGAGGTGCTCTATAGCAGAATGGAAGGGAGAAAGGAAAGACTCAGAGAACTTAAAGATGGAACAGAAATTACCCAATCTAAACAAATGGAGAGGGACTTCCCTGGTGGTGCAGTGGTTAAGAATCCGCCTGCCAATTCAAGGACCACAGGTTCAAGCCCTGGTCTGGGATGATGCCACATGCCGCGGAGCAACTAAGCCCGTGTGCCATAACTACTGAGCCTGCGCTCTAGAGCCCGTGCACCACAACTACTGAGCCCACATGCCACAACTACTGAAACCCACGTGCCTAAAGCCCGTGCTCCACAACAAGAGCAGCCACCGCAATGAGAAGCCCACGCACCACAATGAAGAGCAGCCCCAATAGAGAAAGCCCACGTGCAGCAATGAAGACACGATGCAGCCAAAAATAAACAAATAAATTAATTTTAAAAGAAGAATAAATAATCAAAAAAAACCCCCAAAAAACCGCACCAAAAAAACCCAACCAATCAACCAAGCAAAAAACTCCTGGGATGGAATTCACCTGACTCTGGAGACTACTCATGGAAAAATTTTTTTCTTTAAAAAAAAAAAATCCCCCTGTGTCTTGGGCTTCCAATCCCTGTGAATGATCTTTGCTGTACTCTTCCAGATTGAAGACCATTCCTGTTAGCATCTCAGCCCCTACCCAAAAAAGCAGTAAAGACTCTCTGTGTTTGGTCATCTGTTTAAAACACAGTTCAGAGGTTGTTTTTAGACCTTTCTCTTTCCTTGGCACCTTTTCAATATCTATTTTATGAAACAACCTATAATGAATTATTTCCATTAAAATTAATATTTTAAGAATATATAATGCCATGAGAAAACACTGTGGTAAATAAGAAGTGGATATAAAACTGTGTGTATGGAACCCAGTTTCTTAAAAGAGGAAAGCCATCTATATGCTTGTGGATATGGAAGAAAATATTCTGAAATAACACCATGATCTTAAACACTGTAATTAAAATCTCTCCACTTTAAAGAAAGTTTCCTGTTTGTCCAAGTTTATTAATCAGAAAACAACAAATGTATTAAATGATGAAACCATGTCATTCTAAGTAAGGCTGATGTGAGCGTAGAAGCCTCAGGAGAAAGTCTAATTGATGCTGTGGCCTCCACAGCCTTCTCTGCTGCAAAGACCCCAGAGCCCGCCTGGAGCCCAGGTTACCTGGTTGTTGACGACCACGTGGACAGTGCCGTGAGTCGTGTAGGACGGCAGGTCACTCAGGTGGAAGGTCTCGTACACGATGCCCTGGCCGGCAAACGCAGCATCCCCGTGCAGAAGGATGGACATGACCTGCAGACATGCAAAGGAGACCCCACATGTGACATGGTCCTGACCACCACGTCCACAAGGCACACTGGAGATTCAGTCACAATCCACTTTTCAAAAAATGATGTATTTTGAGATAATTTCGAACTTAGAAAGAAAATGGCAGGAAGGCACAAAGACCCCCAGGCCCCCCCAGCACCCCCTTCCCCCTGAGAATGTGCTCCATGAGGGTGCCCTCCATGTCTGCACACCAGCCACCCTACCATCATCTGCTGCAGAGCCAATGCCCATCACCCCTGAACCCACCACGCAGGACCCTCTCATCAGGAAAGCAATGCTGGCCCAGACCCCACGTGGACGTGCTCTTAGGGCCACGCCTCTTTAGCCTCTCGACCTGGAGCAGCCCATTGTGTCTCCCGTCTCCACGTCGCGGACAGGCCTTGGGCTCTGATGGTCCTGTGTGACCAGACTCAGGAACGGTGCATTCCGTACCAGGGGACGCCAGAGCTGGCCTACCCCACGTGGATGAAGTTGACTTGGATCACATGGACAGGTAGCTGTCTGTTTCTCCCTTTTTTTTTTTTTTTTTTTTGGTCACGCTGCGCAGCATGTGGGATCCTAGTTCCTCAACCAGGGATCGAACCTGCACCCCCTGCAGTGGAAGTGCAGAGTCTTAACCACTGGACCGCCAGGAAGTCTGTGTTTCTCCCTTTAAACTCGCCATTTCTCCTCGGTAACGAGAACAGTGAGGAGAACTTCTAGATCTTGCTCCTTACCACACCTCCACCCACCCAGCAGCCTGAGCGGCACCCCGGGATGCTGCCAGGTGTCACTCCTACCTCACGCGCTGGCATTCCACAAAAGCTTTCTCTTCTCGACTTTTATTTATTTGTATTAATATGTGCTCCCGGATTCCTGTTTTATTCAGCTGGCTGTAACTGACTAGTATCTGTAGTTATTTGGATGCTCACACTGCCCCATACTTGGCGTGGGGGTCCCGTGCCATCTGGACAGGCCCCATGGCTCGTGGGGGCCTCCGTGCTTTCTGGCACAACAGAGATTTCAGCCCCCTGCTGCACTGTTCCTGCCCAGCCCTGGAATCAGACACTTCTCTAAGGAGCCTGGTTCCTTCAGTGGAGGACGGCACTGAAGACTAGTATTTGTGTGCTCATCACCACTAGAAACATCACACTTCTAGGCTCTTCCAGCACAGAGCCAAAAACCAGAAGCACAGGTTCACGCACACAGAGATTTCTAAGTCTGTACACTGCACAACTGTGATGCCTCCAATTCCAACCCTTTTTCTGGGCCTTCCTCCTTCCGCGTTTATAAACATCTCCTACCCCGTGAGACACTGTTCCCACTGTCCGCAGCACATTACCTGTTTGCTTGGTACAGCCCCACGGCCCTGCCACCCCTGCTCCTTGACGCCCTCTTGCTGTGTTTACTCAGCTCCTGTCACCTCCCTGGTCCGCAGCGCCAGGAAGAGAAGGTCCACGTGCTCTTCAGGGACAAAAATCTAGATTTTTTTTTTTAGCAGAACCCCATGTGTCCTGCCCTGAGGGACACAGGGACGCTGTCTGGGACAGGTGGAAGTGGACACAAGTGTCGGGTCTGCGCAGGGACCTCCTCAGAGGATTGCAGCCTTGCCAGGGCCCAAACGACCGGGGGACACGGTGCCTCTTCCTGCTCGCCAGGACGTGCGTTTCTCTGCAGAGCCTTCTCTGTACAACCTCGGCCTTCTGCCGTCGGGCACCTCAGGGTCAGCCTCCCCTCTCCTCACGCTGTTTCTCTTGATCTTCTGGAGAAGCTGTATTGTGCCCCTTGCTAGGTTGCACTCGGTCCCTTGTGTTCCTCAGCGCAGCGCTGCTTGCTAAAATCACACACCCTGGCGGCCCGATCTGGACCCAGGTAGGAGCGGGCCTCCGTCCGTGGCAGGCCACCCGCGGCGCTAGGGAGCTGCTTTCCCACATGAATGCCCCAAGGGCCACATCAGCCCTGAGCCAAGCTGGGTCAGGCTCAGTCTTGCACCAGGTTATAGAACAACCTTGGCCACATTTATAGAAATTACATAGTTTTTTTCTGAAACACTGAAGGTTATGTAACAAACACTCCAGCTCCCTGGATTCTGGGTTTAACAGAAATCAGATAATTGCCTAAGGGTTTGGGAAGCGTAGCCAGGAGAGCAGGTGTGAAGGACTGGTGGGGTCTGGACCCGCCCGCTGAGCACGGGCAAGGGTGGGCTCAGATAGAGGGGCGGGGGCAGGGGCCTGGAGGGATGGGCCGTCCACGCCAGGCAGGGCACTCCCATGGACAGGGCACTCCCTCAGACAAGTGCCTGGTGACCACACAGGGCTAATCAGCCTCTCCTGGCCTCAGGATGGATTGCTGTGATCATCTGAAGCATGTTAGACACCCTCCACCACTTCTCCCTAGTTCTTTCATTCCTTTTCAGGACGTCTCCAGCATTCTAAGCAAGCGATGATGGAGTGGCTTTTCGTCTGTAATTTATGAACGTGGATGTCACAAAGTTTTCTGCAATCCTGTTCCCTTCCCTGGCCCCAAATGCCTGGGCAAGGGTTCCAGCCACAGACAGCGGAAATGCTGGAGGCACTGGTCACTGATGCTGGTTTCCTCCCTATCCGTCCCCGGCCACTGTGTCACTGGTGGTCTCGGGGGCTGCACAGGAAGCCACTTTCTACCCTCTTGGAGTTTCTGAGGCACCATCCAGGCCCCCAAGCTCAGAAAAGTAACTCTCATGTCCCGACACCCTCCCCGTGGGCCACACTCTTTGTGGTGCAGGAACCACTTCCTGTTCCCAATGCCACCTCTGGTCGGGATCCCGTTACCCTCTAACCGTCCAAACACAGTACGAGTAGACTCACAGTGTTTTAAATTATAGAACCTAGTAGACTAATGCTTGGTTCCACCTCTAAAAAGTCTGACCTCTCTCCAGGGCATCCCTGGGCCAGGCTGCCCTGCCCAGCTCCTCCCTGCTCTGCCCACAGCACAACCCCACCTCCATCCTTGTCCTTCTTTCATCGCCAGAGAATGTCCTTTTCTTCCCGTCTACCTAAATCCTGCTGTTTCTTTAATTAAATATGACAACTACCTACTCTATCGATGAGAGGATTTGTCTGCCTTTCATTCCACTTCCTTCCACACCCATATACGTCTTCTGAAGTTCTTTACCAGTGAACCTGCAGCTTTACATCACACTGTGTATGTTCTGTTAGCTTCCTCACATATGACCCTATTTCTAGGAAGAACAAGAGATGCTTGAGAGTAGGTTGGTGATGCTGACTTTGAACATGCCCCAGAATGCACAGGCAGACATTACAAAAACTTGATTTTTCTTATTGCTTGGCTTTGAGGTTATCATTAAGTAATAAGAACTGTACAATTTGTTACAGACAGACTTCTACTTTGAGGTTAAACAAGGACAAACAGTTAAAATCCACTGAGGATTTCTATACGTAAGTAGGCTGTCCAACCAACATTAAACATTCAGTGTCACACACCTGGAAAATGCCGGTACCAGGGCCCCCCGGAACTCGAGCTGTTCTCCATCTCTAAACGGTGCCACCCTGCTACAAACTCGAACACCTCTCCTCCCATCTATCAGTATTTTTTTTTTTTTTTTTTTTTTTTTGCGGTACGCGGGCCTCTCACTGCCGTGGCCTCTTCCGTTGCGGAGCACAGGCTCTGGACGCGCAGACTCAGCGGCCATGGCTCACAGGCCCAGCCGCTCCGCGGCATGTGCGATCTTCCCGGACCGGGGCACGAACCCGTGTCCCCTGCATCGGCAGGCGGACTTTCAACCACCGCGCCACCAGGGAAGCCCCCCATCTGTCAGTTTTACAGTTCCTCCTTTAGGCTCACCCACATCTTTTCCTTAAGACTCTCTCCTCCTGTTCAGTGACAAAGGCTCTTTGTCCGCCATGATACTGTACAAGACTAGCTTCTCCACAGGTGTGGTGACAATGAAAGCAATCTACTCCCCACCTAGCTCTGGTGATCACAACTTGGAAGGAAGCATTATCTGTAACGGATTAATTTATTAATACTATGGCTACTCTTTCAAAATCCATTCAGAATATTTTGTTAAATTCCAGAAACATGAGGTCTGGGACGTGCCTGAGGCTGTGAGCCGGTCCTGGACCATGTGGCCTCAGGGCTGCCCCTGGCCAGCCCCCGTGGCCTTACCTTCTTTCCCTCGGTGTCCCCGCAGTAAAACTGCTCAGCTTTAGTCTTGCCCATCACCACGGGATCGGCAGCCTCCAGGTGGGAAGGGTTCGCCACCAGTGACAGGGTGATGTTCCTGTCGGTCACACGGTTGATCCGCCGGTGATACATGCCCAGGTGGTACTTCACGTCTCCAGAACCCTGAAGGTACAAACAGTCAGTCTTCATCCTGGGCATGGAGATGCTTACTCTTCACGACAGCGCTGTCCTGTATTACTTCTCCTCCCAGAACCCCCATTCCTGGAAGGATGGAAAGCCTTTCCCCAGAACGGCTCTACCTAGGGCACAGGGAGAAGGTCCCTCAACCAGAGGCGCACATCCCAAACCCCAGCGGGGAGGACTGCGGGGGCTGCCAAGCCTCTGATCTCTCTTTTCTCCGGGAGGTCGGCCACCGGCCACCTCCTCTGTGAGTGGTATGGAGGATCCCAGGCCCAGGTGCTTCCGGAGAAACAAGTGGAACCAGGGTCTGGTGTGGGTCGGAGCTATGCTAGTTTCTAAAAGAAATCAGGTGTCTCACCTCATCAGCTGCCTCCAGCTTTGAGTCGAACTGACAGAAAATCTGCTCCAGCTCCTTCCTGATGACGTTTGCAAGCACGTTCAGCCGCCCTCTGGTACACAGAGGAGCGAGCAGGGCCTGAGCTGTGTTCCGGGCAGCAGGCAATGCTGTTCTAGCCCCTTCCTCCCCCGATGGACAGGCAGTGCCTCGGTTTGCAGCCCGAGAGGAGCTGAGAGCAGAGCTGATGGGACACTCAGCCTCTGCTTGCCCGGCACCCAGGGCCACGACGAGGTGGGAGGAAGAAAGGTAGAAAACGGAGAAACACTGCCGGCCTGCGGCGAACGCTCCACCCTCAGCCTCCGCTGCCGCCTCAAGCTGAGGTCTCCGCTCCACGTCACCGAGCAGCCTTCCCTCTAGGTTAACCTCCCTCAGTGGTGATCCCGACAAGGGCATGAGGCCAAGATGCCTGCCTAAAACCACTATGGCCTTGAGTGTGACAGTGGCTACTGAGGGAGGGGGATGCTGTGGCGATGGCTGTCCCAGGACAGGGGTGCAAGTGCGTTCCAGGCGAGCCAGCCTCTTTGCTGGCCTAGTGCCCCACCCCGTGCTCTGGATGCATGAAGGGCAGCCAGGTACCTGTGCGGCATCCCCATGATCACGTAGTCCACTCCGTTCTCACTTGACTTGTCAATGATGGTCTTGAGGGCAGGAATCAGCACCTCGCAGCCTTCGAGACCAAAGCGCTTCTCAGATGACCACTTCCGCTGCAGGAACTCCTCAAACCTGGACAGGAACCAAGCCACTCTGAAGAGCCAAGTCGCCAGGGCCAACCTTGCTCTCGTGGGGCTGTGGCCACGCTCCAAACCCACCCACCCCTGTCAACAGGCTGTGCCACACTGACGGGACCAGTGCAGCCCCGTACCTGGTGGAGCGCACTAGCCGGGCCAGCAGGGTCCGCTTCTCCTCGTTGGTGAACTGCATGATCCCAGGCGTCTCGAATTTCTGCCGGATCCACTGGCACTGCTCCAGGTCATTGATGAACATGAACTCCACCCCAATGTGCTGGCAGTACGCCATCTGTTTTTCACGCACACACACACGATCAAGGGGATGTCCCCCCAGGCGTGTTGACTGCCCACTCAGCCAGAAGGCTGGCAGGAACAGGTGGCCTCCCTTTCAAATGCAACAGAGCCAGCTGTGATCTGGGGCACCAAGTTTGGGCCCACAACCTCCTCTCACTCCGAACCTGGCCATGAAATACTTCCTCCACAGAGTACAGAGCCCAATAGGCAGGGAGGGGACAGTGAGAACCACTAAGCCGAGACATGCTCCCCTCATGGTGGGAGGACAGAAGCACCAGCCCAGGGATGGGGAAGCTCCTGGGGAAGACAGGTTCTCTGACCTCAAGGTCAGACTGTGCCCACCACCCTGAGAAAGAAAGGCCCTGTACTGCCGGTGGATATCACAGCTCAGTGGCCACTTAAGTTAGCAGGCTTTTATTTATTTTTAAAATTTATTTATTTATGGCTGCGTTGGGTCTTTGTTGCTGTGTGTGGGCTTTCTCTAGTTGTAGCAAGCTGGGGCTACTCTTCGTTGCGGTGTGCGGGCTTCTCGTTGTGGTGGCTTCTCTTGTTGCGGAGCACAGGCCCTAGGCACGCGGGCTCCAGTAGTTGCGGCACGCGGGCTCAGTAGTTGTGGCTCATGGGCTCTAGAGCGCAGGCTCAGTAGTTGTGGTGCACAGGCTTAGCTGCTCCACGGCATGTGGGATCTTCCCGGACCAGGGCTCAAACCCATGTCCCCTGCATTGGCAGGAGGATTCTTAACCACTGCTTTTAGGAATTTAAAAAGCAATGCCCTGGTGTGCCAATAATTTTTTAAAATTAATTAATATATATATATTGGCCACGCTGCACATCTTGTGGGATCTCAGTTCCCTGACCAGGGATCAAACCCAGGCCACGGTAGTGATACCGCTGAATCCTAACCACTAGGTCACCAGGGAACTCCCGACAATAAGTTTTAGAGCCCACAGATGCCTTTCAACAACTTCGCAGCAGCCATGCTGACCAAGCACTTAGAGGGCCGGGTTCTGCTTGGTGGTTCTGTCTGTGACCCCCTTTGGTTTTCACAACAGACATGGAAACTGGCTGGCACAGTGCAGGGTGAGGATGCACCTGGGATCCCAGTGGTGGGTCCAGATGTGACACCAGAGCAGGGGTGGGCACCTCTGCATGTTAATTCTATGATAATGAAACAAAGGGACATTTGCTTGAACTCAAAATAATGGCCAACCACAACGCGCTCACTATCATCCTAGCCAAGAGGAGGAAAATCTTGCCTAGGGACAAAAAGAGGAGATGGAGCTGGGAAAGACCTTGGTGTTTAAGGTGTTTTCATTAACTCCAAAACTATATTTCCCTGAGGACACCTCATGTGATAAACTGGGAACTTTTAAACTGGATGCACAAGAAGCCCAGGGATGGGGGGTGCTGGCCTGCCTTCCCTGACTTCAGAGCCAGCGCGTGTCACCACTTCCACCGGAGCTGTACAGTGACAGTGCCCTGATCTACTGAGCCGCAGAAGAAAGTGTATTTCTACACAAACACATTTGAGAAAACATGGCCCAGCCACAGCGTCTGTTAACATGAACCTTGAACCTTCCTCCATCAGCTTAAAAAAGGGTGCATCTTCCCTGGGACCCAAGTCTGAGTTGTAAGCCTAGCAGAGAGGAGAGGAAGGGGTGGGGAGAGAGGGGAGGGGAAGGGGAGAGGGGAGGGGAGGGGAAGAGAATGAAGGAAGGGAAAGGGGGAGAGGAGGGGGAGGGAGGAAGTGGGGAGGGAAGAGGCGGGGAGGGGGAGGGGGCTCCCTCCTTTACCCATGAAGGCAGGAGAACACGCCCGTGCTCCTTATGCCTGATGGGCAGGTATGTCCATTAATGAACAATTAAAGGCTCAAAGGAAATTATTAGGTCAAAAACAGTATGTCTCCATTATTATCAGCATGAATTTAGCTATTAACTTGGACACATAGTTACTGGGCCCCTGGATCATATTTTGTTTCTCCTGTTCTTGGCTCAATCCCCAGGAGAAAAGGGCAGGGAGTTTTAGGTGCCGATTCTTAGCTTCTCTCTCTAGTGAGACGTTAGGAAGCCAAGAAATTGCACTCGCTCTAAATATTCAAAGAGCTGCAAGTTGATTATTATGTCACAGGACCAAGAACATACTTAAGCTCTGTCAGCTCACACAGCCGCCCAGTGCACGCACATGTCACGTGTAAACATACCTAACCCACCATCATCGGGTGAGTGTTCACAAATATCTGTAAACAACGAGAAGGGGTATTCCTAACTGGGACAAGTCAGAATGGTAGGCTCTCTTGGAAGAGCCCTGGACGTGGGGCCCTCTGGGGACAGGGGGTGCTATGGCTGGGACCCCTGGAGTCCAGGTCCAAGGGTCCACAACAGCCCAACTCCTGGGTTCTGGCACTGGATGAAATGAGAGCCGTGCATGGCTCTCTGCCCCTTTCAAATGCTGGATCAGTACAACCTGGGGCTCGAGCAGTCGCTTGTAAACACAGCTGCGTATCCCTATCTCCGGGAGATTTGTAAAAATGCACATTTCCAGGCTCCAAAACCAGAGCTGACTCAGTTGGGCCAGGAATCTCCCCAGGCGTTCCTATTCAAGTTGGCTTGGGAATGACACCCTTTATTTACCTAATGCTTTAGGACACATTTTTTTTTTTTTTTTTTCTGGTACGTGGGCCTCTCACTGTTGTGGCCTCTCCCATTGCGGAGCACAGGCTCCGGACTCGCAGGCCCAGTGGCCATGGCTCACGGGCCCAGCCGCTCCGTGGCATGTGGGATCCTCCCGGACCGGGGCACGAACCCGTGTCCCCTGCATCGGCAGGCGGACTCTCAACCACTGCGCCACCAGGGAAGCCCAGGACACATTTTTTAAAGTCGGAAGCAAAGTCTACATTTTGTTATGGTTGATTGTAAAAATAAAAAAACATGGAATTTCATCAACAAAATAGCAAAAAACAGAACAAAACAATTCCCCTTCCCTTACATTAAAAAAATATATAGGATCAAGAGAAAAACAACCTAGTCTGGAGGCCTCCTGCCAACACAAGTTTTTAGCAAGTCCACTGGAGTTTTCTGGAAACGACTTGTGTTTTCTTACCTCCAGGCGCCGGATGATCTCCCGCAGCGGAAGGGCCGACTCCTGTCCGCCGATGAACGTGGTGGTGGGCAGGTGGAAGACCTTGTCCAGGTCAGACTCGTCCAGGCCGTAGAACCCTACGGGGGTGAGGAGAGATGGGCACAGCCATACGGGGGCCACAGTTTAGGAAAAGGGGGAGGGACTCCCCGGGGGAGAGAAAAAAGAAGAACAAAATCATAAAAACCTCTGTTATGTATGAAAATAAATACTATATTACAGCCAGAAACACAAAGTTTAGCAACAAACAGAAGCTGAGTATATTACTGGCATCACAGGTAAAGGAGAATAAATTCATATGATGCATATATTAGTCCAGTGCACCAATTATTCATAATTTAGAGAAAAATGTATTTCAAGGCCCCACAGACACAAAGCGATTTAGGTTTGAAAAGGCACTGGGTAAGTCAATCAGAAAGCAAATGAAAAACAGTTAAGGAGAGAATTCAAGTAGAAAATGAGGAACTGGACTAGACTAGGTCATATATGTCTTAATGGTGATGGCATTTGTATGTGGTGAGTGGAAGCTAGGAGACTGAGAAGTGAGGGACAGTCACCAAGAAGCCCAGTGGCCTGCGGGAGAGCTGCCAGGCAGCAGGGCAGAGGCTTCCACAGCCACCTCTGATGAAGGACGGCGCCATCTCCTGGAAGACCTCCAACTGCACATAAAGACCCATCCTCCAGACAGCGCTCGTAAGTCACAGATCTGATTATCGCTCTCCCCAGTCCAATACCGACAACACGTATTTACTGACTAATTGCTAAGGAACCGACTATCACTGACTCATCACTGTTATTTGCTGAGCACCACGTGCAAGGTGCCTCTTCATCTGAAAGCATATTTCAAACTGACAAACACGTGATGGAGCGGAGGGGCTCTTTCCAGGGCATTATGCGCTTGTTTCATGTTGCAATAATTATCAAAGGGGAAGAGACTTGGAGGAAAACTGCCCAGTGACACTATAGGTTAGGCTCCCACCCACAAGATATTGGCTGGAGTGAGGCAAGGTGCAGTTCACAATCCCGGACGCCAGGATGAAATGTGAAACGAGCACCCACAGTCTCTAACACCTGACTGTGCAAGATCAGACAGTCTCCCATTTCCTGGCCTAATTAAGTGTAAATAAGACAGAGGGCCCAGTAAGGGACCCAAGCAGTCGCTTGCAAACACAGCTGTGTATCCAAATCTCTAGGGAATTTGGGAGATTTGTAAAAATGCACATTTCCAGGCTCCAATGCCAGGACTTGACTCAATTGGTCATGGATGCGCCACGAACATCCCTGGATGATCCTATTCAAGCTGGCTTGGGAACCACAGCTTTTATTTATCTAATGCTCTAGGACACTTTTTTTTTTAAACTTTTAAAAGCAAATTCTGTGTTTTTCAACCTTTTTTTGTTTTATTAAAACAAAAGCAACCTGGCTTTTTTTTACCTTGGGGTGGTGGTGGTGATGGTAGAGTGGCTTGGTTAAGCTATGCACCCATTTCCTGCCGTTATTCTATCAAGAATGAGGATGGGCCATCACGTGGGCCTGATAAAGCATGGCTCTGGCCCTTCACAGCCCAGCTCTCAGTGTTTATGGAGGAAAACCAGAGTTATTTGGGGGACACTTTTCCTAGCTCATGGGAACACTCAGCAGTGGGGGCTAAGGGAACCGGGGTATCCAAAGAGTGCACACTCTGTTGGGAACAGTTTGAACATTTTGATTGTGGAGTTAACCAACGACCTGTGTGTCCCAGAGGAGAACGTGGGCTTGTCGTGACCTTTCAGCATGAAGAGCCCTTGGCCTCACCACATGTGTGATTCTTCATTTCCATCACCGTGAACTGATCATTCTTGGGCTCTACTACTGAACTTCAAAACTGCTGGCCTTGCTTCTGAGTTCTTCAGTCATTTGACAACTTAAATCTACAGACGTCTGGGAAGGTAGTATAGACATATGCCTACCTATTCCCCCACCAAGTGCAACTAAAAACCCCAGATATCATGTATAAAACAAATGTAAGATGACGCCAAAGGGTGGAGAAAAAAGCCAACCAGCCAAGGAGGTCCCTAGGTTTCCTTTTGGGCTCCCATATCCCAGACCTGGAGCAAAGAATGTGGAAACTTCTACAGGTGTAGACAGAAAAAGCCCCAACAAAAGCTGTTCTCTTTAAAGGACCAGGAGAAAGGCAGCCTCGCAGGACAGAAAACTTTTAGACTGTAACTGCTCTGTTCCACCCAAACATACGGAACACACTGCAGCCCCATCAACACCCTTGTCAGGCTGCAGTGCACTCTGACCTCTGACCCCACCCAAAGGTTTCAAAGAAGGCCCAAGAGGAAGCCCAAACTTTCATTCCCTCTGGGAGGTAATGCACTAGCCCACTCCCCCACCCTAATGTCAACAGAGACTTTGGGGCCCAGAATGTCCATCTCCACCGGGGAGTAACTAGGTGGGCCCCTCCCTACCAGAGCAGTGTTCAGAGGAGCCTTGCTATAACAAAGATTTCAACAAGATCCCATCTCATAGTACCCAAAATGTCCTGGTTTCAATGTTAAAAAAAAAAAGAAAAATCACTATAACAAGAACCAGGAATATGTCAGATTGAACGAGAAAAGATAATCAATAGACACTAAGATGTTAGAATTATCTAAGATTCTCAAGAAGCCATTATCAAATGATTTCAGTGAGCAATTAAAACATGAGAGAGACATGAAAAAAAAATTAAGTCTCAGCAAAGACACAGAAAGTCTCTGCAAAAAATTAAGATACAAAGAAGCACCAAATGGGAAATTTTGAAACTGCAAAATATAATAACCCAAATTAAAACTTAGTAAACGGGCTCAATGGCATTATCAGAGGACAGAGGATCAGTGAACTTAAAGGGAGAACAACAGAAATCAACCAACCTGAAGAATACAGAGAAAACAGATTGGGGGGAAAAAAAACGGAAGAAAGTCCTAGGGACGTGTGATGCTGTAACAAAAGATTTCACAGTTGTGTTGATGAATCCCAGAAGGAGAAGAGAAAGCGGGAGGCTGAAAACTTCCCAAATATGGCAGAAGACTTACTCCACAGACTCAAGAAACTCAGTGAACTCACAAAATAAAGCCAAAGAAATCCATGTCAAAATATGTTACAATTAAACTTCTGAATTTAAAGACAAAAAATCTTGAAAGCAGCCAGAATATAGTGACACTTTGCCTAGAGGGCAAAACAACTCAAATAACAGTGGATTTCTCAACAGAGGACAAAACAACAGAGGACAAAATAATAGAGGATTTCTCAACAGAAGCCATGGAGACCAGAAGGAAGTAGGACCACACTTACCAAGAGCTGAAAGAAAAGAACTGTTTCCCCAGAATCCTATATACAGTGATAATATCCTATAGGAATGAAGGAGAAATCAAAACATTTTCAGATGAAGAGAACTAAGAGAATCTGTCATCCTAAATGAATGGCTAAAAGAAGTTGTAAACAGAAAGGAAATGATACCAGAAGGAATCAGACAGGAGGAAGGAAGAAAGAACATGGAACTAAAAAATACAGGTAAATAAAAGACTTTCCTTCTCCTCGTGGGTCTTCTAAATTATGTTTGATGATTGAAGCAAAATTTGTAATATTATCTGATGCAGTTCTAAACATATGTAGAGGAAATGTTTAAGATAACTATATATTTTACATGGAGAGAAGGAAGGGATGTAAAGGGAGGTAAGTACACTTCACTTGAACTGGTAAAATGATGACACCATTAGATTGTGATAAGTTATGTAGTGATATAACACCTAAACAGCCACTAAAAAGGCTAAAAACCACTAAAAACACAAAGAGAGATGATCAAAAAGACTATATATAAATAAAAATGGAATTTTAAAGTATAGGTTTAAAAACCTAGAGGAAGTCAGGAAAAAGAAAGCAGAGAAATGAATAGGGCCAAACAAAATGAAGGATAAAATGGTAGACTTAAGCCCTAACGTATCAATAGTTACATTAAATATAAATGGTCTAAGTATACTACTTAAATGACAGAGATTGACGGAGTGGATTAAAAAAACAGGACTCAACGATATGCTTGACTTCAAATACAGTGATTTAGGCAGACTGAAAGTAAAAGAATGGAAGAAGATATGTCATGTAAAACATGTCCAACAAAAGCAGGAGTAGCTATATTATCATCAGATAAAGTATATATTAGAGCAAAGAAAATTACTAGAGACAGAGAGGGACATTGTATGATAAAAAGATCAATCCACCCAGAAGACATAGCAATTCTAAATGTGCGTGCACCAAACAACAGAGATGCAAAATATGCGAAAGAAAAAACACCAAAACTGAGGACTGAAAAGAAAAATAGACAAACCCACAGTTCGTCTGGAGGCTTCAAAGCCCTTCACTCAATAATCGACTAAAAAAGTAGATAGAAAGTTGCCAAAGATATAGAAAGACTCTATAACTGACAGGATCTAATGGACATTTATAGAACACTTCACCAAACAACAGCAGAGTATGCATTCTTTCCAAATGTCCATGGAACAAATGCCAATTCAGACAATATAGTGGGCCATAAAAACACCTCAACAAATTTAGCAGAACTGAGGGACTTCCCTGGTGGTCCAGTGGTTAAGCATCTGCCTTCCAATTCAGGGGATGTGGGTTCGATCCCTGGTCGCGGAACTAGGATCCCACATGCCATGGGGCAACTAAGCCTGTGCGTCGCAACTAGAGAGAAGCCAGTGCGATGCAACTGGAGAAGCCCACGCGCTGTAACAAAAGATCCCGCATGCTGCGACTAAGGCTAGATGAAGCCAAAAACAAAAAAATTTAGCAGAACTGGAATTATATGGAGTACATTCTCCAACAACAATGGAATCAAACTAGAAATCAATAAGAGAAATATAAAAGGAAAATCTCCAAATTCTTGGAAACTAAACAGCACCCTCTAAATAATCCATGAGTCAAAGAAGAAATATTAAGGGGTATCAGAAAATACACTGAACTGAATGGAAATGAAAATACAGTATGTCAAAGTTTGTAGGACAGCTAAAGCAGTTCTGACAGGGAAATTTATAGCAGTAAATGCAAATATTAGAGAAGAGGAAAAGGCTCTAATCAGTAATCTATAAGATCTTATCACAAGAACCTAGAAAAAGAAGGAAAAAAAAACAATACAAAGAAAGCAGAAGTAAGGAAATAAAGATAAGAACAGAAATCAATGAAATTGAAAACAGCAAAACAGAAAAATCAATGCAACAGCTGGTTCTTTGGAAAGATCAGTAACATTGACAAACTTCTAAAAGGACTAACAGAAAAAGAGAAGACACAAATTACCAGTATCAGGAATAAAAGGGGATATCAATACAGACCCTGCAGATATCAAAAAGATACTAAGGGAATACTATGAACAACATACACTTGACAACTCAGATGTAAACAAACCATTCCTAGAACAACACAAACTGCTGTTACCCACCCACTAAGAAAGAGATAATCTGAATAGCTCTAACTTTTAAAGAAATCGAATTCATAAATAAAAAGCTTCTGAAAAAGAAATCCAAACCCATATGGTTTTGCTGGGGAATTCTACTGGATGTTTAAAGAAGAATTAACACCAACTCTACACAGTCTCTTTCAGGAATTAGAGTAGGAAGAAAACTTCTCAGCTTATTTTACAAAGCTAGAATTACCCTGATACCAAGAGCAGACAAAGACAGTCAGAAAAAAAAAATTACAGACCAATATTCCCTACGAATACAGATACAAATACATACATATATAGATGTAGCAATATGCACAAATAATTATATACCATGACCAATTGAGGTTTATTCCAGCAGTACATGTAAGTTGGGTTCAATACTTGAAAATCAATCGATATAATCCACCATTGATCAGGAACAAAGCAAGGATGTTCATTCTTATGCCTCTTAGTCAACATGGTACTGGAAGGTCCAACCAGGGCAATTGGGCAAGAAAAGGAAATAAAAGGCAAACAGATTGGAAACGAAGAAATAATTGTTCCTATTTTCAAGTGAGATGATTGTCTACCCCCAAAATTCTAAAGAATCTACTAAAAAAAAAAAAAAGTCCTAGAATAAGTGAGCTCAGCAAGGTCACAGGACACAACATAAAAACAATCAATTGTACTTCAAGATATTAGTAATGAATAGAGGAACACTAAATTTTTTTAAAAACAGGAAGTACTGACATGTAAATCTAACAAAACATATACAGAATTTGTATGCTGAAAACTACAAAAAGCTGATGAAAGAAATCAAAGATCTAAATAAGTGAGACATACTATGTTCATGGATTGAAGGGCAACATAGTAAAGATGTCAATTCTCCTTAAATTCATCTATAGGTTTAACACAATTCCTACCAAAATGTCAGCAAGAGTTTTTGTAAATGTAGACAAGCTTATTCTAAAATTTACATGGAAAGAGACAGGCCCTAGAACAGCCAAGGCAATTCTGGAAAAGGAAAATAAAGTTCAGCAGCTACAGTAATCAAGACAGTGTGGTACTGGTGGAGAGACACACCTATTAAAAGAATAGAGAACCCAGAAACAGACCCACTGAATAAGTCCAACTGATTTTTGATAAAAGTGTATAAAAGCAATTCAATGATAAGAAAGACAAACTTTTCAGTTAATGGTGCTGGAGTGATTGACATCCACAGGCCAAAAATAAACAAACCTTGATCTAAACTTCATATCCTATACAGAAATGAACTCAAAATGGATCACAGAGTTAAATGTTAAATGCAAAACTATAAAACCTTTAGAAAAATACAGGAGAAAATCTTCAGGATCTAGAGCTAAGAAAAGAGTTCTTAAACTTGATACCAAAAACATGATCCATAAAAGGGAAAATTGATACACTGGACTATAGAGTTTAAAACTTTTGCTCTGTAAAAGACCCTATTAGTCGAAGAACAGAAGAAACAACACAAAGGTCCTTCAGTGAGTAAATGGTTAAAACAATTCTGGGACACCTATGGCAAGGAATGCTACTCAGCAATTAAGAAGGAAAAAATTAGTGTTAGAAAAGCATGCTGACTGAAAAATGCCAATTCCAAAATGTTACATATTGTGATTTGTAAAACATTCTTGAAATGACAAAATTATAGAAATGGAGAACAGAACAGTGGTTGCCAGGGGTCAAACATGGGGGTGGGGTAGAAGGGGAGTAAGTGTGGCTACAGAGGGGCAGCAGGAATGACCGCTGGAGTGATGTAGACCTCTGTGGCTTGACTGCTGTCAGTGTCGGTATCCTGGTGTGATGTACTATGGTTTACAAGATGGTACCACTGAGGGAACTGGCTGAAAGGCATATGAGAATGTCTCTGTTATTTTTCATAACTGCATACAATTATTTCAAAATGAAAAGTTTAATCAAAACTAGAGTCTCACAGACATGATAAGATGGAGGAAAAGAGAACTTCTGAGTGACACCTGGCATGGAAGGAAGACTGGCCACTGTGGTGAGTGACAGCAGGCAGATGACCCCCGGCACCCCACTCTGGATTCTTCAAAGGTGCTCTGCCCAGAACCAAGGGTCATTAAGGACTCCTTACTTCATTAAGTAACGTTTTATCAGTACTTTAGTTGTCCTTCAAACATGGGAAGATCAAAAGGGAAAAAATGCCCAGGAAGCAGAATCTGAAAGAATCCAGAGTCCAGTCAGAGGCACAGTGCAGGATGTGGAGGAAACGACGTGCCAACATGCAGAATGTAGTGTGGCCTCAGGTCCCCGCTGGCTACAGCAGGAGCTAGAGACAGCCTACGCTAAAGACGGAAGCCCAGCGAAGCGATGGTGGACACGTGGAGGTGAAAATGCTCTTCAGAACACAAATGGACAGAAGCTAATATGACATGGTAAGTAGCTCTACCTGTTGGATAACAGCTATATGACAGGAAAAACATATCTCAAGACAATTAACAAACTTCAAAACACTCGACAGAGTTGTGTCAACTTTCCCCAAATTGCATGCTGGGGAAAGCTGCACATCCTGCTCAAATGAAGTCCTCAGCTCCAGAAAAGTGAAAGGCTCGTTATTTTCATACCTCCTACTGTTAGCATTCGAAGTCGTTCCTTGAAAACTGCAAGATCTGAGAGGCAGAGTGGGATAGCATGGGTGAGTGCAGAGGGAAAAAGACAGGCGAGTTAGTTTAAAAAAACCCCAAACACCCAAAACCCTACACCATTACCGCAGGAACAGGTAGCACAAACACTGTCACACAGACATAGACACTGAAGGAGAACAAGGGAGGGGGGATATGTGGTCTGATAAACATGGAAACGGTTCATGAACAGCTGGAATAAGGTGAATCTGAAGGAGGGAAAGGCCGCTCCCTGAGACCAAGAAGCCACCGTGTGGTGGCAGCTGAGGCCTCCTCATTTCCCCATCCTGAACAAGTGGCCGACACAGAGCTCTCCTGGGAAGTCAAATCCACCCAGTCCAGACTGCTTTGGGATGAAAAAACTGGGGAAAAGAAAATGAAAAAGCCTAATTTTTGTGTCCCATTCCTCAGAACTGGAGCACTAGGCAGAAGACTAGACCCAAAACCTCAAGCTCCTGCTGGATTCTAAAGAGTAGAAGGTAGGTCCTTGGTCTCCCCTCTTGAGAAGGTAGAACCAGGATGGAGGAACTCAGCTGCTGAGGACACAGGCTGAGAGCCACACACGTGCACAGCTGTACACACTCCTGCCCCACACCTGGAAGCTTGCCTGGCGCTAGTGAAAATCAAGATGTTGATCTGGACACACAAAATGCCTCCTGACGCTGGTTCCCTGGGAGGGTGGGCCTGATGACTGAGGGGTCAGAGCATGGTCACTGGCACTGTGGCTGCTCCCTGCCCTGGGAGTAGAGAGGAAGGCCAGCCAATGCATCCTTGGACGCTGATGGCAAGAGCTCTGACTCAGAGAGGACGGAGATGCCTGCTCTGAGTGGGTAAAGCTCTCCTCCTCGCCCTCGAGGACGGCAGCACCTACCAAAGACCTCAGAGCCAGTGGCTCTCAAGACAATGGAACGTCCAGGTCCTACACAAAAGCATGGATGCTTTGCTTAAGGCAAGGATGAAGATTCTTCATTTTTTTCCTTCAATCCTCATAATCAAGACATACGACCATGCCAAGGAGCCATAAGAGTTGCCTGTGGGACTATCTCCCCACCTCCCCTGCCACCTCCCCACCCGCCGCCGGCCTCAAAGGGAACTGCAAACGTGCATCTGTTAAAAAAAATCTAGGGACTTCCCTGGTGGCGCGGTGGTTAAGAATCTGCCTGCCAATGCACGGGACACGGGTTCGAGCCCTGGCCCGGGAAGATCCCACATGCCGCGGAGCAACTAAGCCCGTGCGCCACAATACTGAGCCTGCGTTCTAGAGCCCGTGAGCCACAACTAATGAGCCCATGTGCCACAACTACTGAAGCCCGCGCGCCTAGAGCCTGTGCTCTGCAACGAGAAGCCACTGCAATGAGAAGCCCGCGCACCGCGATGAAGAGTAGCCCGCACGCAGCAACAAAGACCCAACGCAGCCAAAAAATAATGAAATAAAACTAAAAAAAAAATCTAAAGGCAATATGGTAAAATGTTTACATTTGTTCACCGCGGGTACTGGATACGTGGATGCTTTTATTCTTATCTGCACTTTTTGGATATTTTTAAAATAAAATACAAAGAAAAGACACAAACCGAAGGAGAATGGAAAGAGAACAGATATTCTGGTTGTCATTTACAGAAAGCGCAAGGGATTCCCAGCACCTGAGCACTTAAAAACATTTTTAAAAATTACTTCTTGATGAGCACAAGATGCTCTGCTGGGGAGACAGAGAACGGCTGAGATTTGGCCGTGTTGTTCCTAAGTGAAGCATAGCCGGCAAGAAGCAGGGATGTGCCTTGGTCTGCCAGTTCCTGGGCATCCAGGACGGAGGACACCCCTGCAGGGGGAGGTACCCACAATGACCTTAGCTTGGCCTGCCCTCCTGAGTCACTTGGGGAACCTGATCCCAACTCTTCACTCAGTGGTCTGGTGGCACCACACACTCACTGCACACAGCTGCCAATAAATGCTAAGTAAACTGCCCTCTATTGTTCTGAAATTATGAAAGCAGATTAAAATTCAACTCTATTTTTAGCTCATTCTTCCCAGCCATCAAGGGGGCAAAACTCAACCAGAAAGAACGCTCTGGAAGGTCAGAAGGGTGGGGAGACTTCATGTCCTGCTGTGCTGGACATGAAGTAGCTAAAATGTTGCCATCATTTGGACTTTTGAATTGCCCTTTTAACTATTTAACTCAAGCTCATTTCCTAAGACTGACAATTTGCAAACACTAATGGTAAATAGAAGTTTCACGCCTTCCTCTCTATTTACAGAATTTGTTTTGAGTTCTCCTTTAATTATGTTTAAGTCTCACATTTAAGTAAATTCCAATCATTTTGTCACTGTGAATAGTTATACTATAGAATTTATACAGAAACCACAGACGATGGCACTTTTAAGCTGGAATCTAACTCAAATGCTGCCCTTGGAAGAGGAGAGGAAATGGAGGGCAAGAGCTAATGAGAACTTTCACCATGTCCCCACCCAGCCAAGGGCAGCTCTGCTGAGGCCAGAAACAAGACTGCCCCACGCCCCGTCCTCACCCCAGCGAAGCAAGGACTGCATGCCAGCGCAGGACTGCACCCTGGAGGGGGAAGAGCGCACAGGCTGTCTGGAGTTGATTTGTTTCTACTTAAGGTGGCAACAACCCCGACCCCAAGGGACTCGCTGTCAAAAGCTGCACGCTGACCCTTCTTTAGGGCCAACCAGGAGAGGCCTCGCTAGAAAACCTGATCCCATCTGGAGACTTCCCACCTCTCCCTAGGGAGGAATGTGGAAAGAGTGCCCAGGCATCTCAGGTTGGAGCTCAACTCTCCTCCACCCGATGCGACATAAATCAAGATGCTCTTCTGGGGGACACCTGGAACCTGGCTCCTAACATAACACATTCTGGGAAAAGGCCCCCCTTTCCTAAGCAGTCACCGCACAATTCTAGACCATAACCCACACCTGAGAAACTGTTCTAACATTAATTGTTAAATTTTAATCAAAATAATCGATAACCCCACCATCTCAATGATATTTCTGTTGCATTCACAGTATGTTCTGTGTGCACGTGTCTCACGGTGACCCTGACATGCTAGGACCATCCAGCAGCTGGAGCATGTCGGCCAAGTCGGCTGTCTACCTGTTAACACTCTCTACCAGTGACTGCAGGGGCCATGAGTATTTCTAGGATGTTAGCATAGGGAACCTAGGCCAGCGTTTCCCAACCTTCTCAGAATTGGTCAGAAAAGGGCAAGAACTCAGTGGAAACTTTTCATATTTTCCACCTTATTAAAAAAATTTTGAGGGGACATCAGCCCCGCTCGCCCTGCAGACCTGCACTGGCTAGCGCTGCCCTTGGGAACGGCTTCCTGACTTCACCCAAGGCTCGCAGCTGTTCCTCTGGCCCTCATGCTGCTCCAGCAACAGCACAATGCTCAAATACCTGAGGGGTGATCACCGCCTGGGCCTCAGTTTCCCCACAAGAGGATGGAGAAATCGTGCCGCATCCACTGGGAGAAAGGAAGGGCAGCTCAGGGGTGTTACGAGTGGGACGCAGGCTTGGGGAAGGCTTCTGTGCAACACAGGACACCACTGCAGTCACTCACTTACCCCAGACCAACACGTGGGCCACGCCGACCCCCTGCTTTGGCAGGTCCCTGCCCCGGAGCTACCCTGTCTCCTCGTCACTCAGGGTGCAGCCCAGTCCTTACTACTACCAACTCCTGTGGGACCCACTCTGGGTTATTTGCTCCATTTCTTGGTTTCTAAATATATATCTTTACCAGAGAAACCAGCAGCTACTTATCTCAAAAGATTATTAACAATCACAGTGGCTCACACCTTCATGGAGCTTAGTAAGCTCCAGGCACTATTCTCAGGAGTTTATTTAATTCTGAAACAACCTAACAGACGAGGAGACAGAGACAGAGGCACACAGCTAGTCCTGGCAGAGCCGGGCTTCCACATAGGGAGCTGGCTCGAACCCAGGCCCTGAGGTTCGGATAAGATGGTGGGCAGGAAAGTGCTCTAGGGACTGTCCAGTGTCCCTGAATAGAGCAGTCACATTGGACCAGTTGTTTTCATAAAGACCTACATACATCAAGGATGAGATAATTTAAGACTAACTTTCCTACACTAACCCCATTGATCATGACTTTTAGGTCACACTATTTTGAATTCTCGGGATGCAGTGACCTTTTCTCCTGCACAGGAGGGGGCTGCTGCCCAACTTTCTCCTGCTGTTTCTGAAGGGCTCCCAGCTGGAGGATGCCCAGTCTTCCTCAAATGAGCTCAGGAAGTTCTGGGCCACCTCTGTGTGTCTCTGGCTTATAACCCTCGCCATGCTGACACAGAACCTCACAGGGGCACACTCGGGGCACTATTCCAGAGTAGAACGTAAGGCAAGGCTGAGATGGCCAAGAAAGAACTAGGAAGAAGGACAGAGGTCCTGCCTCTGCCCCTGCCCCTGATGAGAGCTGTGAACTGAGGAGCCAGGCAGCATCAACTAGGCCTGGGGGCTCCCACCCTTAACAGACTCCTGGGCTGGGATGGCCTGGGGGGCGCTTCCAAGAAAGCCCCACCTGTGCCTGTGGGCTGCGGCGGGAGCCATCCCACCCTGACCAGTCTTGCGTGGGACAGAGAAGAGCTCCAGGCTCCCCAGGCAATACTAAAGAGCTGGAAACCACCGAAAAAGGTCCGTTTTGATACCAAGAAACTAGCAACCAGGGATGGCACAAGGAACAGGGGAGATGCAGTTTCGGATGGGAGAAGGAGACCCCACCTCCCCTGTGCCTTTCTTGTTGAAATGCTTGACTGTGCATGGGAACACCAGGCTCTGTGGCCTGGGCCGGGCTGGCTCTGCAGTCCTCCTTTTCTGGAGAGACAGCTCCAGGGCACAGGGCCTTGAGCTCTCATCAGGCAGCTGGTGCCCTGGGGCTCGCAGGTCTCTCACGTAGAGGGGGTGCTCTGCCCTGGACCTGGAGGGGACTCACGGTGCTGAGGGGGCTTCAGCACTGGTGAGCACAGGTTGGGTCAGGCCTGGGTGCTGCGGGGACTAAGTGGCGAGGAAGAGGAAAGGAGCTCCAAGTGTCCTCAGGGACACTGCAAAGAGAAGCTCACTTCTGGGGTGCACAGTTGTCACCACTCAATAAAGTAGCAGGGTTAAGCTCACGTCCTGCCGACAATCTGAACTGGCCCTATTTAATCATATTCAGGAGGGCTTCTCTAATCTTTCTTCCAAAAGTGCAGGTACAAAGTAGAGGAAACCCTGCATTACCTAGGAGTGTTTCTGAAATGAAGACGGAGCAGAGACGAACCTCTAACAGCAATCCCAGGGCCAACACTGTTTGAAATCCAGCCTTACCTGACTAGTGCCTGACCTCCCACGTCACAACTCGGACACGCCTCTAAGGGCATTCGGGCACCACAAAGCATTAGTGACTGTTATTCAGGAGGCAAATTTCGTCCCCTCCCAAAGAGCAGCGTTAGGCAGGTAGGTAATCATCAGTTTTATTAGCATGCACAGTGTTTCTCGAAAACAACCTGGCCATTTAAAAATTAGTCACGTCGTCATTTCTGCAGCACAGGTTAGCAGCACGGTGACTTAGAGCAGGTTAACTTGAGAAAGCAACCGCAGGTGTGAGCCCAGCCACGCCCCTCTGCTCAAGACAGAGAGGGTACGGTGAGCGGGACTACAAGCGCCCGCGGGGACGCCTTCCAAAGTTTCCTCAGTATGATCACCGGCATTTGAGAATCGAGACACCCAAACTGCACCACCTGCTCTGGAATTCGCCCTGTCAAAGGCAGGCCACACCGTGCTTCAGAGCAGACAGTGTGTGACAACGGTCCTGAGCAGTGCCCCGTCTGGGGCAGCACTGCCCTGAGATCTGGAAACCGAAGCCAGACGAGCTGGTCTCTGGAATATCTTCTGACCCGCCTGCCTGGGTGGGTCATCTTTTTCTCTGTGCCACAAACCTTTTCTGCCCCCAAATTTTACTTTCCAATTTTGAGACTTAGATAATTGAGCTCATACGATCTGGCTGAAAAGCTGAGATAAAAATAACTTGCCCAAAACACACTAAGGCTACATGACTGATAAATGTCAAGTGATCAGAACGAAGGAAACTTAAGAGTCTTTCCCTCTGCCTGTGGACGTCCTGGCTGCCACAGGCTGGGACACAGAGAGAGGAGCCACGCAGCGCAGCGCTGGCCGCTCTCAGACCCTCACCAAGTTTGTCTGTGGATGAGATAATATCAGCGGGCACGGAGGAGTCCAGATCAGCATCCAAAATTCCCAGGGGGTCCAGCTGTGCTACATGGTGCCCTCGTATCTACGAATGGGCCAGCGATGGAGAGGGAAGGACACACACAAAAGGACAGGAGAAAAAAAAGAGGGAAGGGGTAAAAAAAAAAAAAAAGTAAAATTACATTAAAATTAGTGTTTACAGATTAATTCTCACCCACGTTTGAAGAAACAGTTACTGGAGCATCATCAAAATTTACACAACTAATTCCGAGAGGATCAAGTTTTGCAATGTGGTGACCCCTGACCTGGAAGCAATAATACAAGCAGTCATTAAGCAGGTCCTGTGGGCTGTGGCGAGGGGTAAAAGTTGCACTTGGTCAAACCTTTCCCTGAGAGTGCCAATGAACCCAAACAACAAAGTCAGTTAGTAAAAAGACTTACAATAGTTTGTTTTAAAGCACTATTGTGCATAAATGCACTTTTATAAAAAGGGGATAAGCTCCTCAGGTTTTGATAAACCTGGCAGTCTAAAAGGACCCACTTCTCGGGATCCTTCACAGTTTTCCTGGATAAACAGAAATGGGATATGCTGGGGACTTTAGCGCCAGTGCGAAGACCACTCAGCTTAGAACACGAAGTCCCTAAGGAAGGGGTGGGTGTGGCCCTGCTGCGTGGGTCAGGGCACAGGGGGCACAACAGCAGACAGCTACAACAGGGACCTCAGTGCCTGATCTGAACCATTTAAAAGCAAAAAGACACGTAAAATCCCTTCCAATTTTGTTTCTTTAAGTCTTGGATACTTTATCCACTGTTTCTTGCTAACAATTTGGGAAGGGGAGCAGTTGCTGAGAAGTCACTTAAAGACCAACAGAAATGACTGAGGCTGAATAAGTCAGGCAGTGGTCAGCACACACCAACTGGGCCTCCTTCTACAGAAACGCCCACTGTGAACGGCGTGCGTCTCGTCATTTGCCCTGGGGAGAGAGCCTGACTTGCCAGGCTCCAACAGGACAGACCCACCCTGTGCTACCTGTCCTGACACCTGTGGCAACTGGCCCCGTGGGCGGAGGGGAACGGTCCACATGGCCATTTCCAGGAAAGAGAACATCGGAGACAGAACTCTGTGGTGTGACACCCCTGCTACATTGCAGCAATGCCAGAAGAGGCAGCAGGGGAGCCCATGTCCTGGGAGCTCCCAGAAGGGCCTCCCCGGGCCCGATTTCTCCTCCTTTCCTCCTGAGAACTACTCACAGACCAGGTGGTAAGGTCTGAATTCTGGGCTCTTCTCCACACCACGTGGATATCCTGGAAGGGGCTTCTGGGCTCTGAGAAAGGCCATGGAAGCCCTTAGTTCTGCATGAGCCTCCTCCAACGGGGCTGACCACTGACTGGAATGCTCCTGGAGAGGTGGCCCCTCTGCAGGCTCAGCTGCCCCTCACCTGCCTCTCCCTGCTTCCATGGGCTCTGCTTCTGTCCCCAAACCCTACAGGTTCATTTTGTCTTATTGCATTTGGGCCCTAGCAACTGAGAAGGGGAGCAGCACACCCCTCCTGGTCACTGCTCCCTCCTGGGCATCGGCACTTCCCCTGACACCCGGGCACTGACCGCGTTTCCCTGCTCACAAATCATTCTTGCCAAGCTATGGGAAGAAATAAGGGCAGGTGCTAAAGGTGGCAGAGGATCTGCTCAAACAGGGTGAGACCGCCTGGGCTCCTTTTCTCTTGTCATATGTCATTTTTGCCTCCCTCCAGCCCAGAGCAGGGAGAGAGAGCGCC
Source organism: Tursiops truncatus (assembly GCF_011762595.2). Lineage (NCBI taxonomy): Eukaryota > Metazoa > Chordata > Mammalia > Artiodactyla > Delphinidae > Tursiops > Tursiops truncatus. The sequence continues at coordinate 9,320,912 of NC_047042.1, forward strand.
TAGTGTTTGGTGGGGGTGAAAGTTAAGCGACAACCTTCATGGGGTCAGCGGGGCACTCTGTCATGGATGGCTGGCCGCTGCCACCTTACCTGGTAGGCCCTGATGAGAGACTGCACTGCCAGGTGATCCTCCACCAGCTTGTCCACGTTGGGCTGAACCTCCACCAGGGGCTGCGCTCTGGCCACAGCTGACAGGGAGCCCAGGCTCAGGGGGAGCGGGCTCTGGTAGGCGGTGCCCGGGGGCGCTCCGGCGTTGGTGTTTCGGAAAAAAATGTCCCATGACTGAAGACAAAGAAGGAACACACATGTCACTCCGTTGCTCCCCTAAGGCCTAGGACTCATTTTTAGCCAAAAAGAGAACTGTTCTCGGCAGGTAAGCCTTGATTATGCCCATCTACCAGTAGCCTGGTTGGGTCAACTTCTTCCTACTCTGGACAGCCTGCTTCTGCCCCCAGAGGGTGGCTCTCTCAGAGGCTGGGCCCCTGCTTCCATCATTCCCTCAGATGCGCCTCCTCACCCCAACCCTACGACGCAGATGCCCTCCCATCAAAACCCCCAAGGCCCAAGGCCGAGCAGCTCTGCCCGGCTTGTGAGTGCCAACTGCTTCCATGGCAGGCAGCCCAGGAGGCAGGTGAACAGAGGCCTTCCTGCCCCATCTGTTCCCTGCCTAGTCATCCGGAAGACCAATGCTCGTGGCCCTCCTGCCTCTAGGGCTGCAGCTGCCCCAGGTCCTCAAACCCCAACTGGGCCTCCTCAGGGGAACTGAGTGCATTTAGATCCTCTTTCCAGACCCCAGAGGCGTGGCACAGCTTTTGAAGCCCAGGCCTGCTTGCTTGTGCTTTCTCACCGGACATAAAACAGAATCAGGGGGACTTCCCTGGTGGCACAGTGGCTACGACTCTGCGCCCCCAACACAGGGGGCCCAGGTTCGAGCCCTGGTCGGGGAACTAGATCCCAACACGCATGCTGCAACTAAGAGTTTGCATGCTGCAACTAAGGAGCCCGTGCGCCGTGGCTGAGGAGCCGGCGAGCCGCAACTAAGGAGCCCACCTGCCGCAACTAAGACCCGGCGCAACCAAATAAATATTAAAAACAAAAACAAAAAAAACCCAAACAGAATCAAGGCCTTTATGTAAGAGGCAGCCCGGAGCTTGGACCTGTGAAGCCTGAAGCGTCCTCACCGACCCCTACAGAAATAGTCTTGTCACTAAGGGCTCAGGGTGTGCAGTCGGAGGCAGAACCTTAAATCTGAGCTCTGAGATCTTGGCAAATAACCTAAATTTCTGTGCTCAGTTCTTTCATCTGTAAGATGAAGACAAAAAAAATCTATATATTCTTCATAGGTTTTTTTTGTAAAGACTAAAGGCATTTAGCACACAATCTGGTAGGCAGTTGGCATTACTGGTAGTAACTAGTATTACTACTGGTTTCAACTTCCTTTGTGCTAATGTGAACTAACTCCTCTTCCTATTATTTTTGGCTATTTTGTATTTGATTCAATTTTTTCTTTTCTTTTTTTTTTGGCCATGTTGTGCGGCTTGTGGGATCTTAGTTTCCCGACCAGGGATCGCAACTGTGCCCCTGCAGTGGAAGTTCGGAGTCCTAACCACTGGAGTGCCAGGGAATTCCCTGATTCAATTTATAATCTGCATAGACATTGTGAACTATAATAGTTTATCTCATACAAAGACGTGAAGCTTAAAATAAAATTTTAGAGGTCAGAGAAACTAAGATTTAATAAAATTCCATTGCCAAAAAATATATATTAAAACTCAGAGAGTTTAGAAACATGAAAACATTGTCTTTCTTCTCTGCCATGCATTTTCCAGTTTCTAAGATTCTTCTGTCAATAAACTCTGGTTAGACTTCTTGAAAAATCTGGAGAGGAGAAACTTCACTAGACTTTTGTTCGCCCTCCCAGTTAAGTGCTACCAAGATGTTGTCCAGATGGGCTCGTCTGGGAGCTTGGGCAGGTATCGAATGGGTCTATCTATGTCTGGGCAGAAACCCTGAGACTGGTCCTGAAGCCTGAAGGTCTTCTGGCTTTTTCAGGCAGGCTCTTTATGACATGTAGACCTACTGACTTGGACGGTCCGAGAGATGGCTGCATGCTGCTGCCAGTCACAGACCCCTGGGATGCGCACAGGCCTGGAGCATCACACAAGGCAGCCCGGCCTCTCACTACAAGTGTTTCTGAGGGGAGCTTTCCAGAATGTTTATATCATTCTACAATAAGAACACAGTCCTTTTGTATTCAAAAAGATTAATTAAAAAAAATCAAACTATTAGGGATGATAGTACAACACGGTGAATATACTAAAAACCAGAACTGTACAATTTTTACATGCAAATTCTACCTCAATAACAATTTTTAAATGTTTTAACATATCTCACTATTCAAGGTTTTACTGTTTTTACCTTTCTGGTTAATTTTCAGCATGTCAGCTGATGGTAGAAGGGAGCTCTGGGGTTCTCTTTTGGCAAAGGCCATAACACCGACTGCAGAGCACCTTGCATCACGTGACCTGACAACCAGGGGCATTCTACACCCAGGGCTTGGAACCCCAAGACCATTCTCTCCCTCTGAGTCCTCTAACAGGGGTAAAAGCAGTATGCCCACCAGAGAAAGCAACCGACTTACTCTTGGGAGAGAAAGGAGAGGATGCCTCAGGATCAGCAGCCTTGGGCAAGGCAAGGCTGCCCCAAGCTCGGCACCCACCTGGTTCCTTACACAGGCCTAAGGAGCAGACACGCTGGACACCCCCAAACATTTCTGACTCTGTGAGCTCGTACAGCAGGCCATGCAAGCTCCACGCATTCTGGGAGCAGCTCTGGCCCAGGGCTCTCCCTGACCCCCACCCATACCTCCAGTAACCGAGGGCCTGGACTGAAAGGAGCCCCGTTGATAGGGTAGGGGATGCGGCAGGAGTCAGCCCAGCCCTGCACGGCAAGAACCAACAGCACACCGTTCCTGACTTGTAAAACCTCATCTAGTTTCTGCTTTGCCCCCAGCGGGCTCTGGCACTGGCGCCCCCACCCTTACGCGTGTCCACGCCAAGTCCTGCTCTGGACATTTACCCTGGGGCTGCAGGGGGGCTGAAGGACAGGGCATGACCCTGAAACCAAGTAGCCTCTGGAGAGCAGCACACAGGATCCCAACTTTCTTCAAGCCTTAAACACTGTCTTCTTCCCCACAGAACGCATGAACACATGTGTAGAAATGCAGCGGCAGTCGCCCAACGACAAGACCTTGGATGGAGAGGGTCCCCTGGCTGCACGCCGACCCCTCACCCTGATGGGCACCAGCTGCTGACAGACCCAGAGCCAAAAGGCATAGCAAAAAACACAAGTTCACCTCTCTTTAGAAAAATCAGCTTTGAATAACAAGAAGAGTAGTGGCAGCCACAGAGGTAGGAGTAGTTACCACACTGATGTTCCAAGCACCTGGAATGCCAACTACAGCCTCCTGGGGAGAGGTTCAGGCAGGCAGGACTGATAGCGTGGTCACCAGGCAGAGATACTGATCAGGTTAAGTAAGACAGAGCAACCCTTACATAAACAGCGTCTCTCAGGCTGGCTTACCCTTGCCAAAGCCAGCAAACAATAAAATCAAAGGATTTCCAGGGCTGACACCCGGAGGGCGCAGGCCAGGCCCCTGGGTGGCAGTGGGGTGGGGAGGGAAATCGCAGTCATCGGGCCTCCTCTCTCTGACCTTCTTTTGTGCTTGGGATAAAACTCCAGGTGATTTTCAATTGGCTGAGGACAGCGACACAGACTGAAATTCTGCTCAAGCTGGAGGCGGTCAGAAAAAACTGGTTCCTACCAGTATTGCAGAGAGCTGGGAACCACTGGGAAAGAATATGCCAGGAATGCAGCTTCCTCCAGGCCCGTAATTCACCCCCGCTGCGCACGCTTCCCTGCAGCTCCGGCAGGCCCTCCCCCGCACGCTCTGGGCAGGTGTGGGTACCTGCACTCAGATGAGGGCCCGCCCAAGGAGCCCACCCCAACAAACAGCAAGCCCCCTTCCACCAGATCCGATCAGTTTGCACACGTGGGTGACAGAAAGTTCCTGGCGGCATACACTTTGCAAAACCCTCGCACCGCAGCTTAAAACCAGTAAATTTTCATGTAAGTCAGACCTCAAAAAAAAGTTGATTTAAGCTGTGAAAGTGAAGGTCATTTTTTCTGGCTTGTAGGTTTCACCGCCCTTCAGAGGCAGAGCTTCTCTCCCTCCAGCATCTTCTCCAAGATGCCTCTTTCACCCCTCCCCTCCCCACACCTGAACTGGCTTCCACCTTCGTTCGGTAGTAGCCTGCACCTCCCCCACTCCTGCTGCCTGGGGCGCTCATCCCCTCTCCACACACTGACCCGCCTCATCTTCAACCTGTGGCTCTGCCACTATCTGGAGAGGGTTCCCCTTCTGATAATCGCAGCCCTCATTTGCACACGTCTGAACTTGAGGCTTTGTTTACCCGTATGTCTACCTGCTGCCAGTTCCAGTTCTCTCCCCGGCAGCGGCTTCCCTGCTGTCAGAACCAAGTGTCTGCAGACCCGCTGCAGGGACAGGTGACCACGAGGCTGAAGTGACCGGTCAGTGGGCCCTTTCCCAAATGAAGAGAAAACTTCAAGAAGAGGACGCCTGTGCGGTCCCACATGCCCCCTGCACGTGGAGCTTCGCGGCCTCCGTGCCATAGAGGCGAGCAGCCCTGGCCCGTCAACGGAGGTGTAGGCAGGCCACCCACCTCCCATGAATGGGTTTAAGGTCATCAACTTGTTGCTGAAATGACTTAAACCAAAACACGATAGATTTCAAGTACAAATAAGTATAACATTCTGGGTGAAGTGAAACCAGAATTCTTACATTTAATTTTAGATAACTAAAAGCATTTAACTGTAGTACATGAAGGTCTGCTTTCAAAAGCCATTAGCTCCTCTGCTCCCCCATACACCTCCCAGGCTTCTCACAGCCCCAACGGGCTTTCCCTGCCGCCCGCCGCCAGTCCTCTTCTCCCCAGTTAGAGGGAGCTCTTCAAAGCTGCAAACACATCCCTTCTCTGTAACGTCTAAGGAAGCGGGTCCGGTGCTTTGCACATAGTAAGTGCTCAACACACCTGCTGAGTTAAGTTCAGACAGGTCAGACTCCTTCAAAAGCGAACATCTTGACAGGTGTGGTGTCAGATGCAATGTCAGGTGCAGTGGTAGGGCTGGTATCAGGTGTGATGCTAGGTGCTGTGCTCCCTGGGATGTCAAATGTGGTGCTGGGGGGTGTTAGCTGTAGTTCTAGGGGTGGTATCAGATGCAGTGTTAGGTGTGATGCGAGGTGGATGCCAGGTGCTCGGTCTGGCGTGGTCCTAGGGATGGTGTCAGGTGTGGTGCTAAGTGCTGTGCTAGGCAGGGTGTCAGGTGCAGCAGTGGGTGCGGTGACAGCTGTAAGACCGTGGACCGTCCAGAGTCCTCATCTCAGATAAGGCACTGACCTCAGTGGCTGTGGGAGTGCTAACCAGGGGACGTGGGCGTCAGTGGTTCAGTGAGGCAAGCAGACTTTACCCTGTTGATTGTCAGCAGATCGCAAGAGTGTCAGGGCCAAGTTCCTGACTGTGAAGGTCGTGACAGAGACTTGCTCACGAAGGGTTTGGCTTTGGAGGGGTCACAAACCTGCTACCAAGCGCCCTTCCCCACCCCGTCTCAAAGTCCCCCGATGTGTGTCAGATACGTAGGCCAGTGCAACCGTGTGACCTACCGGGGCCACGCACAGGCTGAGCCCACCAGAGTGGGCCTGCCTGCTGCCCGCCCGCTCCTGGGCGTTGGGAGCCCCAGTCCTGACCCCCACAGGCTGGGCGAGGGCCAGGGAAGTCGCGTCAGCTCTCTGTGCCTCATTCCTTGCCTATAAAGGTAGGGAGCACTTACTTAGGACAGCCCTGTACTTGTGCTTTTACACCTTAAAAAGCACCTGTAGGTATACTCATATTTGTTCAAGAAGCTGATGATCAAAGCTTAACCCCAGGGTTACTAATGCTTATTCTAGCTGCTCAATTCTATGACTCTGGGTTCTGGATTGGCCAGGCCACTTTCTCTCGTGCAAAGTCCCCTTCAGATGCCCTGCTGTCTCGTCTCCACCTTAGCTATGGAACAAACCCCACCCACCCGCATCATGCACCCTGGTCTAGAACATGATGTCACCTGCTAGCCACCACCACCCTCTGCTGGGCGCCCTGCCAAGGACCCTGACGTAAACACCACGCGGGGGACCGGGCGGGGCAGCCTCTGGCCACCTCTTGAATGGACCAAACCCCAGGCTCAAAGGCCATCACAGTTGATAAACTAATGACTGCCAGGTCTGGACGTCAGATGCCAGCACTGTCACAAACAACCATATCATTATGTTCTGATACTGACAATGCTTTTTAACTGCCACAAACGTGAAATTCAAGGGAACAAGTGACCAAGGAAAACACATGCATGGCCAAACAAGGGTTTGGCGGGTTCAGGCTAATTCAGTCAAATAAATGGACAGGCAACAGCTCCCTGAGCCAAGGATGGTCACCTGTGACTCGCTGGCCGACAGCGCCAGCTGTCCTTGAGGAGGTGCCGCTCCTCAAGGACCCTAGTGCCCTGGAGGGAGCTGGCACTGCTCTGAAGCTGCACGTCTCCCTACCCACCCTGCACAGGGGCTCTTCCAGCTTAGAAAGTGCGCTGGCAAATTCTGCAATTATTTTCTAAGTGCCTAGCTTTCTGTGCACACCAGCCCAGCTATGGCGTGGAGCTGAGCGATTCATGTCTGTGCTGTGTATGAAAAGCCTGCATGGGGCAGTGTCTACAACCCTCCTGCTGTGCCCTGTCTGTGCCAACTGCTGGGCTCCATGCCTTTCCTGAAAACACCGTGTGGGACTGTCCAAACGTCCTGACGAGACGATGCCCGGGGTGAGGGGGCGAGAAGACCCGCGGTGGACTGCCACAGACCTGCACAAAAGGTTCCTGCTTCAGGGCTAGGCAGTCTCGAAAGACATGCATAGTGCTGGGCTGCAGACCCCTCCAACCACCAAGGCAGGGCCTTGCTCAAACTGTCCCCAGCTGAGGACGGGCGGGGCCATGTCCCGACCCAGCTCACTGCCCACCACCACATCTAAGAGGCACCAGGATCAGGGCCTGCCTGACCTGTCACCACAGATCTATTTACACTGGGAGCAGTTAAACTTGGGCATTCTGCTCGGGGATGCCTCAGCCACAGAAGCCAAATGAACTGTGCTCGATTAGAGCGATGCTGTTATTTTTAAAGCACAGTGTAGCACAGGCGAGAGAACATCTCCAGACAAGTTCTACTATCTTCTCTCTGTATGGGCGTGCAGGTAAAATGTCAATAAACACACAAGATTAGCAAAGAAAAGCTGCCTCAGCTCTGCTCTAAGGAATCTGCTGATAGAGGAATGATACTCCCTGGGTTTCTGCCCTAAAGGAAGTAGCCCCATCAGATCATTATAGAAAGGACTGTGGTAGGCTGCCCAGGGGCCACACGTCCTCCCAGGTCCACAAAAGGCCCCCTGCAGTGGCCATGTGGCTCCTCCACTGGGGGTGAGCCCTTGGGGGCTGGCCTGAGACTTGCTTAGACCAAGGCCACGGGTGGGAGTGGCAGTGTGAGTTCTGGGTGGGGCATCCAAGGCCTGCAGCCTCTCCTCCTCTCTCCTCTCTTCTCCTCTTGGAGCTACACTGAGGACTTGTGAGGGAGTCTCTCTGGTCCCCTGGCTGATGGCAGGGCCTGGTGGATAGCAAGCACCAAGCACCAGATGTGAGGGGGTCCTTTGCGGGGCTGCAGCCTGGCCAAACCTCAGCTGCACGGAAGCTGGGAACCATGAGAAAGACTTCATTGGTGGTGTTTCGAGTTGCCAAGCTTTGGGCTGGTTTATTACACAAACGCTCGTAGAAACCAGACTTTTACTGCAGGAGAATATTATACGCAGGCCGCCTGTGACGGCTCTCATGCGCAGTTTTTCTGGCATTGCTCAGGAAGTGAGAGCCCTTGCCCTCTGCCTGGCGGTCCGCACCCAACAGTGCATTCTGTCAACTCAGAATTGCAACTCTCAAGGGCGGCTGTGCGGGACCACAGTGGGCATCTGGTCCCCACGCGCCTAGTGGATGGCCCCACCTGGAGGACCTAGCCCAGCGGAGCCAAGCCTCAGGCTGAGAGAGAATTCTGGCTCTGCGTGTCGGGACCACTTAAGAGAGAAGGCCCTAAACTCAGAAACTGCCCATGGACGGCAGAGCCCAGAGCCCAGCAGACCTTCAGACCCCTCGCGGGGGCCTGGCACAGGCGGAGTCGGGGAGTGAGTGGCCTAGAGGCTCTGGACTGACGATGTGATCACCACCACAGCCCCTTTCTGGGAAAGGCCCCAAAGAACGCCTCCGGCTGACAACGCGCTCCTTCTTCCCTTCCCCAGAGAGGAGGTGCCAGGCAGGCGGCTGAGGCAGAGCTCGCTGCGCCCTTCTCAAGAGCTGCCCCAGGGACTTCCCTGGTGGCGCAGTGGATAAGACTCTGCGATCCCATCGCAGGGGGCCGGGGTTCAATCCCTGGTCAGAGAACTAGATCCCACATGCATGCCACAGCTAAGAGTTCACATGCCACAACTAAAGAGTCCACCTGCCACAACTAAAACCTGGTGCGACCAAAAAAAAAAGGAGCTGCCCCGGCCCCGAGGTTGACTCGCTCCTTTCTTGCTCTTGGTGTCCACCTTCCCCTTGAGGTCGCTCTGGATCTCTCTCTCCAGTTATCACTGACATTTAAAAACCCACGATTCTTGCTTAAAATACAGTATAAAAGGATAGGCATTAAAAAATCACGCTCCCAAAGATGCAGCACGCCTTTACTCCCAGCCCGCCCTCCGGCCACTGCAGGCTTAGTTAGCTCTCCATCAGCGTCTGACACCCTCACTTTCTGCCAACTGCTCAGGGGTCCACACTCCCACAGCATTTCACAAACTAAGCCAACACCCCTCGGCTTGATCTCGGGGCCTCTCCACGTATGTCGCAGCTCAAACTGCTGGTCTTCACTTTGCTGCCTTGGGTTCCTGGTGCCGAGCCTCCCAGGAGCTTCTGTGAGTGCTCGCTGAGTGCCCCCCGACCCTTCCCATGCCCCTGTAGCCCTCTGCCTTCACACGTGCCTCTTCTGGGTACAGCCACCCTGTCCCTGGCCAGGCCCCTTCCTTACCCTTCAAAACTCAGAACAACTGGCGCTTCCCTGCAGAAGCTGGTGAGGTTTACTCTGTATTCTAACTGTGCTCGGCTTACTGAAGTCCCCACGGGCCCACGAGCTAGTGGGCCCTGCACACTCGCACCTCCTGGCAGCCAGTCGACGCAGTCCTCCAATAAAACTGTCGCGAGCTGTGAACCGCTACACACATAAGGTGAAGGCACTGCTTCAGGACCCTTACACTTTCCAAAGGTGTTAATTTTATGTCCCTGAAGGTATAAACACAAATTCTTTAAGAGTAAAATACTATACTGAAGTTAGGGAAGATGTTCTTTGTTGGTTTAGTCGATTTAACACAAAAAGTCACCAGGGTTGAGATTCATCCTGATTTAGGAAGCTGAGCATGGAGGGGGAACTTCAAAGTGAGGTTTAACAGCCTCGATCACTGAAAGCCCCTGAAGTATACCACGTGTGTGCTTTTCCCCAAGGCCAGCAAAGAACTAGGGCGAACAGCGGCTGAGTTTTTAAAGTGCAGCCAAGGCAGTTTCAAAGCTGCAGAATGAAAAGGAACGGTGTCACCCCATACTGGGGACGATGTGTGTCTGTTTCTGCTCTGCTTGTCTGGTTCAATTACAGAAAATAACAGCATTGTGTTTCACGAGCATGGAAGGAAGAAGCAGAAGTGCCTGGCCCAGAAGGGTGGCATGGCCGAGCTCAGAGAGGTGGGACCGAGAGTCTAGGATCTGCATGTCGAGCGCCACACAGAGCTCTTGTGGTGACCACACTGGACCAGAGAGCTGTTACTACACGTGGGAGGTGGCCCGCAGAAGGCAGGAGAGGAAATGGACACAGTCAGCAAGATGAGGAAGACAGGCTTTTAGGAAGTGGGCAGGGGTCACTCAGAAGGCCCAGGCAGGGGAAGTGAGCTCCGATGCACCAAGGACGGCCGTGGTGGCTCAGTGAGCAGGGGCACAAAGGGCACCACAGGGTGGAGAGGGCACAGGGCCCGACCCTGGGATCTCCCCGCAGGGCTGACACCACACTGTGACTGTGGTGGGGGTGGAGGTGAGGGCAGGCACCTGCCTCTGCTGCACAGGAGGGGCTCGGTGAGGGCTCAGCAACTCTCAATTACCTGTCTGTGTGAAACACTAACAAGGGCAATCTGGCTTTGACTCTGTTTTTAAGACATAAACAAAAATAAGATGCCACCATCTGACTTGTCCCCAACATGGCCAAGACCTTAATGAGGGAGGGCTTTGCATGCTGACAGAACAGGCCCTGGCTGACGGGTCCTAGGGGGGCAAGGGGCGAGCTACACTTGACAAGGTGTTTACGACTGGAGCGCAGAGGCCAAACTGGAGAAAATGATGGGTAAGAGATGGCTGTCTAGGAGAGGACCACGCCAAGGGACGAAGAGCAGAGGGACGGCGAAACGGGGTGCAAAGGCAGACCCAGGTAACTGTGCGCAGAGGCACGGGGAGCGCTCGGAGGCTTGCACCCCTGAACTGCTTGATTACTTTACCACAAACATAACATTCACCATTAAACATTTAGAAATAAAAGCTTTCTTTTTTTTTTTTTTCGGTACGCGGGCCTCTCACTGTTGTGGCCTCTCCCGTTGTGGAGCACAGGCTCCGGATGCGCAGGCTCAGCGGCCGTGGCTCACGGGCCCAGCCGCTCCGCGGCATGTGGGATCTTCCCGGACCGGGGCACGAACCCGTGTCCCCTGCATCGGCAGGCGGATTCTCAACCACTGCGCCACCAGGGAAGCCCTAAAATTTTTCTTTAAAGATAGGGATACGACAAAATTATAAAGTAAATTATAAAGTCAAACATGAAAGGGCAGCTTTAAGATAATCACAAAGAGCTGAATATAGACTGAGAATGAGATTATAGTATTAGAGAAGTATCTTGTTAATTTTGTTAGGTGTGGTGAAGAAACCATTCCCTTGATAGAGCCACTGAGATGCATTTATGACAGAAAAGTAAGTGGGGAAGGAATAGATTTTTAAAGACTGGCAAACTGCAGAGAGCTACTGAAATTGCGTGATGGGTCTCCTCACGGAGGTTCATTTCACACTCCTGTCAACTGGGGGAAGAAAAAAAAAGCACAACGTGAGAGTTGTGAGTTAAGTTTTATTTGCGGCAAAATGAGGACTATAGCCCAGGAGACAGCATTTCAGAGAGCTCCGAGAAACTGCTCTAAAGAGGTGGGGGGGAAGGTCAGTATATTTGTGATTTTCGTGAAGGGGGAGTCCATGCAATCGAGCACACATTTTTTGCAGAAGGTTTCTGCTAGTCACGAGGAGCAGACAGCACCATGAAGGATTTTAGTGCTTCTCTAGATACAGGGAGATGACAGAATTGGGCTCATAAAATCTTCTCCTGAAGATATCTATCTGAAGACCTGTTCTCCCAGCTTTCCCCAGAGCACAGAGTGCTTCATTCCTGATCTCCACCCCCTGAACTCCTTTCAGGGGGTGTTGAAGGTCAGCAGCTGCAGAGCTCATAATCTGATCCTTGCAGAGGTAGATGCTAAGTGTCAATTTGTAATTGACACTCCTATTGTATGTTTGAAAACGTCATAAAAAGTTTAAAAAATAATAGGAAAGCAGAGCATAGAAGGGCAGGGAGGGGGAAGATGCTAAATCTGTGCTGTTTCTGCTGGACACAAAAAAATTCAGTCCTAGCAGTTCCTCATAAGCCCTCTGCAAAGGGAGGGAAGAGAATGATGACAGAACCAGCTCTCAGGACAAGGAATGTGACATCCCTTATCTGATGCAGAAATGAGAGATCAGAAAGATGATCAATCTAAATCTTAAAACCTAATTTTCTTTATCTCTCCCTAAACTATTTTTTCTAACACAGAGCACAAACAAAGCATTCTTAATAAAACCAACGATTTCCAAGGCCTTCCGTGGGTCACAAATGCCTTTGAAAATCTGATGAAAGCTCTGGATCCTGTCCCTCAAAAAATGAGCATACAACAGGTATTGGGCCTAATTCAACTTGGAGAGGCGATCAAGTCCACTTTGCTGGGATGGCCGCAGAGGGACACTGCCATTGTAAATGTCCACTGATTTACACCATCCTGTCCCTCTCCCTCAAGGAGACGCTGTGTCCCCTGGAGAATACTGACAACAGAAACCAGCACATAAAATCTGGCCCAAAGACGCCAACCTGCATGTATTCTCTTATTAAACTGAAAAGTCCTTTTTCGAGATCCTTTACCCATATCCCCCGCAGAATCTCTCAAAGAGGTGCTAAAGAGGTGCTTGCTCTGTCTGACCTGCGAAGCCCAAGGACCCAATCCTCACTCTGCATTCTTCCTCGGCAGGCTGCATCTACCTGTGCCTGTCAGTAGTCCTCTCACTGTGCTGTCCTCATCCCTGGGACAGATGGACACGGTGACCCTCCCACGCAGCCTGAGAACCCCCAAGTGTTACCTTCCTCGACACCATGTGATAAAAATCCTTTTCAAGAATAGGTGGAGCACAGAGCATTTTTAGGGCAGTGAAAATACTCTCTATGATACTATAATGGTGATACATGGCATTATGTATTTGTCCAAAACCACAGAACGCACACCACCAAGAGTGAACCCTAATGTAGACTGTGGGCTTTGGGTGATGATGACACGTCAGTGTAGGTTCATCAATTATAACAAATGTTGTAACTCTGGTGGGGGATGTTGATGGCGGGGAGACTGCATGTGGGGGCAGGGGGTACATGGCAAATCTCTGTACCTTCCCCTCAATTTTGCTATAAACCTAAAACTGCTCTACAGAATAAGTCTTTTAAACAATTTTTGTTGTTGTTGTTGTTTTTTTGTGGTACACGGGCCTCTCACTGCTGTTGCCTCTCCCGTTGTGGAGCACAGGCCCCGCGGCCATGGCTCACGGGCCTAGCCGCTCTGCGGCATGTGGGATCTTCCCAGACTGGGGCACGAACCCGTGTCCCCTGCATCGGCAGGTGGACTCTCAACCACTGCGCCACCAGGGAAGCCCTAACAATTTTTTTTTTTTTTTTTTTTTTTTTTTTTTTTGCGGTACGCGGGCCTCTCACTGTTGTGGCCTCTCCCATTGCGGAGCACAGGCGCCAGACGCGCAGGCTCAGCGGCCACGGCTCACGGGCCCAGCCGCTCCGCGGCACGCGGGATCCTCCCGGACCGGGGCACGAACCCATGTCCCCTGCATCAGCAGGCGGACTCCCAACCACTGCGCCACCAGGGAAGCCCAACAATTTTTTTAAAGCAATAACGATAACGATATTAATACAAATACTAATAATGGTAACAGCCACTGTGATGCTTTCAGCCTCACTTTCCAGAGCTCTGCACCACAGAGCCACAGTGTGCTTCACCACTGCAACCCATTCCCGTGACACCAGGCATTCACACACGGACGTTCCCCAACCTAGATCCCTGTTAACTTGCAATAGCTCACTCATGTGCTATTCTCCCTAAAACCAAATATAACTTAAGAAGACTTGGTTGGTTCCATAAAGAGGTTACGTCTGAGAAAAGGAAGGCAAGGGACAGCCTGGACACAAGATGAAAGTCTGATTCTGAAACCTCTGGGCTAAGTTTATTTGAGAGATAACCTTGTAGTAACTGTCTTCAGAAACCGCTAATATCTGACATCACAGGCAGAGGCACTTCTTTCCGGGCAGTGCATTTGTCTACAGTCTTGGGAAACATACCGCAGATCTCCTCCCATAGGAAACCAGGTCTCATCTTGCTCATGGAGCAATGCAGCTTCCAGGTTGCCATGGAAACGTTGCTGGGCAAGGAGGTTCAGACCAAGAGGCGGCATTCCTGATGAAACGGGACTAGTGGCTCCCGCAGTCAAACGTACCCAATCTAAATGTCACTAGTGCTTCAGGGTAAAAGGGTAAAGCTTACACTCAAGGGCCCAATGGAAGCAGGCTGCCTTTAGATAGCAAGTCCCCAAAATTCACAAGGAAAGAGCCAGATCAACAGTGACAACAGCCAGCCTCCGGTGGGCACTTTCTCTGCACAGACCCTGAGCACCTCACACATACTGTCTCCTTCACACACCCCGCAATGGGGCACAAGGAGTCTGAGCAACTTGGGGATCTACCCTCCAGCTTCTGCTGGGCCAGCTGCCTGACCTGAAAACCAAGAAACAGTCATCAAAACCCATAAATATCACTGGCCAAAATACTGTGAAGAAGTTCTCCCACTAGGCACGCTCTGTATCAAGTAAACGTGTGAAGAGAGAGGCTCTAAGGAAGAGCCTCACTGGTTAACACAGAGAAATTAGAAGGAAGTCTTCACAGAATTTACTTTCAAATACAAGAGAAAAACGTGAACATACTGATCTAAAATGTCATTTATACAGAAATCACGTGAAATGGTTTTCAGGTGTTCCGAGGACAGCGGGACAGAGGAGCTTCCTGCGGGGCCTCTCCTTCCGTGGGCTTCCTTTCTGCAGCATCACCATCCTGCAGCAGCCTTGGTGAGAGCCTGGGCGTGGTGCAAGTGCCCTCTACATCCTTGCCGGGTTAACACGTTGGCTGTTCCAAGGAGCAAGGCCTTGAGCGCGCCGCACACGGAGAGAGGGACACGCCCCTCCAGAGAAGGCGGTTCCAGTTGGGCCTGGTGTGACGGCCGAGCTGGGCTGACGCAGAGAACTCGGGTCGGTGGGGCTTCCAGCCACCTGCCTGCCTTCCTTCTTGACGGTCCTCAGAACACATGCACTTACCTGGATGGCCAGCCACCATCGGCCAAGACTCCAAACACACGAAGACACCTGCTCCTCTGAGCCTTACCTTGTGTACACTTTTGGGGTTTTCCAACCAAGCATAGTACATTTCCTCCACATAGTTCGAACTAGTCCCGCTGAGGAAGGGCTCCGCAGCAACGGGGGCAGTATAGCACCGGACCTGCCCAAACGTCCTAGCTGCTGCTGGTCTGTTTTGTGAAAATGTCTTCACAGTCTGGGAAGCCGTCAACGGCCTCAACTTAGCAGCACAAGTCCTTAAGTGAAACATTCTTGTCCTGAAGTCTCTCACGACCGTCTGCACCAAAAAAAGAAAGAAAAGTTAGAAAGAGCATTGTAGCAGCCAAGGCCACTGGGGGAAAACCTCGCAGACTGTGGCTGGAGGAGAAAGACCCTGTAAATGCATTTGTGGCCGCGTGCCCTGCTTCAGAGAGCACGACACAGCATGAGGTAGTCAAACTGACCAACCTCCTATGTACAGGGCCTGTGCTCCACATGGGGAGGAGAGAACACAGCTGTAGAGGTATGGTCTTCCCCTGCAAGTTTCAATCTAGTTTGAGGGATACGATATATCATGATAAATATGTGACGCCCTGTAAGTTTATACGTTGTATAAAACAATTATAGGCAAAGGCAACAAAGATTAATGAATGATTAGATTAATATAATTGTAAAATGAGAAAGATACTTTCTAATCTATTCGGAGACTACCGAGTACCCGCTGGACTCACGGTATTCTGGAGAACACGGAGACATTGGAAAAATATTTTGCTCACCCTCAAATAATTTATCTTTGAGCAGCAGAAAAAAAATTTTTTTAAATTAAAAATTACAGCGACAGCACTGAGCGCTTGAGAGGCACAGAAAATGCCAACACAACTCCATGGGAGAAGCCGCTCCTCCCAGGTGTTCCTTTCCGGCGGCTGGGAAAGCTTGGGGAAGGGGCGGAACACAGGGAGGATTTTGCTCTGGAGAGGCAGAACGGCAGGCATTCTAAATATAAGAATCAGGAGGAGGAAAGACAGAGAGGTGGAAAGGCGAGCAGAACACAGGGGAAGAGCAAGAATCGTCTTGTCTGGCAGGAGAGGTGGACTGGCTGGACAGCCAGGGGTCCTGAGCCCCGTTTCCTGGGACTGGGAGCGGGCTCTGTGGGAGGAAGCACGGGCAGCAGTGACTACACAAGTGTCTACCTACCTTGGGGCGCTCTGTGGTCATCAACTTGACATGTTAGGATCCTTCATGAACCCCACCAACTCCCTAGAAGGCAGGCGCTAGCTCTTCTGTTTTACAGGTCACCTTTCTGAGTTTAACTTTCCCCCAAGGTTGAATAGACCTTGAGTTTGAGGATTGTAATTTTACTAAATCTAGTATGTAACTCTATATACGCCAGCCATTTTACAAAAGCAGCTGATGTACCCACCAGATCATGAAAGAGTTTAGACTGTCCCCAGAGGGGTCTTGAACCACTTTCAAGCACGAGTCAGAATCCAGATGCCTCCGGGAAGGGACCCAGTCAGGAAGGGATAAGGACACTGTGCAGTTCCTCTCCCCATAAAGATCCCGGCACCTTCCAGTCAAAGCGAAAGAGGCTGTGGGAGGGGAAGGGAGCCCCAGGGCAGGGACGAGGCTCACCACAGCCCTCTGCCCTGAGATACAGTGCCTGCTGGCCTAACACATGGTTGCCCTTAAATCTGCCTTAAAGCAAGTGCCGGGGCTGTCAAGTTGGAATTACACCCCACCTCCACTCCTGCCTGAAGGAAATCCAAGCTCTGAGACATGCTGAGAATTACCCAGAAATAAATGTTACATAAACTATTCTCTACACAGTTTATACGAACCCTTCCTCTTAAGCCAAATATGATCAGAATACGCATAAAGGACACTGACAGAGTCTCTGGCCTGTTCTCCTGCTCAGAAAAGACAGGTCAGCAAAAGGGAAAAGCAGAACAGGTACTTTAAAAACAAACTGAACAACAAACAAAAACTTCCTCCTTAAAATTTAAAGATGAACAAGCCTATATTTTGCTATAGAATGCAATCTTAACTCCTTTTCTTTTTAACCTTAAGTAACTTCAGTAGTTCTTCCTACCTCCAACTATACTCCCATTTTCTCTCACAGGCAGACAAAGAAAGACACTGATGGCAAAAATACTACTACTGCTGCTTTCCACGATAATTTTTTTAAAAATTCAGATCCAAAGGAAAACACTCATTTTTTTCCTCCAATGTCATTATTATCTAGGCAGCTTGAAACACTCGATGGCCCCTGAGCTGGGGTTTTCTCCTAGAACACAGCAGTATCATCACCTCCATTAGTATCATCACCACCATTAACTGTCATTATTCAGTTGCTGCGATACCCAATTAACAGGCACCACACTGACAAGCACAAAACTGCTCGTTTCATGTGTTCTTCCCAATGCAGTCCTTCCAATATGATACTATAAACAAACCACGTTACCTAGCTATCTACAGTCACGGAATCTGACAAATAGCTCAGTGCTGCTGAGCACTGTTACTAGCAATTTTCAAACTTCCCTTAAGATGACTCATCGGAAAACCTGCCCTTCAGCAGATGGCTCAACATCCCCGGCCTCCACCCTGGGAAGACCAGGAACAGCTGTTCTCTATCCACGATCTTATGGACCCACAGAGCAGACAGCAGGTATATATACATTTCAGATTTTGGTAGGGTCAGATTCCATCCTTCCAATTCCAGAGTCAACATTACGAATAGTGCACCATTTTTGGTAGAAACACTGGATTGTTCAAACACTTTCATGAAAGCTTCGGGTTGTCCAAGAAGTCCAAGTGTTCTGACTTGTGGTTTAGAACAATATTTCTACTTGACAAGGGGGCCAAAAATTCTCAATGGGGAAAGAATAGTCTTTTCAACAGACAGTGCTGGGGCAACTGGAGATCCACATGTGAAAAAATGAAGTTTGGACCCCTGTCTCACACCATATACAAAATTAACTGAAAATGGATCAAAGACCTAAATGTAAGAGCTAAAACTGTAAGACTCTTAGAAGTTTTATAACTTCCAAGTTAAAATGGAATAAATCTTCATAGCCTTGAGACAAACAACGTGTCTTAGGACACCAGAAGGACAAACAACAAAAAAAATAGACAAACTGGACTTCAACAAAATAAAAACTTTCGTGCTTCAAAGGACAACATCAAAAAAGAGAAGACAGTCTAAGAGTAAAAGGAATATTTGCAAATCATAGAGCTGATAAGAACTCTTACAACTCAATAATGAAAATAAAAATAACCCAATCAAAAAACTGCCAAAAGTGACTTCCCTGGTGGCGCAGTGGTTAAGACTCCACGCTCCCAATGCAGGGGGGCCCAGGTTCGATCCCTCGTCAGGGAACTAGACCCCACATGACGCAACTAAGAGTTTGCGTGCCACAACTAAAGATCCTGCATGCCACAGGGAAGACCCCGCATGCAGCACAACCAGGAGCCCTCGTGCCACAACTAGGACCCGACGCAGCCAAATAAATAAATTGATTAATTTTTTAAAAATTGCCAAAGGATACGAACAGACATTTTTCCAAAGAAGACACACAAATGACCAATAAGCACATTAAAAGATACTCAACATCATTAGTCATTAGGGAAAAAAATGCAAATCAAAACCACAACAAGATACCACTTCATGCCCACTAGATTAGATACAATCAACACAAGCAAGTGTTGGAGAGAACGTGAAGAATTTAGAACCCTCATACAATTCTGGTGGGAATGTAAGCTGGTGCAGTCACTTTGGAAAACAGTTTGGCAGTTCCTCAAAAAGTTAAACATAGAATTACCATATGACTCAGCAACTCCACTCCTAGGTATACAACCAAGAAAAACAAAAACATACGTCCACACGGATGTTCACTGCAGCATTATACGAGCCCAAAAGTGGAAACAACTCAAATGTCCATCAACTGATCAATGGGTATACAGAGTGTGGTATAGCCATACCATGTAATAGTATTAGGCAATGTAAAGGAATGAAATGTTGATATCTCTTGCAACACAGATGAACTTTGAAACTTTTAAGTGAAAACAGTCATTCACACACAAAAAACACATGTTGTATGACTTCATTTATGTGAAGATGTTCAAAAGAGGCAAATTGATACAGACAGAAAGCCCAAGACTGGGGGTAGCAAGGATAAGACATAACAACTAATGGGTATGGGTTTTATTTTTTGTTTGGGGGGGGCGGGGAATGAAAATGTTCTAAAACTATTGATAGATAATGCTGATGGTTTCACAACCTTACGATATACTGTAAAATGTTAAATTGTACAATTTAAATGGGTGAATTGTATGGTATATGAATTATACCTCAATAAAGTTTTTTGTTTTTAAATGTTTGTGAACAGATTTGCCCAAACCTAAACTTTATTTTTTTTGCCACACCACACGGCATGCGGGATCCTAGTTCCCCAACCAGGGATCGAACCCGTGCCCCTTTGCAGTGGAAGCATGGAGTCCCAACCACTGGACCACCAGGGAAGCCCCTCAATAAAGTTGTTTTTAAAAAAGTCTAAGAAGAAACATAAACGAGCCTATCCCTATCAATAAAGTACACAAAGTGACACTATCTGTAACCCATTAATTTCAAAATGCAAGTATAATGTATACATTTGAGAAAAATAACATTAAAAAAACCCCAAAAACCAAAGCAAAATTTGTTTTTAAGGGTTCAGTGCTCTGCCCTTAGGAAAATAAAACAGTTTATCTGTGCCTGGACATTCCCCAGTCAGGCAGCACACACCTTACCCAAGGCCACCTCCCCATTCACAGGATGAGGAGATAAACTGACTCCTGACGTCTACCACCCTCATGCTGGCTAGCAGAGGAGTAATTAAAGAGGCAAAAACAGCCTGGGCATTTCTCAGGACATGAGTCTTTTAGGGAAAAGCACATGCATCATTAAATGATTGTTACCATTGTGTGTTGCCTAAGAACCATTTTAAAAAAACTTACCTTGAGAGACTTTTTGTTTTTTGTTTTCTTTTGGTTTTGGACTCATTAAGATTTTCATGATGAATCAAGAAAACAATGCTTGCTACATACCTATCGCTGTTAATCCATTATTCTAGTTTTAGCAGTGATACAAAGACATTATGTACAGGGAGAGCACAAGTACCAATTTTCTTTTACTGGCTGAGAATCTCAAGAGAATGCAACGTCTTTCACTTGTGATGCCTCATCAAACATAAACTGAGGGATTGAGAGGTAGTGCAGAGTACTCTTAAACTACAAAGGTACTTTGCCGTTATTACACAGAAACGGTGGTTGAGCCTGCAGGGCAAACAGGCAGAGTGACTCTTCCTTGCTGTGTGAGCCTTAAATGTATCACTTGATCTGTGTTCGTTTCCTTTGCCATAAAGTGAAGGATGCAATCACTTCTGTTCCCTCAATGTTTTTTGTAATTATGATACAAACATGAAAGAACTTTGCACACTTTAAAAGTACTTTTATGGGACTTCCCTGGTGGCGCAGTGGTTAAGACTCTGCCTGCCAATGCAGGGGACACGGGTTCGAGCCCTCGTCTGGGAAGATCCCACATGCAGCAACTAAGCCCATGCGCCACAACTACTGAGCCTGCTCTCTAGAGCCTGTGAGCCACAACTACTGAAGCTGCGTGCCACAACTCCTGAAGCCCGCGCACCTAGAGCCCGTGCTCCGCAACAAGAGAAGCCACTGCAATGAGAAGCCCGCGCATCGCAACGAAGAGTAGCCCCCGCTCACTGCAACTAGAGAAAGCCCGCGCACAGCAATGAAGAGCCACCACAGCCAAAAATAAATAAATTTATTTTTTTTAGGTATTTTTATGACTAAAGAACTATAATCTACCAGAAGAAAAAAAAAAACCCACCCCACAACTAATGGTATGTCTTAAAAAGCTGAAGTTCCCGAGGTAACACTAAACAGAAGTAAATTTGGAGTGGGTAGCTGACCAGATTGCTGGGGGGGACTTCCACCTCTGAAGTGGGAACCCCAAACAAGCTTCAGTGCATGGGTCTGAAGACTGATCCATCCTGCCCAGACCGGCACTGTGTTTCCAAAGGTGCCCTGAATGCAGTGGTGTATGGTATAGGTAAATACGCACTTTTTAAAGGTGTTGGTTAAAGTAGAAATTATTAAATTTTTATGGAAAGCAAGGACACTTGTCAATATTTATTAAAAATTTAAAAAGCACATACAGGACTTCTGTTTCCCACTAAATGCAGCTAAAAACATGAGATGCTTCATTTAACACAAAACAAAACATAAGACTCTGAAAGGTGGAGAGGAGACAGACTGGGAAGGGGCCTCGGGGCCCCAAAAGACTGAGCACTGAGTTCTCGGTTTTCCTTTTGCCTCATATATTCCAGGCTAGATGCTGAAGAAGCTGGCAACCCAGAAATACCAACTAATGTAGACCAAAAAAAAAGCTGCAGTAAAAGCCTGCCCTCTCTGGCCAAAGGACCAGGAATGGGGCAGCCTAGCAGGACAAAATACTTTTAGACAATAACAACTCTACTGCAACCAACCCCACAGAAACACTGTGGCCCACTCCCACTCCACCTGGTAGTGTCAGAGGAGATCAGGGACTTCCATCCCCACCAGGTGACAATGAGCCACCCTCCCCACCCCAACAATCTAGGAGGGAGCCTGGATTCTACTCTCGCCCAGCAGTAACAGGGCAGCACCTCTCCCTTCCCAGGCAGGGTGGAATCCCAAAGGTGTAATTGGGAAATTACACCCACACAGCAGTAACAAGGAGTCCCTACCCACAGATACCAAGGAGGCCAGGTGAGGAGCCTCTACCTCCATAACCAGGCAGCACCTCCTACCCCCCCAGCAGTGTCAGAGGAAGCTCACCAACACCAAGATGACACAGATGTTAGAATTATCTGGCAAAGATTTTCAAAGAGCCAGCATCAAAATGCTTCCACAAGCAACTAGAAACATACTTGAAACAAATGAAAGTAGAAAGCCTCAGTAAAGAAAAAGAAGATATAAAGAAGAACCAAATGGAAATTTCAGAACTGAAAATTACAATAACCAGAATAAAAAATTTGATGGATAGGTTAAACTGAAGAAAGAAGAAACAGTGAACATTAACATGGACAAACATGAACGAAAGGAATTTCGCAATCTGAACGGAGAAAACAGACTGGGGGAAAAAAAAAGAACAGGACCTCAGGAACACGTGGGACTATAACAAAAGACCTAATGCTGAATATAAAATGTCATCAGAACCTCAGGAGGAGCAGAAAGAGGAAGGGGCTGAAAACGTATTCAAACAAATAATGGCTGAAAACTTCCCAAATTCGGCAAAAAGACATAAACCCATAGATTCAAGAAGCTGAGAGAACCCCAAACAAAATAAACCCAAAGAAATCCACTCCAAGACCCATCACAAGCTTTTGAAAACTACAAACAACTTGAATAGCATATTTCTCACCAGAAACTATGGAGGCCAGGAGAAAGTGGCATAACACTTTTCAAGTGTTGAAGGAAAATAACTGTTAATCCAGAATCTTATATCCAGAAAAAGTATCCTTCAGGAACAAAAGGGGAATAAAGATCTTCTTAGATGAAGAAAAACTAAAAAAATCTGCTGCCAGAAGACCTACCCAAAATGAATGGCTTAAGGAAATCCTGTAAACAGAAAGTAAATGATAAAAGGAATCTTGCAACATCATGAAGAAAAGAAAGAACAACAGAAAGACAATGTATGGGTAAATATAATTTCCTTTTCCTCTAGAAATCTTCTAAATGATGTGTGATTGATGAAGCAAAAATTTCAACACATCTGATGTGGTTCTAGTGATATGTCTGTAAAGGAAATATTTAACACATTACTGACTGGGGGATTTTTGGCAGAAACTAACGCCTGTGGCCATAATACGTCTCCAGTCAAAAATGTGTTAAAAGACAATTTTAAGTGGAGTAGGATAAAGTGATGTAAACAGAGATATGGTTTCTATACTTCAAACTGATAAGATAATGACACCAGTATTCTGTGATAAACTATGTATATATAATGCCTAGACAACCATTACAAAAGCTACACAAACAGATATACTCAAAAACACTACATATAAATAAAAGCAGAATTTAAAAATATGTTCAAGTAACCCACAAGAAGTCAAGATAAAGAAAGCAGAAGAACAAAAAACAAAAAAGGAAGTAAAGGATAAAATGGCAGACTTAAGTCCTAACATATCAATAATTACTTGATATGTTATGTAAATGACCTAAATACACCAATTAGAAAACAGAGATTGGCAGAACGGATAAAACAACAGGATCCAATAATAGAAGAAACTTCAAATGTAACAATACAGGAAGGTTGGAAGTGAAAGGATGAAAAATTATATACCATGAAAACATTAGTCAAAGGAAAGGAGAAGGACTATATTATTATCAGATAAAGTAGACATCAGAGCAAAGAAAATTACCAGACACAGAGATATTAATGATAAACGGTTAATCCACTAACAGGATATAGCAATTCTAAATCTGTACGCACCAAACAACATAATTGCAAAATATGTGAATCAAACCAATAAAAGAGAAAGGAGAAAAAGACAAACCTACAATTATAGTTGGAAACTTCAACCCCCCCTTTCAACAAGAGATGGAAAAGCTAGACACGAGGTCAGCAAGGATAC
The DNA here is from genome assembly GCF_011762595.2 of Tursiops truncatus. Taxonomy (NCBI): domain Eukaryota; kingdom Metazoa; phylum Chordata; class Mammalia; order Artiodactyla; family Delphinidae; genus Tursiops; species Tursiops truncatus. The sequence continues at coordinate 9,344,511 of NC_047042.1, forward strand.
AGAGAAACTCAACGAAAGTACAAACTGCCACAACTCACCCAATTTGAAATAACTATTAAAGAAATTTCACATGTAATTTAAAAGCTCCTGGAAAAGTAATTTCCAGGGAATTCCCTGGCAGTCCAGTGGTTAGGACTCTGCACTTCCACTGCAGGGGGCACGGGTTCGATCCCTGGTTGGGAAACTAAGATCCTGCAAGCCACGCAGTGCAGAAAGAAAAAAAAAGAAAACGTTATTTCCAGGCCCTGATGGTTTCACTACAGAATCCTATCAAATGTTTAAAGATTAATTAACTCCAAACCTACACAATCTCTTCCAGAAAATACAAGGAGGAGAACTTACCAATTCATTTCATGAAGCTAGTATGTCCCTGAAATGAAATCCAAACAAAGATAGAAAAAAGAAAAAGGAAAAAAAAAGCTTTAAACTCATATTCCTCATGAATACAGATGCATATAAATAACCTTGACAAAATATAGCGAATAGAATTAAGCAATATATAAATGCAATTATACACCATGACCTAACGGGGTTTTTTCCAGGGATGTAAGCTAGTTCAATATTCAAAAAACAATGTAATCTACCATACTGACAGGCTAGAGAAGAAAAATCACATGCTCATATCAATAGATGCAGATAAGCACTTGATAAAATTCAACACCCATGATAAAAACTCTCATAAAAGTAGGAATAAAGGGGAACTTTAACTTAATATAAAGCATCCACAAAAGTCTACAGCAAACACATACTTAATGGTGAAAGACTGAACGCATCTTTTTAAAACTGGGAGCAATGTAAGGATGTCCACTCTTATCCCTACTACTCAGTGTAGCACTGAGAGTTGCAGCCAGAGAAATAAGGCAAGAAAAGGAACTAAAAAGCATATGTATCAGAGAGTAAAACATAAAACTACTACTATTTTCAGATGACATGATTATCTATGACAAAATCTCAAGGCATCTACAAAAACACTTATAGAACTAATAAGTGAATTCAGCAGGGTCACAGGATACAAGATAAATATACAAAAAAAACTGTATTTCTACAAACTATCAACAGACACATGAAAACAAAAATTGTTTTAAAGGAAATAGTATAAGTCTAACAAAACGTGTGCAGGACTTGTATGCTAGAAACTAGAAAACACTGATGAAGAAAGAAAAAACCTAAATAAATAGACATACCTTGTTTAAGGATTGGAAGATTGAACATAGTAAAGAAGTTATCTCCAAATTGATAAACAACTTTAACACAATTCCTATCTAAATCCCAGCAAGAATTTTTATAGATATAGGCAAGATTATGCTAAAATTTATATGGGAAGGCGAAGGAATTAGATCAGCTGAAGCAATTTTGAAAAAGGATAATGAAGTGGGAAGAACCAATCTACTTAATTTCAAGAGTTATTATGTAGCTGCAATAATCAAGACTTGTGGTACTGATGGTGAAATAGACAAAAAGACCAATGGAACAGAACAGAGAACTCTAGAACAGACCCATACAAGCACAACCAACTGATTTTTGACAAAAGAGCAAAAGCAATTCAACGGAGAAAGAACAGTCTTTTCAACAAATGCTGCTGGTTGGATACATATGGGGAGGGAAAAAAAAAAAAAGAAAGAATGAAAGGAAAAGAAAAGAAAGAAACCACTCGAACTAGACTTCACACCTTATATAGAAATCAACTCAAAATGGATTATAGATTTAAATGTACAACACAAAACTATAAAACTTTTAGAAAAGTATGTAAGAGGAACTAGAGCCAGGCAAAGAGTTCTTAACTTGATGCTAAAAGCACAACACATAAAAGACAAAATTCATAAACAGGACTTGATCAAAATTAAAAGCTTTTGCTCTGCAAAAGATACTGTTAAGATGATGAAAAGACAAGCTACAGACTAGAGAAAATATCTGCAAACCACATATCCAGGAGAGGACTAAAATGTGTAAGAAATTCTCAAAATGAAACATTAAAAAAGGCAAATGATCCAATTACAAAATGGGCAAAAGATATGAAGAAGTTTTTCACTGAAGAAGATATACCCATGGCAAATAAACACATGAAAAGACATTCAATATCACTAGACATCAGGGAAATGCAAATTAAAACCACAATCACTACACATCTATTAGAATGGCTAAAACTTTAGAAAATGGTAACATCACCAAACGCTGGCAAGAATATGGAGAAACTGGGTCACAAATACATTACTGGTGGGAATATAAAATGGTAGTCACTCTGGAAAACAGTTTGTCTATTTCTAAAAAAAAAAAAAAACTAAACATGCAACCACCATATGACCTAGTGATTACACTCCTGGACATTTACCTCAGAGAAAGGAAAACTTATGCGTACATAAAAACCTGTATATAAATGTTTATAACAGCTTAATAGCCGAAGAACGGAAACAATCCAGACGTCCTTCAATGGTTGGAGAGTTAAACCAACTGTGGTACATCAATAGCCTGGACGCATAAAAAGGAACAAAATGCTGACATAGACAACACCCTGCATGCATTTTCAGAGAATTACACTTAAATTAAAAAAGCCAACCCCAAAAGGTTACTTACTGTATGAGTCTCCTTATGTAACACTCCTGACACGCCAAAATTACAGAAATGGAAAACAGATTAGTGGTTGCCAGAAGCTAAGGAATTGGAAGCAGGATGGAAGTGGGTATGGCCATAAAAAGGTAACAGGAGGGATGCTTGTGGTGATAGAAATGTTCTCCATTTTGACTGTTATCAATGTCAATACCTGGTTGTGATATAATACTGTAGTTTTTGTAAAATGTTATCATTTGAGAAAAGTGGGTAAAGGGACACTGAGACCTCTCTGTACCATCTGTTATAACTGCATATCATAGATTTGCATGTACAATTTCTCAAAATTATACCATTCTAAAATAAATTTCTCAATAATTGTACAATTATCCCAAAATAAAACGACCTAAAATTTTAATGGAGATGATACAGTACTTCCGTCAAATGGGGCAGTGAGGAGTAACACCGATTAAAAGCAGATGTGAAACACATAGATGTATATGCAAGATATACAGGTAATAAACACGGTAAATATTTCACATTTAATAAACTGTGCATTCAAATTTAAATGAAATCAAAAGAAATTCATATTTCTGAAATTAAAGTTAGTCTTTAAAAGTAACTGAATTTTGGGACTTCCCCAGCAGTCCAGTGGTTAAGACTCTGTGCTTCCACTGCAGGGGGCGCGGGGCTGGATCCCGGATCTCGCGTGCTGAAATTTGGTGATGGTTGCATACTGTAAATATACTACAAACCACTGAACTGCATACTTGAAAGAGTGAATTGTATGATACATGAATTGTATCTCAATAAAGCTGTTAAGGAAAAAAAAAAATACTCGAAACTTGGAAACTGCTCTCAAAAATATAATCAGGATACTCTGATATTTCTCCAACTTTCAAGAGCTAGTCCTCAGCTAATATGCAAAGCTAGAATAGTATTATACACTTTCATACCGCGCAGGTCTTGCACAAAAATCTGTGCGGTTGGACTGCTGCACGTCCTGACACAGTGCAAACAAGGCTTCATCCCAGGTGATTCATCCTAAAGGTGCTCAGAGCAGTGTACCTGGAAGTGGGCCTCTAGTCCCTGCTTCAAGGCGCACGACTGCAGAACAAGGCGCAGAGAAACCCCAGGACAGAGTTCACACCTCAGGCCTGAGTCATCTGTTCTGGGCGAAAAGCAGAGAAAGCAGTTTCTTATCTACTCGTCTCTCGCCACCGGTTTTCTACTAAGTCTCGGTACCCAACTTACACCGACATCAGGTAAAAGGGAAAAGGTACACTAGTGTGTTCCTCGAGGAAATGCACTTCATCTCAACATGAGCTATCAAACCCCTGGAAGAAAGAGGAGTATGGTGGCGTACCGTGCACGGTAGGGTACCGCAGGGTATTCTACTCATCAAGGGTGTCACCCCAAAGAGCTCACAGAGAGCATGGGTACCGAGGGTGCTGAGTATGGAGGGATTCTGAGTATATAGGTACTGAGTACGGTATGCTGCGGCAAAGTAATCCACTCATCAGGGGCGTCACGCTGAGGAGCACAGAGAGAATGGGTACGGTGCGTCCTGAGTACGGTAGAGATACTGACCTAAGGTAAATGCTGCGGGGTAATCCACTCAAGGGTTCACCCCAGGAAAGGGCAGGGAGGATGGATATAGCGAGTACTGAACACAGAGGATACTGAGGGGTAATCCGCTCCTCAAGGGAGTCACCCCAAGGAACACAGGGAGGATTAGTACGGTGGGGTACTGAAGAAGTGGGGGTACTGCGGGGTAATCCGTTCCTCAAGGGTTCACCCCAGGAGCAAAGGATCAGCCCGGACAGAAGCCGACCAGCGTCTCCGCGCTCTGGAAAGGGAGGACTGCCCACAATTCGCAGCCGTTTCTTCAAGGGCGTGCCACCCTTCCATCCGTCCGGGTGTGGAGAGGACACTGCCGGGCGACTCCCACGTGACGCCTCCTCGACCTTGGGGGTCACCCGCGCCGCGGCGCCCATTCCCTCACATCCGCCGTGCGGCCCACCCCCTGCCCGCTACAGCCAATGGAGCGCCGCTCCGCGCCCCGCGCGACCTCTGCGCACGCCCGCAACCGCCAATCTCCGCCCGCCAGGAGACGCCCGCCGCGCCATTGGCTGCCACGCCCGTCTGTCAGGCCCCGTCCCACCCACCTCCCCCCGTCAGCCCCGCTCCAGCCAGCTTCACTCCCTGTCACCGGGGTACCGGCCGCAACGAGGGCGCGGCGGCCTTGCCCCCTGCCGCGACCCCCGCCTCCTGCCCGACCGGCGCGGAGCCTCCCAAATCCGGCCGAGCCCGGCTGCAGCCCGAGCCTACCTGTCTCCGACTCAGCTCCACCCGAATGAGGCGCCGACACCCCACTCCGGGGCACCAAACTCTCGGCCCCGCCCCGGCGTGCGGCGTCAGCACGCCGCCCCGCCCTGGGAGGAGAGGGGCCGCCCCTAACTCGTGAGCGGGGTCTTGACGTCACGCGCCTCGTTGCTCTTGGCGCGTTCTTGGGGGAGCAGTGCAGATGCCCAGGCTGCGGCCGGGAGTCGTCCGGCCGGTCCCTACCGGGACGCGTGACGGGTCTGAAAAGGGGGTCTGCACGTTGCTAAGTAGTGTCTCCTGCAGTGGGTTGTCAGGAGCCCTCTGATGGAGAGCTGACCTAGTCTGTGCTGCCAGACAGAAAGGAGCCTTGATCGGCAAATGCGCGCTCGAGGCGCAGCAGCAGGTAGTGGCCCGGGGGAGTGAGAACCAGGAAGCCCCAGCGCCGACACAACGGTTTCCCAAAGTGGGCAGCGGGATCGCGGGGACCTTCACGTGGTGCATGGGCGGTGTTATCATGCCATTTCATCGAATACAAATGGTCATCTGCTTTCAGAGCTTATTTTACTTACTGCTGAAAAAGAAAAAACAGTGTTACTAGGACACCTCGATCGTAAGATGCTCTATTTCAAAATGTGGGGGGGAAACGGTCAGATTTGATGAACTATGGTAAATTGTAGTCAATCACATACTGAGAAAGCCCTTGCAGTTCTTCTGTCTTCATTACAGCAAGGAGAAAGCCTCATTTCGTGCTAGTGTATCCTTAGCTCCACTTTTTCTTTCCCTTTTTTGACAAAGAGAGATAAGAAATTAGGCTGAAAACTTTTGGTGGATAATAATATAGGTAGAACTTAAGTTACTTTGTCTTCCTGATTTGTGACAGTTTATCTTTGACATTTATGGCAAGTGATACTGGTTTTCTGATTTACAGTAATAAAAAGTTTTCTTTTGGGGGACTTACCTGGTGGTCCAGTGGTTAAGACTTCGCCTTGCAATGCAGGGGGTGCGGCTTTGATCCCTGGTTTGGGAGCTAAGATTCCCACATGCCTCAGGCAAAAAAGCAAAACATAAAACAGAAGCAGTATTGTAACAAATTCAATAAAGACTATAAAAATGGTCCACATCAAAAAAATCTTAAAAAAAGAATATAATTAAAAAAGTTTTCTTTTGTAATAAAATTTTCCATTTTAAGACTACATTAACTAGATAGTAGTATGGGAAGGTGGCATCCAAATGACTGACGTTAGGGAAACGCTGTTCCACCCTGTCTTGAATTGTTCTTCGGTGTTTATTCCCCAAAACTTGAAGACAAGGGCTGTGTCATGTGGCATAGCCAGGGATACTGGGGTGACAAAGGCCAGCAATCTGACCATAGGGATCTGACCATGAAAGCTCCATAGAGGACACAAATGTCTGAATCTGGGCTGAAATTCAAATTGAGGACTTTGCCACCTGCTCACAGGTGTGATAGACTTAGAGCGATTTCTAAATTTCTAAAAGGGAAAGGCAAAGTAGGAGGTGTTTTTTTCTTTTTTGTTTTTTCTGTAGGAAGTATAAGTGCTTGTAAGAACAAAATTGGGCTGATATGTGGGATAAGGATCTGGAGACAGAAAGTGAAGGAACCAAGGAAAAAACTTCAGTATTTTTTTTCCTTTCTCTTTTTATTGTGGTAAAATATATAAAAGAAATAATATTTGTCATTTTAAAGGACAATTTAGTGGCATTAATCACATTCACAATGTTGTGCAACCATGACCACTATTTTACCACTCCAAAGAGAAACTCTGTAACCATTAAGTGATAAAGTCCCATTCCCCTCCCCTCTTGTTTCTTAGTAACCTCTACTATCCTTTCTGTCCCTATAAATTTGATGACTCCACCTACCTCATATAAGTGAAATCATACAGTATTTATCTGTCCTTTTATGTCTTGCTTATTTCACTTAGCATGTTTTCAAGGTTCATCTATGCTGTAGCATGGGTCAGAATTTCCTTCCTTTTCATGGCTGAATAATATGCCATTACAGCACTATACTGCACCTTGTCTATCCATTCATCTGTTGATGGACGTGTGGGTCATTTCCCCCTTTTGGCTTTTGTGAATACTGCTACTGTTACTGAACCAAAGTTGGGTCCGCTCACCAGACTGGCAGCGAAACTGGGTTGACACCAGGTTGTGGTGAAAGAAAATACAGCATTTATTGCAAGGGCAAGCAAGGAGAAAAGGCAGCTCATGTTCAAAAGACCAGAACTCAGGGGCTTTCAGGAAAGGGTTTTTAAAGGCAACGGTAGGGGAGAGGGTTGCAGGGTGCCTGGTCAGCTCGTGAACATTCTTCTGATTGGTTGGTGGTGGAGTAACTAGGTGGTATTTCGGGAGTCAGCAACATCAACCTGGTTCCAACTGGTCTGAGGTCTATGTGCTTGTGGTCAGCATGCAGTTAACTTCTTCCACCTAGTGGGGGCTTTCGTATCTGCAAAACAGGGAGATTGTTCAGAGTATTATCTGTGGCCCTTGAGGAGGAACTAAAGGTCCTTCCTTGCCTTTGTTTTATGGCTAAACTATTATTATTTGGTCTTGTTTGACTGTTCTCCTTTGTTTCTGCATTTTCGCATTTCTCTGATTAAATTTGTTCTTTGGAACATGGGGCGGGCCTAGGAGGCTAAAGCTTTTCTACGAACAAGAGGCAGGGGAGGGACTTCCCTGGTGGCACAGTGGTTAAGACTCCGCACTTCCAATGCAGGGAGCCTGGGTTCGATCCCTGGTCAGGAAACTAGATCCCACATGCGTGCTGCAACTAAGAGTTCACATGCCACAACTAAGGAACTCACGTGCCGCAACTAAAGGAGCCTGCCTGCCGCAACTAAGACCCGGTGCAACCAAATAAATAAAATTAAATATGAAAAAAAAAAAGAGGCAGGGGACACTGGGGTCTGTCCTTGGGAAGGTCCCACAGGGCGCTTCATGGTTCCACTACAATGAGCATTGGCTTACAAGTATCCATTGAGTACTTGTTTACAATTCTTTTGTGTATTTCCTAGGAGTGTAAGTGGTTGGTCATATGGTAATTCTATGTCTAGCTTTCTGAGGAAGTGCTAAACTGTTTCCCATAGTGGCCACACCATTTTACATTCCCACCAGCAATGCATGACATTTCCAATTTCTCCACATCCTCTTCTTATTTTCTTTTAAAAATTGTATTATAGCCATCTTAGTATGTGTGAGGCGATCTCATTGTTGTCTTGTTTTACATTTCCTTAGTGACTAATGATGTCAAGCTTTTTTTTTTTTTTTTTTTTTTTTTTGTGGTATGCGGGCCTCTCACTGTTGTGGCCTCTCCCGTTGCGGAGCACAGGCTCCGGACGCGCAGGCTCAGCGGCCACAGCCCACTGGCCCAGCCGTTCTGCTGCATGTGGGATCTTCCCGGACCGGGACACGAACCCATGTCCCCTGCATCGGCAGGTGGACTCTCAACCACTGCGCCACCAGGGAAGCCCTCAAGCATTTTTTTTATGTGCTTATTTGCCATTTGTATATCTTCTTTGGAGAAAAGTTTATTTGAGTCATTTGCTCTTTTTTGTTTTTGATTTTTTTTATTCATTCATTTATTTATTTTTTGGCTACATTGGGTCTTCCTTGCTGCGCTTGGGCTTTCTCTGGTTGTGGCGAGCGGGGGCTACTCTTCATTGCGGTGCACGGGCTTCTAATTGCGGTGGCTTCTCTTGTTGTGGAGCATGGGCTCTAGGAGAGTGGGCTTCAGTAGCTGTGGCATGCAGGCTCAGTAGTTGTGGCTCACGGGCTCTAGAGCGCAGGCTCAGTAGTTGTGGTGCACGGGCTTAGTTGCTCCGTGGCGTGTGGGATCTTCCCAGACCAGGGATCAAACCCATGTCCCCTGCATTGGCAGGTGGATTCTTAGCCACTGTGCCACCAGGGAAGTCCCCTGCCCTTTTCTGAATTGGGTTTTTTGTCTCATTGTTGAGTTGGAGGAGTTCTTTATATATTAATCCCTTATCAGATATGTGAGTTGCAGATACTGTCTCCCATTCTGTAGGTTGTCTTTTACTTTCTTTATAATGTTCTTCATTAAAAAAAAAAAGTATTTATTTATTTGGCTGTGCTGGGTCTTAGTTGCGGCACGCGAGATGTTCATTGCGGAATGTGGATCTTTTAGCTGTGGCATGTGGGATCTAGTTCCCTGACCAGGGATCAAACCTGGGCCCCCTGCATTGGGAGCACAGAGTCTTAACCATTGGACCACCAGTGAAGTCCCCTTTATAATGTTCTTTAATGAATAAAAGTTTTAAATTTTGAAGTCCATTTTATCCATGTTTGTTGTTGTTGCTTAATGTGTTATGTGTCATAGCCAAGAATCCATTGCTAAATCCAAGATCATGAAGATTTCCCTTATGTTTTTTTTTGTTTGTTTTTTTTGTTTGTTTGTTGTTTCTGCAGTACGTGGGCCTCTCACTGCTGTGGCCTCTCCCGTTGCGGAGCACAGGCTCCGGACGCGCAGGCTCAGGGGCCATGGCTCACGGGCCCAGCCGCTCTGCGGCATGTGGAATCTTCCCAGACCAGGGCACGAACCCGTGTTCCCGGCATCGGCAGGCGGACTCTCAACCACTGCGCCACCATGGAAGCCCTCTCTTATTTTTTTTATTTCTGTTAGGTCAGTAGTAATGCCTCAAATTTCTGATTTTTTAGTGATTTATATCTTCCTTTTTTTTCCTGTCAGTCTAGCTAAAGCCTTGTTAATTTTATTAATCTTTTCAAATAATCAACTTATACCTTCCATGGACTCTATTGCTTTTCTATTCTCTGTTTTATTTACCTCTACTTTTTTATATATAATTTTTAAGATAGCCTCATTTGCCATTTTTTCTTTCTTTCTTTTTCCTTTTTTTCTTTTTTTGGCAGTGCTGTGCAGCTTGCAGGATCCCTGAGCAGGGATGGAACCTGCACCCTCAGCAATGAAAGCGCAGAGTCCTAACCACTGGACTGCCAGGGAATTCCCTATTTACCTCTACTTTAATCTTTATTATTTCCTTCTTTCTGCTAACTTTGGGTTTAGTTTGCTTTTTTTTCTTTATTCTTTCTATTTTAGTTCATCAAAGTGTAAAGTGAGGTTATTGATTTCTTTCTTTTTTTTTTTTTTTTTTAATTTTATTTATTTATTTATTTATGGCTGTGTTGGCTCTTCGTTTCTGTGCGAGGCTTTCTCCAGCTGCAGCAAGTGGGGGCCACTCCTCATCGCGGTGCGCGGGCCTCTCACTATCGCGGCCTCTCTTGTTGCGGAGTACAGGCTCCAGACGCGCAGGCTCAGTAATTATGGCTCACGGGGCTAGTTGCTCCACGGCATGTGAGATCTTCCCAGACCAGGGCTCAAACCCGTGTCCGCTGCATTGGCAGGCAGACTCTCAACCACTGCGCCACCAGGGAAGCCCTCTTTCTTCTTTTTTAATGCAGGCTTTTACAACTATAAATTTTCCTCTGAGCACTGCCTTCACTGCATCCTGTGGCTTTTGTTCAGTATGCTTTTTCATCAAAATATACATTCTGCATTCATTCAACAAATATTTCTACCAGTTTGGGTCTAGGTGCTGGGGATACAGAAGTGAACACAACAGACAGGCAGGATCTGTATTGTCATAGTGCTGACCTTTTAGGGTAAACCAACAAGACAGAAATTGATGATTTGAAATCCATAAAACAAGGTGCTATGATAGACAATCACGGTAGCACTGCTTTTGTTTTTAAAATATATTTTATTAACTAGGTAACACATCCATTTGGTTCAGAAATCAGAAAGATATTAAAAGGTCTAGTTTGCAAAGTCTCCCTTGCACCACCCCTGTTACCATCCACGTCATTATCTGCTGGCCTGGCAGACCCCTTCCCTGCCAGGGGTAACTCTTTATTTGTTGGATCATGGAGCAATCAGGTATCCCAGGAGGAGAGCAGAGATGGAGGGAATTCAGGGGCTTGGAGAGTGGCCATTTACTAACTAGCACAGAAGTATTCTGTAGTTTACACAGCACAGCCATACTGGTGTATATTTGCTGAATATTCATGTTACCTATAAGTAACCACTTATATTATAGTCTTATATATTCTTCCAGCATTTTTCATGCAAATACAAACACCAAAGATAGCATACTATGTACTGTCTTCGGCACCTTGCTTTTTTAACTTAGCAAAATATCCTGGAAATGTTTATAAATATATCAGTTCATAAAGAGTATCTTCATTTTTTCCAGTGGCATAATTGCATAGAGTGGTTTTGGTGGGGACAGCTCATCTTTGTTCCATATGGTATTGACTGAGGCAGCTCCTCTGGGACTGAAGGATCCAAAAGAGCTTCATTCTGTTAACTGGTGGCTCAGGCTGGATCTCATATCATCTGGTTTCCAAGAGAGTGAAAATGGAAGCCACAAGGCCTCTTAAGGTCCAGGTGCCAGAGCCATACAGCTTTTCTTCCACTGCATTGAATTGGTCAGTGCAAGTCACAGGGTCAAAACCAGATTCCAGTGGAGGGGAAATGGATTCCACTTCTCAGTGGGAAGAGCAGCATGTGCACATGGGGATAGGAGGGATTGTTGGAGAAGGTCTTCACAGACATTCTACCACACCAATGTCCAATCAAGGTTCACGTCTTAATTAGTATTATCCATCTTTAGTTTCTTAAATTAGTATTTATATTTCTCCCACTTCCCCCCGCCCCTTTTTTGGCTTTAGTTTTTGAAAGGTTGGAGTCAATTGTTCCATATTCTGGATTTACCTTATTATTTCCTCATGATGTCTTCTAACTTCTGAATTTCCTGTAAACTGCAAGATGGACAAAGGCCTAATTGAAATGAAACATAACTTACAAAAATATTTTGTATTCATAGATTACGTTTTACAATGAGTATCTTTTGCCTGAACAGGATCATTTAAAAATCTAAGACAGGACTTCCCTGGTGGCGCAGTGGTTAAGAATCCGCCTGCCAACGCAGGGGACACAGGTTTGAGCCCTGGTCCAGGAAGATCCCACATGCCGCGAAGCAACTAAGCCCATGCACCACAACTACTGAGGCCGTGTGCCTAGAGCCCGTGCTCCGCAACAAGAGAAGCCACCGCAATGAGAAGCCTGTGCACCACAACAAAGAGTAGCCCCTGCTCATCGCAACTAAAGAAAGCCTGCGCGCAGCAATGAAGACACAACGCAGCCCAAAGTAAACAAACAATTAAATAAATTTATTAAAAAAAAATCTAAGACAGATCAAGTCATTCCTTACTCAAAACTCACCTAAGAGGTTCTCATTTATTTTCCAAGGTCCTTAAATGGTCTAAGAACCCTACCTAGTCTTCCCACGCCCATCTATGGCCTCGTTTCCTCCTACTTTCCCCCTCACTCTCTCTCCTCCTGCCACACTGGCCTCCTTGAGCTTCAATTCACGAGACACACAACAGCCTTGGGGCTTTCACTGTTTCCTCAGGTATCCATGTAACCTGCCCCTTAAGGGCCTCTCTCACACAGCATCTTCTCAGGGAACCTTCCTTGGCCACTCTTCTGTATCCCATCCCACATCTGACCAGACACTCGCTATATTAGTTTCCTGTGGCTACCATAACAAATTACCACAAACATACTGGATTAGAAACAACAGAAACTCATTCTATCACAATTAGAGAGGGCAGAAGTCCGAAATCAAGTTGTCAGCTGGCTGTGCTCCCTCCAGAGGGTCTAGGAGAGATTTCATTGCTTGTCTCTTCCAGTTTCTGGTGGCTCCAGGCATTCCTTGGTTTGTGGCTGCCTCACTCCAATGCCTGCCTCTGTGATCACACGGCCACCTCCTTTTCTCTGTCTCTCTCTTTTTTAAGTGTACAGTTGAATGGCATTAAGTACATTTACAGTGTTGTGAAACAGATCTCCAGAACATTTTCATCTTACAAATCGGAAACTCTGTACCCATTAGGCAACTTCCCATTCTCCCCTTCCCCCGAGTCCCCTTGTAACCACCATTGTACTTATCTAATGTCCTCAAGGGTCATCCATGTTGTAGCATATTGCAGAATTTCCTTTTTTTTTTTTTTTAACATCTTTATTGGGGTATAATTGCTTCACAATGGTGTGTCAGTTTCTGCTCCACAACAAAGCGAATCAGTCACACATAAACATATGCTCCCATATGTCTTCCCTCTTGCGTCTCCCTCCCCCCCACCCTCCCTATCCCACCCCTCCAGGCTGTCACAAAGCACCGAGCCAATATAGAATTTCCTTTTTAAGCCTGAATAATACTCCATAGTATATATGTGTCACATTTTGTTTATCCCTTATCTATTCACCCATTGATGGACAATTGGGTTGCTTCTACCTCTTGGGTATTGTGAATAGTGCTATAATATGGATGTGCAAATATCTTTTCATGATCCTGCTTTCAATTCTTTTAGAGATCTACCCAGAAGTGGGATTGCTGGGACATACGGTAACTCTGTGTTTAATTTTTTGAGGAAACTCAATACAATTCTCCATAGTAGTTGCACCATTGTACATTTCCAACAACAGTTCACAAAGGTTCCAGTTTCTCCATATCCTCATCAACACTTGCTATTTTCTGTTTTTCTTTCTTTTTTTTTAATAGTAGCCATCCTAGTGGGTGTGAGGTGTCTTCTGTGTCTCTCATAAAACACTTGTCATTGGATTTAGGGCCTGCATAGATAATCCAGGATTATCTCATCAAGATCCTTAATTACATTTGCAAGATCCTTTCTCCAATTAAGGTGACATTCACAGGTTCCAGGGACTCATACATTGACATGTCTTTTTCCAGGCCACCATTCAACTCATTATACTCCCTTTATTCTCCTCCTCGATACTTATCTCCATCTGACATGCTATATATTTACTCATTTATCTTGTTTATTGACAGACAATAACCAAGATAAATCCTTGAGGACAAGAATTTTTGTGTTTTGTTAACCAGTGTGTTCCCAGGGTTTAGAACAGTGTCTGGCACAAATGGGTACTCAGCAGATATTGGCTGAATGAATGAATGAAGGGGTAGCTAGCCTAGGTAAACGTTGGCAAAAATTCCCGCCTCCCACCTTTGAGGGGAAAAGGTTTGGGACCTCGGGAATTAGATTACTTAAGGCAGGTTTCTTCCTGTGGGGAATGCAATCTTCTTACAATTACCCATCAATTAGGACAAATTTCAGGGTCCTCCTAAAAAAAAAATAGAAATACAGATACCATTTCTTGCTAAAAGTGAATTAGGATTCCTTGGATAAATGGCTGATTTGGTGTCTAGGGCAGGAAATGTACAAAATGGAATGTAAGGAAGCCCCTAAACGCTACTGGAATTGTGTCAAAAAAGAGCATAGCAAAAGTGTTTATGAGAGAATTTGAGCTTTAAATAAGGGTAATGGGTTTAATGGATTTAAACACATTTTGTCTTACTGTAACTCCTTGGCTCTAGATTTAACTGTTTGAAGGATGTACCAAGGCCAGAGAAACCTGTTAAATGACACATGAATAAACAATCAACCAAATCCAGAATGTGGAAAATTCTATCGGTCAAATGATCCAGTTGCTTCAATAAGTAAATGGCATCATCATCACCATCAACAACAAAAAGGGAAGGGGAATTGTTAATACAGTAGTCCCCCTTATCCATGGATTTGGCTTCCTGTGGTCAACTGCAGTCTGAAAATATTAAATGGAAAATTCCAGAAATAATTCATAAATTTCAAATTGCTCGCTGTTCTGAGTAGCGTGATGAAATCTTGCTCTGTCCTGCCTGGGAAATGAATCATCTCTTTGTCCAGTGTATCCCGCCCATTTCGTAGCCCTCTTAGTTATCAGATTGGCTAGCCCAGTATCACAGTGCTTGTGTTTAAGTAAACCTTATTTTAATTAATAACGGCCCCAAAGTGCAAGAGTAGTGATGCTGGCAATTCAGATATGCCAAAAAGAAGCCGTAAATTTCTTTAAGTTGAAAAGGTGAAAGTTATTGACTTAATAAGAAGAAAAATCATATGCTGAAGTTGCTAAGATCTATGTTAAGGACGAAACTTCTGTGGAATTTTAAAGAAGGAAAAAAGAAATTCATGCTGGTTTTGCTGTTGAATCTCAAACTGCAAAAGTTATAACCACAGTGCATGATGAGAACTTAAAATGGAAGAGGCATTAAATTTGTACAACAGAATATTTTGAGGGCCCATATTCACATAACTCTTGTTAAAGTATAATTGTTCTATTTTGTGATTGTTAATCTCTCACTGTGCCTAATTTATAAATTAAACTTTACCTGAGGTATGTATAGAAAAAGAACATGGTATATATAGAGTTTGGTACTATCTGACATTTCAAGCATCCACTGGGGGTCTTGGAATGTATCCGCCTTGGATAAGGGGGGACTACTGTGTGTCAAAAGAGGTTTAAGAGATATGTCAATGAATGCAGTAAGCAGACCTGTTTAGACCTGATTAAATAATCCAAAGTTTTTTGAGACGGGGAGTGGGGAGGAATTGAATATATACTATGTATTAGAATTATTAAAGAATGATTTTTAATTGTGTTGGGTATGATAATGGTATTTTTAATGGTCCTTTTCTGCTAGAGACACACTGAAATATTTATAGGTGAAACTATATGATGTCCAGGGAGTCTTTAACACACTTGAGGAAACAAAAATGCAGAAAGGGATAAATGAAATAAGAAAGGCAAAATCTTGACTGTTGTTGAAACTGGTTTATGAGTATATGAAAGTTCATTGTAGTTATTCTACTTTTATGTTTCCAAATTCTCTTATTAGAAAATTTAAAACAAATTTTCAACCTTTCTTTGTTCTAATTCCATGCCCAGTAAGAAACTTTCTGGTTTGATTTTCACCTTCCTCCATCCCAAAAGAGGGGTGCTGTAACTAGGAGATGTAAACAGGCCTCATGGACCTACTCATTCTGAGTTTTCCTCATACTTTTCCTCAATTTTCTTAGCCCAGATCTTCAGTCTCAAGTTGTACCAGTTTGTTCAAAGAAAGGAGAAAGACGCAGAGAACCTGAAGGGAGGAGCCGGCAAACAGGTTAAGTCACTTAAACCAGAAGACTGTCCCCCACTGGATTTGTATGAGATCACATGTTGTTCACATGACTGCTGAATGTGGCCAGATTGTGCCTTGTTGTTCATTCCATTAGAGAAGAGTTGAGTCACAGGCTAATATTTAACAATCAGATTTCATACTGAAACCCAAATTTCCAGCTTCTTAAAAAGATCTTATTTTCCATCCTCACCGCAGAACAGCTGCTCCTCAGGGAGGTTTGCCTTGTAAAACTTCTTTAATTCCACAAGGATGTTTGCTTTGGTTCAATCCCACTTCTTACGCGATAAATAGGAGCATATGCAACACTAAGCACGCTATTACAGGGTTTCTTTGTGTTTAGCAAGGAAGGCAGGCAGCAGAGCAAGCAATGGGCCCCCACTTGCACTTGTCACGGGCCCATAGGAGCCACGAGGACAGGTTTCGTTCTTTTCCACATTTCTCTCCACTCTGAGCCCCAGACCACTGCGGGCCAGTGGAGCAGACCCGCAGTCCAAGGGACTGCATGTCCCATATCACCTTCACCTAGGGGACAATGGGCAGTCGGACAAGTTGAGAGAGCAATACGGGCTGGAGAACACAGACGGAGACGCCGCCAAGCCTCGCCCCGCCCTTCGGGAGCAGTCTAGAGACAACTGGACCGTCTCGCATCGTCCCTCCTCCCACACATCTCTCACCTGGAGCCCAATCTCCACCTCCTCTCCCAGGTCAGCACCCCCGGGTGACTATCTGTGGATACTTCAGTGTGTACCCCTAGCAGGGGAGTGTCAGAAAATAACCACTGCAACACCGACATCGCATGCAAAAAAACCCGACAAACTCCTAAAATCAGGAACACCTAAAAGCCTGTTGGAGCCCCACTGGCTCGGAATGTCGTTTCCTGTCGGCTGGACTGCAGCCCCATCCAGGCAAGGCCTCCTCTCCCGGGTCAGGGACTCCAAAGGCCGGGCGGGCCTCTCCTCCAGGCGGCAACGGACGCGCCTAAGGCCCCTGCACGCCAGAAGGGCTCTCACACCGACACCCGCCCAGCCTGGGTCTCGGGAAGTGCCCGTCGGCCCCTGGGCTCCGACTTTCCCGCCTTGCGCGGACCCCGAGTCCGGACGCCCCGGGGGACCCAATCTTCCAGATCTGGGGCCCGCCCTCCAACCGTCCAGATCTGGGACACAAGCCCCGGCGGAGGCCAGCAGAACTCTAAGCAGGATCCGCAAAGAAGGCGTCAGTCCACGCTTACTCTCCACTCCGCCGTGCCGCGTTTACTGGGAGCGGGGCGTAGGCGCGCGCATGCGCACTGGGTATAAACCGCTCGTTGGCCGGTGACCAAACAGACTGCGCAGCCAGAGAGCGGGAGGGAAGCCCCGAGCGTCCTGCGCGTGCGCACCCTCCCCTCGGCTGTGCATCCTGGCCTGGAAGACGCACGCGAGGCGGGGCAGAGCGGACGCAGGGAGGGAGGCACCGCGCACGCGTATTCTGCGCCGGGTCTTGCTGCGTCGTTTGAGAGCTGGGCGCAGGTGCGCGCATGCGCCCTGGGCGGAGGGGCGCGCGTTGGCAGGTGTTGGGGCTGGGCGTCGGCGGGCAATGGGGTTGTTGGCGCTGCTGCTCATCGCGCTGTGCGCGCCGGGCGCCCGAGGGCTCTATTTCCACATCGGCGAGACCGAAAAGCGCTGCTTCATCGAGGAAATCCCCGACGAGACCATGGTTATCGGTCAGGCGGGGCGAGGGTGGACAGGGCCCTGCGTGTCCTCCCGACGCGGTCCGGCTCCCCGCTCCTAGCGGCGCCCTGTGGACGCCGGACCGTGGCCGGGGGAGCAGTGCCCCCTGCCCGGCGTCCTGGGAACCGCGGCGCCCCGCGGAGCGTGGGAGCCAGACGGACTAGGTAGGTTGTGACAGCTCCGTCTGCTCCGCAGGGAACTACCGCACCCAAATGTGGGATAAGCAGAAGGAGATCTTCCTACCCTCGACCCCCGGCCTGGGCATGCATGTGGAAGTGAAGGACCCTGAAGGCAAGGTAAGGCCACCTTCACTAGAGCTCTTGGGGTGGACAGAGCTCAGAAGACATGAGCTTGCACTTGGAGAGGTCAGAGTAGAGGCGGGGGCTTTCACTGACTGCTGTGCTGCAGGTGGTGCTGTCCCGGCAGTATGGCTCAGAGGGCCGCTTCACCTTCACTTCCCACACTCCTGGTGACCATCAGATCTGCCTGCACTCCAACTCTACCAGGATGGCTCTCTTTGCTGGCGGCAGACTGGTAAGAGAATTTTCTCTTTGGCCATAGCTCAGAATCTCTCACTTGGTTACAAAATTTTGATTTATTACCCTTATCATTTGTAACACTTTCTGGCACAGTCACAAGCAAGAAATAGACGTTGCCCTTCTGTCCCACAGCCAGGGACAAGAGTGGGTTCCATAGCCTGGAACAGACCATCGGAGGTCCCACTACTTAGACACCATAACCACAGAGTGTCTCTGACCTTACGACTTTGGGGTCCAACCCTGTTTCCTTCTAGCGTGTGCATCTAGACATCCAGGTCGGGGAGCATGCCAACAACTACCCCGAGATTGCTGCCAAGGATAAACTGACAGAGCTGCAGCTCCGAGCCCGCCAGTTGCTGGATCAGGTGGAACAGATCCAGAAGGAGCAGGATTACCAAAGGGTAAGGGCATGTCACTGTACTTGGACATGGCAGTTGACCTTTATACCCACTACACTTACTGGAAGTTTCTGCCTGGGGCCTTCCCTGCTTGGGAGATCAGCTGTTCAAAGACTGGAACGAAGGGCTATCAGCCGTTTTTTCCGCTCCGTAGAATAAAGGGTAGAGAGGACAGTTCACACGCTATCAATAGCCATTGCCTACCTCTTTACATTGGGATCTTGCTGAAATGGTAAGAGCGTGATTTCTGTCCTAGCAGAGATGCTTGTGGAGGGGCGGCATGTCACTTCCTTGGGGCACTTCCAGGGGAACCAGAGGCAGCATTTCAAAAGGCGTTTGGTCCCACAATTGAGTCGTCGCACAGGAGGGAGGGGCCTCACAAATGCTGGGACTGTCTCTCCTACACATTTAATCCTGCGTCCATTGTCCTACGCAGTATCGTGAAGAGCGCTTCCGTCTGATCAGTGAGAGCACCAACCAGAGAGTCCTGTGGTGGTCCATCGCTCAGACCGCCATCCTCATCCTCACTGGCATCTGGCAGATGCGTCACCTCAAGAGCTTCTTTGAGGCCAAGAAGCTGGTGTAGTGCCCTCTCCATATGACCCTTTCCTGTCACCTCAGTTGTTTGGTACTTTCCCCACCCAATACCTTATCCATCTGGATTTTGAGGGAAGAAACAGTGAAAAAAAGAATATAAGCCACATTGGTTCCATGGCAACAAAGCATTCAGATCAGCCACTTGTTAACAACACTGGTTCTCAAGGACACAGGACATTGGTCCAAGCTTTCAAAGATCTGTCTTGGGGTTTGTGGGGAGTCAGAACTGACCCAGGACTGTCTTGCTGCTTTTGCCACTAGTGATTCCTCTCCATCCTGTCACAAAATGAGCAAATGTCTCTCCTACTGCTTTAACCTCTCTCTTCGTCTGCTTAGAAAGTAGGCGACCAAAATGCCCCACCGAGGAGGCCCCACCTCACTGCTCCCCTGTCAGTCCTGGGTTCACTCAGTGGCTTCGTGAATGTAAATAAGGGGCAAAGGCCCCAGAGGATTGAAATGTTTTTCTATATATTAGAACTATTTTTTGATAAAATTATATATTTTCCTTCCTAGTTGAAGTGTTACTGCCTTTGTGTGACTAGCTGAAAACACCAATGCAGTCTCTTCTGCATTGTTTACCAATGCATTCTTGATAACTACCTACCATGGCAGCTCTCAGGATTTCAGTTCTCAGGGCCAGAAAGCAGACATGACAGCTGCTCTCAAGGCCTAATCAGAGGGCCAGGCAGAGAATTCTCTGGGACACCTGTGATTTCCGTCACACAGGGCCCGAGTTCAGACTGAGGCAGTGACAGAGCTAGCACAAGGCAGGGCACTCTTACCCTCCCATTTCCCTTAACGTTTATTTAAGCTGTGGTAAATGTTTTCTTCATGGGAACCAGATTTGGTTCTTTATACAGATTTTTCCAGTGAAATAAAGCGTGTTGTAGTAGCTGTGTTTGAAATGAAATAAGAGGCTGTGGGCAGAGGGGAGGCACAAAGGGAAATGGAGGAAAGGCTCTTGGTCTGGGGGCCTCTGCAGCTGACCCGGAGTGGATTTCAGCATGTGGGCTTGTGGTGCTAGAGCCTGGCCTGACTGGAGACTCTGGGGTTGTGGGAACGGACAGGGTGGTGGCTCAGCCATTCACAGAGCCCAACCAAGTAGACCTGTCAGCAAGGAATCCTGTGAGGAGATTACGTACCCGTTTCTTAGCTCCCTGGAATCATAAATTTAAACACATCTTAGTGTACTTCCCTCATGCCCTTCTGCTGTATAAAGCTTAATGCCCTTAGTTTCCCATTCTTGACGTTTTATTTCGTGGTTTTATTTACTTAAAATACATTATTTATCTGACGTACAAAACTAAATTCTGCCCTTCTTGTTTTTCTCTTTATGTTCTATACTACTCCACGTGTGTGCCTACTTTCACTTATAAAAGTATATGCAATTTAGGGCTTCCCTGGTGGCGCAGTGGTTGGGAGTCCGCCTGCTGATGCAGGGGACGTGGGTTCGTGCCCCGGTCTGGGAGGATCCCACGTGCCGCGGAGCAGCAGGGCATGGCCGCTGGGCCTGCGCGTCCGGAGCCTGTGCTCCGGGACGGGAGAGGCCGCGGCGGTGAGAGGCCCGCGTACCGCAAAAAAAAAAAAAAAAAAAGTATATGCAATTTAGTTGTATAGGCTTTGTCATTTAATATTTTTGTAGATATTTTAAAAATTCTAATTCTGGATGGCCACGTTAACGGTCCAGTGAGGTGAAATGCCATAAATGACTCTTCCAAAATTCTTTGGATATTTAAAATAGTTCTTAATTGTCTTCATAGAATTAACACAGGGAAAATCAGGTAGCCTTGGAACTAGTCAGCGTGTGGACCTCTGGCCTGAGCCTCTTGGGGACCATGGGATGTGTCAGGAAGGGAACACATTTCTGCTCTGTGGCTGTTACTAGGAATCTAGCCAGCTAATCAGACACTGGAGCCTGGACTGTGGGAATACAGGAAACTACACAGAAGAGCTGGGGTGGCCTTCAACAGTCTGTCCAGCTGTGCATCTTAATTATGCTGATACATCAGTGTGTCCTCAGTTTCTCCTCCTGTGAATTTTTTGATAGGAAGGGGAGTGGAGTGAGGACAAAGGTGGGAGTATAGCACACCTTTACACTGATGGGCACTTGGAATCTCGATTGCCAGAGGACAGGCTAATAGGTGGTGGCTATGGGGAAAAGAAGGATTTCCATACTGGTGTGTGGTATTCAGACACATTATGGCCTAGGAAGATGTTTCTGAAAGTTCGGCTACATCCAAGGAATTCTGGTGATTTTCTTCCCCCCCCCCCCCCCAGTACTACCTTGATTCCATTCTGAAAGTCTTGCTTTCTTAGGTTATATAACACCCTTATCAAACAGCCTTCTACCTCCTTACCACAAAAAGGGGGTGGGGCGTAGGAGCCATTCTACTCATCCCATCATCCCTGGCCCAGTCCCCAGCTCTCACTCGGACTGGTAGTTCCCATCTCCATCTTTTGGTTCCAGCCCCACTTTACCTGTGGTGCATGAATTGCTCTCAGTTCTCACCCTAACAACAGCCAGAGCCTAACCTCTGGCTCTCATGCTGGGCCCACGTCAGAGGAGATTTATAGGGTCATGTGAGAAACTCGTCAATATAGATTCCTGGGCAACACTCAGGTCCAGCTGTTTAAGTAGGTTTATGTTTGGGGTGGTGTGGTAGGCAGAATAATAGCCTCCCAAAGATGTCCAGTTAGATGTACTAATTCCTGAAACCTGTGACTATGTTACCAAACATGGCAAAGAGGAATTAAGGTTGCTATCATCTGCCTCTAAAATACGGCGATTATCCTGGATTATTGGGGTGGGCCCAATATCATAACAAAGTTTCTTTAAAAATGGAAGAGGGAGGCAAAAGAAAGTTGCAGTGATGTGAGGTGAGGATCCAACCCTCCATTAACAGCTTTGAAGATGAAGGGGGCCACAAGCCAAGGTGGGAGAGGCAAAAAAGGGATGATTCCTCTCGAGCCTCCAGAAGGGAATGCAGCCCTGCCAACATTGTAATTTCAGCCTAGTGAGGCCTCCTCAGACTGCTGACCTACAGAACCGTAAGATAATAAGTTTGTGTTAAGCCACTAAGTTTATGGTAATTTGTTACAGCAGCAATAGGAAACTAATACAGGTGGGGACTAAGAAAACTTTTTGTTTTTGGCCGCGCTGCACCACTTGTGGGATCTCAGTTCCCCCAAACAGGAATTGAACCTGGGCCACCGCGTGAAAACCCGGAATCCTAACCACTAGGCCACCAGGGAACTCCCAAGAATTCTTATTTTTAACCAAGCTGTGCAGGCAACATGGGCTGCTAGGTTTGGGAACCCCAGAGCAACCTACCTTTTTGTTTCTTATGCCACTCATTCTTCCAGCCTTCATCCTTGTACAATCCAATTGCTATGGCCTGTCCTTTGGATTGCCTGTGGCCCTGAACCTTAGCCCAGCCTCGGTGACCTCTGTTATATGCTGGTACACCCAGCGTCGCTTTCTACTCTCAAAGCCATTGCCCCGTTACAGATTCCCACGGTTCCCACCACTGCTACAGGCAAACAGCCCTGGAACACATATGCTGGTGCACTTTTCCTGAGTACAGCAGGTGGCAGAGCAATTAGTGCTTACAGATAAACCTGACAGAGATCTCCCAGATGCATAATGGTAGGAAAGGGCGCAGGACTCACCAGTGTTTCCCGAACGTGGTAAGCTACCACCCGCAGCATGCCTGTTCTTAGGTAGTACACAGACGAACACTCTAAACATTTATGTATTTGTCAATATAACTAATGCTGGCATTACTGCTAGGGCGAGCCTGCCCCTGCAGCTGGTAACCTTAACCTAGCACGCCACTTGGAGGGCGTGTCAGGGAACCGGCGAGGACCCGAGGGGAGGGTCCCCGCCCGGGAGGGTCCCCGCCCCTCGCCGCCCCTCGCCGCCCCTCGCCGCCCCTCCCCGAGACCCCCGGCCGCACAAGCCACCGCATCCGCAGCACTCCGCGTAACACCGGAAGCCCACTTCCGGGACGTGCTGACTCCTTTGAAGCTGATTGGTTGCTGCTCTGACAAGCCCACGCGTCATCGCGTGCTCTTCCTGTCGCGCGTGCGCGCTGTCACTACAGAGCAGCAGCATGGAGGATCCCGAAACGCTGGGCTTTGAACACATGGGCTTGGACCACCGGCTCTTACAGGTACCGGGGAGGGCTGAGGAGCCGGGCTGACGTGGAGAGGGGCGGCGGCAGGGCAGCGCGCCGCCTGAGCCGTCCCTTGTCTCCTCTAGGCCGTCACCGACCTGGGCTGGTCGCGACCCACGCTGATCCAGGAAAAGGCCATCCCACTGGCCCTGGAGGGGAAGGACCTCCTGGCTCGGGCCCGCACGGGTTCAGGGAAGACCGCCGCTTATGCCATTCCGATGCTGCAGCATCTGCTCCACAAGAAGGCGGTGAGTCGGGGGAGGGGCCGGGAAAGGGAGCAGCAGGTGTCTGAGTTGCGTTGTGCCCTCTTGGAAAGCTGTGCCCGCCCCCCGCACGCACCCAAGTCTTTCCCAAGAACCGGGTTTTCTTTTGACCTCTTACCCGTGAAGCGTGGTCTGAGAGAACCTGGTGGTTTTGGGGTAAAACTCTCTGGCCTGGGATTCAGGTTACTTGGGTTCTAAGTCCGGGCCCTGCGACCACCGTTCTTTGTGTAATCTTGAGTAAATCGCTTTCTCTTGTTTATACTATAAAAAGTAGGCACATTTTCTCCTCCAGAAAAGCCAATGTCGTAATTAGTACATTTTAAGTCACTTTGTAACTATGAAGTAAGTTATCCTATTTGAGGTCAGTGCCTGGGAAAAGTCTTCTATCTACATTCAGAGGTGGGTAAAGTAAGTGAAGGGATGACCAGACCACAACTGGATTGTTGTGAGGAAGCCACAGCAGTTGGGTCAGATTGTCTGGAAGAGGTAGAGAGAAGCATGCGGTGGCTGTGATGACATGAACCGACCGGCTGAAGTCTTTAATTCGTCTCTTGCAGACAGGCCCCGCGGTAGAGCAGGCTGTGAGAGCCCTTGTCCTTGTGCCGACCAAGGAACTGGCACGGCAGGCCCAGTCCATGATTCAACAGCTGGCTGCCTACTGTGCTCGAGACATCCGGGTGGCCAATGTCTCAGCCGCTGAAGACTCAGCCTCTCAGAGGTGGGTGAAAGCAACAGGGCTGTAGGGGAATGAGTTTGCACTGGGATGTGGGTTTGGGTTTGTGTGCAGCAAGAAAGAGGGCTAATCCAGGGTGAGATCCCAGCTGCTACCCTCTCCCCAATACTGAGGTGTTGCCCACCTGCAGAGCTGTACTGATGGAGAAGCCTGATGTAGTGGTGGGGACCCCATCCCGCATATTAAACCACTTGCAACAAGACAACTTGAAACTGCAAGACTCCCTGGAGCTGCTGGTGGTCGATGAGGCTGATCTTCTTTTCTCCTTTGGCTTTGAGGAGGAACTCAAGAGTCTTCTCTGGTAAGGAAAAGGGGTTGTGAATAGACACTAGGACCTAGAGCGAGGGGGCAGTTCATCTGCCACAGTTAGAGGCTTTGGAGCTGGCGTCTGATGGGGCTCTGTTTCATTTTAGTCACTTGCCCCGGATTTACCAGGCTTTTCTGATGTCGGCTACTTTTAATGAGGACGTACAAGCACTCAAGGAGCTGGTACTGCATAACCCGGTAAGGGCCCTTTGGAAGCATCTAGAGGCGTTGACATGAAACTCAGAAGGACTTGCTTCTCCCTTCTCAAAGGAACCCTTTGTTATTTGGGGTGGGAAATTATTGGTTTAGCATTCCTGGTTCTGATGTGCTAGAAGCCGGTAGTTGTAACCATCCCCCTGTCCCCCAACCTAAAATCACTATGTAGCTCCAGATGTCCGCTAGGAGCTTCAAACCATGCTTTGCCTAAAGCCTGAGAAGGGACCCCCAAGGGGCACAAAGGCTACTTTGAGCAGCAGGGCTAAAGTTCTCACCTTATGTGAACTTTACTCTTCAGGAAGGTTGCTGCTATAGGGGTTCTCTCCTCACTACAGTCATTTATAGCATGTTTCTCTTTGTTCTGTGCCCCAAATGTTTGTAGTTTTGTAGTTTGATGTTCTCTGTACACTACAACGGTTAGCATGCTTTGAATTCTTACATTACACAGTTGGAGGGGACCCACGGTGCCCTGCACTAACACGTTTGTGCTGTGGTTGGTGAGCCAGTGGCTTGCAGTAGCATTTCTGTCTTCTTTTCTTTCCTGACCACAGGCCTGTCCTCCCCTAGGTTACCCTCAAGTTACAGGAGTCCCAGCTGCCAGGGCCAGACCAGTTACAGCAGTTTCAGGTGGTTTGTGAGACTGAGGAAGACAAATTTCTGTTGCTGTATGCCCTGCTCAAACTGTCATTGATTCGGGGAAAGTCTCTGCTCTTCGTTAACACAATGGAGCGGAGTTACCGGCTGCGCCTGTTCCTGGAGCAGTTCAGCATCCCCGCCTGTGTGCTCAATGGAGAGCTCCCGCTGCGCTCCAGGTGTGCCATCTCCCATGTTTTGGTTGAAGATCGTGCCCAGGCTCTGGGCTTGACTGATCCTCGCTGACTTTATCTGTCACAACTCTGCGGTACCTACTGTAATTCCATCTTCATTTGAGGAGGTTGAGGCACAAAGATTAAGTCGGGGAAGAGTTGAAGAAGAGGGAAGAGTCAGGAAGGGTGACCGTTATGACCAAGCAGGGGGCAGGAGAGGGACCTCCAGCCTGCTCTTGGGGCTCACTTCCGTCTGCTCTCGGGCCACAGGTGCCACATCATCTCACAGTTCAACCAAGGCTTCTATGACTGCGTCATAGCAACAGATGCTGAAGTTTTGGGGCCTCCAGTCAAGGGCAAGCATCGGGGCAAAGGACCCAAGCGGAACAGGTGAGTCCATGCTTCTCTTCTCCCAGCCCTCCCCAGGGAGACCCGCTTTTCAGCCTTTGGGGGCAGGGAGCGAAGGGCCAACACACGTGCTGCATGGGCAGCATGAAGGGCCAGACTGCCTGGTTTGTTGGCACGTCATCATCCTGTGAGGGGAGGTGGCCCAGCCTCCAGTGGCTGTGACTTTTGGGAAGGATCTTTCTTAGGGGGAAAGAGGAGTCCCCAGTCTCTGTCTGCCTAACGGGTTGGCTGGCTGGGAATTGTTATCGGATTGACGGTGGGCAGTGTTGCCCCAGAGCTGAGGTCAGAGCCCGGTTTGGCTGCCCCCACTACCCTAGTTCCTGTTCCAGTTCAGATGCTTAAGAGTCTTACACGTGTCAGGGTCCTGTAGTTCCATACAAGGCTTTGTGTAGAGATTTTGCTGATTAAATGAGCTTGAGAACGTGGCCTTGGAGGAGAGGAGGGGTCTGTCTGAGGTCGGGGCGTTTTCCTGCAGGGCCGCTGATCCGGAGGCTGGTGTGGCCCGCGGCATAGACTTCCACCACGTGTGTGCTGTGCTCAACTTTGATCTCCCCCCCACCCCCGAGGCCTACATACATCGGGCCGGCAGGTAGGAGAACTGGAGTGTGGCGGGCTGGGCACCTGGACGGAGGACACACTGCAGGACATATAGCCAGAGACACGGGCTGGGCCATCTCTCCTTGCAGGACGGCACGTGCCAACAACCCAGGCATCGTCTTGACCTTCGTGCTGCCCACGGAGCAGCCCCATCTGGGCAAGATCGAGGAGCTTCTCAGCGGAGGTAAGAGCCCAGCTCTCACTGGCCTGCGCCAGGGCCAGGCTTCTGCCATGACACCGTAGACCCGGTGGTGGTGATGGCAGCAGGGACACCGGCACAAGCAGCAGCCGCCCGCATACTTGGCCATGCTGTGCGCCATGTCGCTCCACCTGTCCTTGCCTTTCCCTGGGTGGCAGGCACTGCCCCCCTTCACAGTCAAGCCAGCTGAGGTCCAGAGCCGTCGTGTAATTGGCCAAAGTCATGTTTATTCTCTGCCTCATGGGGCAGAAGGGCCAAGGGAAGAGGTTTGGGAGACAGGGTGGGACTGGTGGCATCTCAGAGGAGACCCTGGGAGAGGGGGCTGCTGGGGGGTTTCTGCGCTGGCGCCTTCGGGAGGTCATGCTGTAGCGGGGCAGCCAGGCGGCGTTCCAGGCTGCAGGAAGGGCACGCTAGCCGGGGCTGGGCAGGGCTGCTCCACCATCCAGCAGGTTATGGGTGGAGGGTCCAGCCTGGGCTTCCTGTGGGGCCTCACTGCTGCTCGCCACATGGGCCGAGAAAGGACATGCTCACTGCCTGGCATTGAGCCCTGGGCTTGTGTAGAAGGTGGCCTGGGGCACTGCGTGACGGCGGATCGAGGGACGACTCTGGGCCTTGCTTCTCTGTGCCCTGGTTTCCTTACCTGAAATGGGTGAAGCCCCTGCTGCACCGCCAAACCCCGCCCCCCCGCCCCATCTTCTTTTGTAAACATCGAGTGACCCAGGACGCTACTATGACAGACCGGGGTCTGACGGAAAGGGCTGGTGCTCCTTAGTGCTCCGCGGCTGTCATCACGGGTACCTCGTGGCTGGAGTGGCCTGGAAGGAGGAGAGTGGGCGGGTGGGCAGGTCCTGAGGCTGAGAGATGTGACAGGAACCCAGGACGTGGGGACAACAAGCTGCCCTGGCCACAGCAGAGTGGATCGCCTGTTGTGAACTGTCCGTGAGACCCAGGTGTTTTTGCGCACGTGTGCACTGCGGGGAAGGAGTGGGCTGGCTCCCCGGCTGCCTCGCCCCAGCGTGAGGGGTGCCTCACCCCTACCTCTAAGCAGTAGGCCCCCACTAGACCCCAGCCTGAGCATTCAGCCCAGGGGAGCCTCACTGCCATCTCCTCCACAGGGAGTGGAGCCCCCGTCCTGCTTCCCTACCAGTTCCGCATGGAGGAGATCGAGGGCTTCCGCTACCGCTGCAGGGTGAGCGGGGCCCCCTGGGGTCGGGAGTGCTCGGAGCTTCTCTAGGACCCAGCGTCAGGCCCTTGCTGCTGAGCACCCCAGCACGGCAGGAGGGCTGGCTCACAGCCCCGCCGTCTTGACCTTCGGTGTCTGCCCCCAGGACGCCATGCGCTCAGTGACTAAACAAGCCATCCGCGAGGCGAGGCTGAAGGAGATCAAGGAGGAGCTTCTGCACTCCGAGAAGCTCAAGGTGAGGGGCCGTGGGGAGGGAGGGGCGAGGCTTTAGGACATCGCCCTTCCAGGAGGCTGGCCCAGCTATGAGCATGAGAGGCAGTGAACTGGACAGCTAGCTGTGCCTTCAGCAGGTCGGTGGGGAGGAAACAGGCCAAGAGCGGGTGAAGGATGCCAGCTGTCCTGTTAGGAGGTGAGTCAGCCTGGCCTCTGTGGTGGACAGTGGCCGTGTCCATCAGAATCACAGCTCCTGGAGTTTATTTTCTTGACGTGCACAGTCGCACGTGTGCCCATGTTCGTCATGATTCCCTAGGTGGAAACACCCGGGAGTCCTCCACAGAGACGCAGGAAGCCAAGTCGGGTGCATCCACGCGGTGCGTGTTACACAGAAAAGGAAGAGGCGGCTGTTTGTGTGTCAGTGCAGGACGGCCCGTGGGGTGATGATCAGTGAGGAGGGTGTGGCAGGCTCCTGACCTCCCCACAGAAAGGGGAGTGGGAATGGGGACACATGCCTTCCCATGTGTGCAGAGCACTTGAGGGGAGGTGAGAAACCAGGTCTGGAGCTGGCTCTGGAGGGGGACCAGGTGACCACAGATGAAGGCGGTGTGAGACCTTAGCCCTTGAAATTCTGGAAGACCGATTACCAGTTCAGAAACTCCCCTGTGAAATTGCAGAAGGAGGACTGACCCCGCAGTGCCCACCTCTCTCCCCTGCCAGACGTACTTTGAAGACAACCCCAGGGATCTCCAGCTGCTGCGGCACGACCTACCCTTGCACCCCGCTGTGGTGAAGCCCCACCTGGGCCACGTCCCTGACTACCTGGGTGAGCAGGGCTGGGGGACGCGGTGGGCGTTTGTCCCTCAGCTGCCGTGCACTGGGCTGACACAGGACCACGGGGACTGGGCAGCAAGCATGCACACAGACACAAACGCACCTCTGTTCACTCGCTTGAACTGAGCCGCACAGCCTCCTGGGTAGGCATTGCTGTCTCTGTTGGGGAGACAGGAAACCGGGCATTCAAGGCCAGGGGTTTTCGCCCCAGAGCCTGGCCCAGTGAAAGTGCGAGCCAGTACCTGGCCAAGCAGCCGCCTGGGTGTGGAAGGGAGTGACCAGGTGCGGGGGTGGGGGTGGGGTGTCGCAGGTAAGAGGCAGTGCTGCTGGTGCTGGAGAAGACTCGGGATTAGTGACCGGGCCAAGCCGGGGGATGGGAGGTGGCTGGAGTCCCTAGAACAGTTGGCAGAGGGGACAGAGAACAGACCTTGTGGGGACAAGGGATGTCTGGGTTGCAGCTGTGAGGACAAGAATGGACCCTGAGATGGTTTCTATGATGTAGAGGAGGCCAAAGCCCAGCTGAGGTGTTCAGGAGCCTGGCTCCATTTGCACCTGGGTAACGATGTCCCTTGTGTCTTTGGTAACGAGTATGTGTGACTTTTATGCTGAAGATGCTTAAAGTGGGTTAAGGAAGAGGAGTGGTGAGTGCAGACCCCCTTCCCCAGCACCCCACTGGATTGGCATAAACTGGCAGGTGTGGCAGGAGAGGCCCCAGCGAGTGGAAGGGAAGGATCCAGGAGATACGGGAAAATACCAACTTCCCCCAGGACAGTGAGCTATAGGGGACACCAGCCGGGGTCCTGGTCTGCGGAGTGAGAAAGGAGGGGGGAGAGGGGGTGGGAGTGTTCTTGGGAGTGGCAGCTTGAGGTGGGATCTCAGTTCCCTGAGCGGGAGTCGAACTCGGACCGTGATGGTGAGAGGGGCGTATCCTAGCCCCTAGACCACCAGAGACTAGTAGTGCCTAGGAGCAGGGCCCTGGCTTTTGTCTGCTTTGAAGAAAGAGTTCAGCAATTCTTTAAAATTCAGCAAAAAGTAGTGAGGTAAGTAAAGTTTTATTAGGAGGGAAGGTGGGTGCAGAGAAACATGGGTGGGCTCGAGAGAGAGAGCACGAGCCAGCCGGGAGCTTTTGGGGTGCTTCAAGTCACTTCTGTGGAGGCAGCTTTCCAGTTTCATCTGGCCAGTCATCTTGCTTTATCTGGCTCCAGGTCCATACCTGGTTGGACTCAAGGCCCTGCCGGATGTGCGCATGCATCTTTTAGCCAAGATGGATTCCAGCACGAGGGTGTTGGGGAGGTTAGCAGACCATATTATGGTCTAGCGCCCCCTCCCCTAAGGAACTGTTTGCTCATGCATAGTTTGGGAGGTCTCCTTGACCCCAAGAATGGGAAATATGTGGTTTCCTTATCTTTTACCTAAGCAGCGCTTAACCCCTCTCTGTTCCTGCCATTCCCGTTACCTTGAGGTGTCCACAGGAGACAAAGTCCAGCTGCTTATCCTGTTCCTATTATTATCATCTTTATTTTCAAAGTGTAAACAGGAGGCTAGTTGTAAATGGCTAACCTGGGGCTCATCTATCTCCTGCCTCAGGAGGGAACTCCATCCTCTCTGTCACAAAGGAGCAAAGTCATTGCCAGAAGCGTGTGACCTAAAGGGGTCAAGGTGACGTGGGAGGGTGTGGCGGTGTGATGCCCAGAGGCCTGTCAGGACCTGTGTGGCCTGGCCGGATGGGACCCTGTGCTGTTGGGCAGTTGGGAGTGACAGCAGAGCCCAGGGATCATGTAGCAGGTCACGAGCAGTGATGGTGGCACCTGACAGGTGAGGAAGGATATGGGAGGAGGGGCCACATAGGAAGAAATTACATGTAGGGTTTTTTTGTTTCAGCAGCATTTTCTTTCCTTTTTTTTTTTTTTTTTTTTAAATACTTATTTGGCTGCACCGGGTCTTAGTTGTGGCACGCAGGATCTTCGTTGTGGCATGCGTGATCTTTAGTTGCAGCATGTGGGCTCTTAGTTGCGGCATACAGAACTAGGTCCCTGACCAGGGATCTAACCCGGGCCCCCCTTGCATTCGAAGAGCGTAGTCTTAACCACTGAACCACCAGGGAAGCCCCAGCATTTTCTTTTCTCTGTTACACATTTACTGTGACAAATCTAAATACTGTAAAGAAGTGTTTTAGACGGTGAAAGTCCCCAGAATCCCACCCCTGGGGATAGCTGTTCTTCTGGCCCTGTGCATGTGTGATAATAGATAGTCGTGTGTTCTTAGGCATTTTAAGTGTGTACTGGAGTGCCAGGCACTGGCTCAGAGTGGGAGAGAGCACCCTGGGAGCCAGCTGGAGGGTGGAGCCAGCTGGAGGGTGGAGCCAGCTGGAGGGTGGAGCCAGCTGGAGGGTGGAGCCAGCTGGAGGGTGGAGCCAGCTGGAGGGTGGAGCCAGCTGGAGGGTGGAGCCAGCTGGAGGGTGGAGCCAGCTGGAGGGTGGAGCTGGCGGGCTCTCAGACGCTGGCTGAGGAGAGGGGCTGGAGCTGGCGCACGGGGTGGGCAGTGGCCGCTGAGCCAGATATCTCTTCCAGTTCCTCCTGCTCTTCGCGGCCTCCTCCACCCTCACAAGAAGCGGAAGAAGCCCCCTTCCTCTAAGAAGGCCAAGGTATGTCCCCTGGGGCCTCGGTGACAGCTGCAGGGCTCCCCTCTCAGCTTGCTCCCTTGTCGCCAGGATGTGCTTGCCCCTTGCCCTCAGGAGGGAGAAGTCCCGAGGACTGGCCCCAAACTCCAGGCCCCTGATCAAGGTTGTGGGTACTGGGGCTCTGCCTTGGCCACCCACGGGGCAGCTTCAGGAGCAAAGGGGGACCTACTGTTCTGTCCCCACTGCCCTCCTCATTCTTCAAGCTACAGGAAGTAGAAGGTGGGCCCCTGCGGTGTCCACAGCAGCTCCTGTCCTTGGCTCATGGCCTGTACGGCTTGTCAAGTGGCAACGGCACCCCCTTTTCTGAGTCTGTCTCCTTTTGCTCACACGGACGTCCACTCGCCACAGCTAATCCACAGTTTTGCCCCCACAGAAGGCGAAAACCCAGAACCCACTGCGCAGCTTCAGGCACAGAGAAGAGAAGCGCGGACCCACAGCAGCGCCCTCCTGAGCTTGTCCAGGGCCTCTCCCGGGGCTGAGCACAGGGTGTGGAGCAGGCTTCCCAGCCTGGAGGGAGCTTGATTCCCGCACTGGATGGACTGGATTCGGGGCAGGCAGCACTGTGGCCCTCTAGACTTATGGCCAGGGTGGTGCTTTGCCTTTAACAACAGAATAAAAATCCTAGCTGCCCTGGTTTGTGCCTCCTGCCTGTAGGAAGGGGCCATCCCTGGAAACCTTGGGAATCAGAAACCACTTCCGGTAAGCAGTGCCTGGCTCTCTGCCTGCTGTGTACAGTGCCTCCTTGGCCAGAAGAGGTAAGCCATGCAGTGCTGCAACCTGGTGCCTTCGGGCCCAGGAGACACCTGCCCTCCTCTGGGTCTCTGGCCTAACCGCCAGCAGCTCCAGCCTTCCTGTCTAGGATTAGGCTGACAGCCTCCCTTCCCTGAAGCTTGGAAACGACTTCTCGCCTGCAGGGAAGATGGTCTTTCTCCAGATATGGGCACGTTGTAAATTCAGCCTTCCACTCTCTCAGGCAGCCAGGGACAGCTGTCTCTCCTCCCCAAACTGCTCTCTGCTCTGCTCCGTTCAGCACACCTGGGTGCGGTTTTTTGTTTGTTTGTTTGTTTGTTTCAGTTCAAACTCATTTTCCTTTTATTCAAGTCCAAGTTATCGATATATTACATGGTTTGGTACTCAAAAAGGAAAACTTGTTCAGGTAAGGTAGTATGTTATCATCAATATTTCCAGGTGGTTGTTTACAGTCAGGTAGCAGTATCAGTAAATCCTTGGGAAGCCCATCCATGGGGTTTACACTTTGTCAAGGCGCAGTTCCTCTGGAGTGGAGATTCCCAGTTCATTTAAAGTTCGTCTAGGTTCCTGGATGACGTTAGGGTAGATTTCCTTATGAGGTCGTGCTTTGACCTTAACCTCTAGGATGTGAACTGCACTAGCAGAATCATTTAATGTCTGCATGTCTGCAGTGATTTTGCGTTCTGGAACCAGATCATAGCCAACTAGCATGTTCGTCCCTTTATGCAATTCCCAAGCGTCAGTATCTGGCTTACTGAAGTATGTCACCCAGCGAGCGTCACACTCCTCCTCTGTCTCACGTGACCCATGGGACTAGCAGCGAATTGACTGGCTAGCGGCAGCGGGGCCGGGGACTGGAGTGGGGTGCAGGAGGACTCGAGGACTGGTCCAGGTGACTGCGGCTGCTGCTACCGAGCGCCGGTGGTCAGCGGCGCCTAGCATGATGGCGATGGCGGCGCAAAGGTTAAGGCCAAGGAGAAGCTGGGTGTGAGCTCAGGACCACTCAGGAGCTCGTGGGGGCCGGACTCCACCTGGGTTTTAAATGCATGAGTGGCAGTGTGATGCCCACACGCCCTGTTCCTTTGCTGTCAGCTCAGCTGCAAGGCTGTAACAGTAGAGGGTCCCAACCCACATCTGGGCCTCCCAGCTGCTGTCTGAAGGAGGCACGACGCTGCTGACTCAGTGCCCTGGATTGTGCCGGGGAAGAAAGTCAAAAGTGCTTGAGTTTCTTTCAGAAAGAAAAGCAGGCGTCAGCACCATCTGGTCTGCATGGTGGGAGGAGCCCGGGTCTCTGGCTGCTGTTAAGGTGTGCTGGGACTTGGGGTTGCTGGGACCTCAGGTTTGGGGTCTCCACATTTCCTGCTCCTGTTCTGAGGATTTCCAGGGAGCCAGGGTGTGCGTGGTAGGGGTTGCTGCTTGGTTGGGATTATCAGTGAGTGGAACAGCGGCCAGTGCAATGCAGCCAGCGTTCCTGCGGTCTGCCCTGGCTCGGGCGCCTTAATGGAGATCGGTTAATGGAGCTGAACAAAGATGGCTGCTTATGAGTGTCTGCTGGGTCCCAGAACTGTACCGAGAGCGTTGTGGGTGTCACTGCGCGTGGGATGAGCCGGCCTTGGAGAGCTTCCTGGCCCCCGCCTGGCTGCTGCCTTCAGTCTCTGCTGCCCGAGGCAGGTGAGCAGCTGAGGCCTGGCCCTGGGGACACGACAGCCCGGGCCATCGAGGAGGCTGTCTGCTCTACGATGTGTGCCAACCTCGCACTGTAACCTTCCTTGTTCCTCCGCCTGCCACCTCCAGGCATCCTGGCCAATGAGCTTACACCCAGAGTCAGCCCGGATGCAGGAGAGTGGGCGCCTCGGGTTCCCCCAGTGATGTTCCTTCTCAAAGGGGCCTCTGCTCTGGGCTGTGTTCCCACCTGGGCACAGAGCTGGGGCTTGGCGGCCGCGTGCTGGATGCAGGCTGTGTGCCGAGAGCCGTGCTGAGCATTCTACCAACATAAGGCTACTCCCGATTCCTGGGTGGGAGACTGAGGCTCAGAACTTAACCTGGCGTCAAGGTCACAGGGCAGGTGATGGCAGGATTTGGAGGTCAGCACAGGCCTGCTCTGGTGTCTCGGGCTGGCCCGGCTATCCACGCCCACGGAGGAGTAGCCAGCGCTGCCGGCGCTCTCACCAGCGTGGGGCAGGTGCCACCCTAGGCACTTTATTACATAACCCTGGGCTGTGTTTACATAACCCTCGCTCAGCTGGAATGGGCCCTGGCACTTGGTGGGATCTGAATTGGGCAGGTTGAGGAGAGTGGTGTGTCCCCATGCCCTGGGTCTGCAGAGGGAAGGTGTACGGATGTCTCATTCAGTCACACAGCCTTGGGTGGAGGCACTGCTATCCATTTACACGTGGGGAAACAGGCCCTCAGAGGTTGAACTTGTGTATCTGATACCGAAACCTGTGCCCTCGTTAAGCACGTCCAAAACAGAACTGGACAGGCCCTGGGACACAGGCGTGCACGTGATGGGTTATATGGACTTGGAAGGAAAGAGGTGGGATTAGTCTGCCTTAAGCTCAGCTTCATTGAGCAACAGATAAGCTTGGCCTGTTTCCAGCCGTTTCCAGGCTGGCTACGCACAGAGCTTACGGCAAAGGGGGCAGCAGAGTGCAGGGACTTTCTCCACCCCTGGCTGGCCTACTCCCACCCACGCGTAGGCTTGAATGGGTGCCACTGTGTTCCTGGCTGTGGGCTAGGGTCTAGGGGAGATGGACAGAGCACAGCCCCTGCATGGGAGGACCTTTAGAGGGGTCAAGAACCAAGCTTTCAGTGCATCCCAACCTCCCCCAAGCTACAGACTCCTGAAGCACCTTTCTGCTCCGCCAACGCTTGTTGGAGCTGCCAGGTGCAGGTGCTGGGCTGGGGGCAGGAGGGAGCGGGCCAGGCCCCCCAGCCAGCGCACTGATGGTTAGACTGGCACCCTTCTGGGACGTCCACGGTGCCAGGAGGGTTACCTGGGGCCTCACCCAATTGGAGGAGTCAGGTGAGACTGGAAGGGTGGGGGGAACAGCAGTTCTGAGAGGGAACAGTGTGTGTAAGTGCTCCGGGTGGGAGGGAACCCGGCACATCTGAGGATGAAAAGAAAACCAAAGTGGTCGTCACCAAAACAGGCAAAGACTGAAAAACTAACCTGATTTATTTTAAAAAGATAATAGTCACATGTTAAAAAATCAAAAGATACCGAAAGGCGCCAGTGGATTTGAAGCAGGGTAGCGCCCTGATCAGATTTAGCCACGGCGATAACGCATGGGAGAACAGAGTGTCCCTAGAAACCTCTGGACCCAGAGCACGAACCAGTTCAAGTGCATTTCCCATTCCAGCTAATTCTCTCCCCATCTGCTGAGGATCGGTGACTCAGCCTTTGGGGAATTAGTTGTTCTCGGGGACTTTGGTCTTTAGCGGCAGTTTTTCCTGGAGGGAGGCAATGTCGATCGAGCTGAATTCGTGCAGGGAGGCACCCCTGCCAAATGCCATCCTCTTCCCCGGAAAAAAGCCTTAGGGTGTCCTGCTTCTCAGCGGGGCCCAGAGCCACTTCTCGTGTGTTCACCACAGCCATGTTTATGTGGAAAAAGAAGACGTGATCCTTCTGGGCAGGAAAAGTCACCTCTGCCCAGCCTCCCACCAGGCACCTCTCTGGGCAGACTCAACCTCACTCAGCTCAGAGCCTCTTCAGAGCTCGAGTGTCTGTTTGCCCATGAATCCATCCTCAAGGCTGCTGAGAAGCAGTGAGATCAACGTGGCACGGCTGAGCTGGAGAGCACGGGTGTATCCGAGGCCTTCAGACCAGCTCCAAGAACTGCCTCTGTGGCACCGAGATGTGCCAGCCCGGCCTCCAGGGAAGCGCCTCGCTTTTCTTGGCCTCCTCTGGGGTCTCAGCTGTAAGTGGGTGTATAGTGCCCTCTCCGAGTGTCCCTGTGTGTAGGATGAGCCAATAAGGCTTGGGAGGCCCTGTGCCCCAGCACCCCCCGCCCCGTGCCTGGCTCTGTGCTAGCCCCTGGGTCCCATGGGACAGCTCTGCACACAGCGCCCTCAAACTTGAATGCACACCTGGATCGCAGAGGCTTCTCGGAATGCAGGTTTCATCCCACGGGTCTGGGGCAGGGCCAGAGATTCTGCATTTCTAATAACCTCCTTCCTGTGGGAGCCCGATGCTGCTGGACCCCACACCAGCCCTTGAGAGGCGAGCTTTACTGTCCACACACCCATCCCATTGTACAGGTTGGAAAACTGCAGCTCAGAGAGAGTAAGTCGCTAGCCTTAGTGCCAGCCAGCTAAGTGGCAGAGTAGGAGGGTGCTCAGATCAGTGGGCTCCCCTCTAGAACCCAAGGTCCAGCTGTGTCCTGTCCCTTCTCTGAGTCTCATCTTCATCTGTGAGGGGCAGTGATAAAGGGTGTAACTTTCTAGCCTAAGTATTGATATGTCCCATCCCATATTCGTGACATACTAAAAAATTATTAGTTGTTTATCTGAAATTTAGAACTGGCTGGGCATCTTCCTCTGTATTTACTAAATTTGGCAACCCTAGAGTGTGGAACCTTTCTTGCCTGGGCATGGCTTCCTCCAGGAAGGCTTCCTGATCCTTGGCCTGGGCTGGGCATCTTTTTCTCGGTGAGTATCTAATACTGCCCTTGACCTCATTAGGCTTGTCTCTGGGGCCTGGTCTTTACTCTGGCCTGGGAGCTCTTGGAAGCATGCACCATGCCAAGTTGTTAATGGGTTCTTGGGCCCAACCAGGACTCACCCATGTTCATTAAAAGCTTTTCCCCTGAGAGTGTCCCTGGTACCTTGAGGGTAATTCATTGTCACAAGCCCCTCTCCTGCCTGAGGCTCTTGAGCACTAGTTCCAGTTAAAAGTGGAAGGAAAGATGTGCTAAGCAGGCTGGACTCTGCCCCCGATGCAATGGGCTGGACGCTCCCTCCAAGTCACCTCTGTGACTCAGGGCAGAGACCAGGCCAGGCCATAGTCCTGGGCCATCCTCTCCATGGACCTGCAGGCCCTTCCCCACCTCAGGCTCCTGAGATGCTGTGTGAGCAAGCTGGGTGAGCAGACTCCCGAGATGCTGGTGGCTGCCCCACCGGGGATGGGGACAAAGGACCAGACAGCCCTGAGCTTTCTGGCTTCCACACCAGTGCTTCCTGACTGCGGCTGGGCCCCAGGGAAAGACAATCTCATATGTTCACTGAAATGGATAGATTGGACCCTTATATGTGCAATATCCCTGCCCCCAGGAACCAGGAACTCAGCTTTCAGGAGCAAAACACATACATAAGGCAACAGAGAGACCAAATGCTGGGATGGCTAGAGCATGGAGAGCCCACCTGGGCCTGGGGTGGTGGGCAAAGTCCCAACCATGCTGAAGAATTTGACGCGAGTTGTGAAGGACAGGTAGGAATCGGGAAGACGTGGAGGGGCCTTTGTGGCGTCACAGCTGAGCTGGGGGCAGGGGACCCACAGGACACGTGGAGAACAGTGGGCAGGTTAGCTGGCTTAGCAAAGGCTTCGTGGGGCAGTGGTTCTCAACTGGGGTGATTTGCCCCAACGCGGCCTCTGGCAAGGAGTGGAGACAGTTGAGATCATCACATCTGGGGGCGGATGCTACTGGCATCTAGTGGGTAGAAGGAGGAATGCTGTTAAATCCGACAATGCCCAGGGCATTCCCCACAAAGAAGAGGTATCTGGCTGAAAATATCAACTGGGCCCTGCAAAGCACCAGTAGGGGATGCTGAGAGCCAGGTGAGAGAGAGCAGGGAGTTCCGGGCACATCACTTAGGAGTGCGTCTAGCTGCGGTAAGAGAAGCCCCATGACAGGGATGTAAAGGAAGAGGGGTCGGATAACTGGAGCTGGATGGCCGCAGGGATCCGAGTTCTTCCATCTTCCTGCCCTGCCCTCTTTTTTGTAAATTGTGGTAAAACATACATAACATAAAATTGACCATCTTAATCATTCTAAGTGTACGATCCACATTGCCGAAGTGTGAAGTATTTAAAGTACATTCACACTGTTGTGAATTCACCACCATCTGTCTCCAGAACATCTTCACCTTCCCAACCTGAAACTCAATACGCGTTAAACAATAACTTCTGACCCACTCCACGAACCCCTGGCAACCATCATTCTACTTTCTGTCTCTATGGATTTG
Source organism: Tursiops truncatus (assembly GCF_011762595.2). Taxonomy (NCBI): domain Eukaryota; kingdom Metazoa; phylum Chordata; class Mammalia; order Artiodactyla; family Delphinidae; genus Tursiops; species Tursiops truncatus. The sequence continues at coordinate 9,383,238 of NC_047042.1, forward strand.
ACCACTCTAGGGTCCTCATATAAGTGGAATCACAGTATTTGTCCTTTGGTGTCTGACTTATTTCAGTTACCATAATGTCTTTAAGTTCATCCGGGTAGTAGCATGTATCAGAATTTCATATCTTTTTGTGACTGAATAATATTCCAAGCATGTATATGCCACGTTTTTATCCATTCATCTGTTGATGGACACTTCGGTTGTTTCCAGATTTGGGCTATTGTGAATAGTGCATCAGTGAACACTGGTGTACACCTATTCCTGCTTTCAGTTCTTTTGGGTATATACCTTGGAGTACAGTAGAATTGATGGATCCTAAGGCAATTCCATGTTTAACTTCTTGAGGAGCTGCCAAACTGTTTTCCATAGTGGCTGCACCAGTCTATATTCCCACCAACAGTGTGTGAGCTTTCTAACTTTTCCATATCACTAACAACACTTGGTATTTTCCATGTTTTTAAATAAAGGCCAGCCTAATGGGTGTACAGTGGTATCTCATTGTGGTTTGATTTGTATTTCCTAAAGACTAACGATGTTGAGCATCTTTTCATGTGCTTACTTACTGGTCATTTGTCTATGTTCTTTGGCAAAAAAGTCTGTTCAAGTTCTTTGCCTGTTTTTGAGTTGGGTGCTTTTTTTGTTTGTTTGTTTTGGGCCTCACTGCATGGCATGCGGGATCTTAGTTACCCCACCAGGGATTGAACCCATGTCCCCTGCAGTGGAAGTGCAGAGCCCTAACCACTGGACCACCAGGGAGTTCCCTGGGTGGGTTATTTTTATTGAATTTGTGGAATTAAAAAAATAGATTCTGCATATTAATATCAACCCCTTATCAGGTATATGGATTTTTGGGTTTTTTTTTTGCAGTACACGGGCCTCTCACTGCTGTGGCCTCTTCCGTTGCGGAGCACAGGCTCCGGACGCGCAGGCTCAGTGGCCATGGCTCACGGGCCCAGCCGCTCCGTGGCATGTGGGATGTTCCCGGACCGGGGCACGAACCCGTGTCCCGTGCATCGACAGGCAAACTCTCAACCACTGCATCACCAGGGAAGCCCTGCTGTGGGATTTTTGTAAATGTCCTTTATCATGTTGAGGAAGTCCTCTCTCTCTCTCTTTTTTTTAAAAAATAAATTTATTTATTTTTGGCTGCGTTGGATCTTTGTTGCTGTGCACGGGCTTTCTCTAGTTGCGGCGAACGGGGGTTACTCTTTGTTGTGGTGCGCGGGCTTCTCACTGAGGTGGCTTCTCTTGTGGAGCACAGGCTCTAGACGCGCAGGCTTCAGTAGCTGCAGCACACGGCCTCAGTAGTTGTGGCTCACGGGCTCTCGAGCACAGGCTCAGTAGTTGTGGTGCACGGGCTTAGTTGCTCCGTGGCATGTGGGATCTTCCCGGACCAGGGCTCGAACCTGTGTCCCCTGCATTGGCAGGTGGATTCTTAACCACTGCGCCACCAGGGAAGTCCTACTTTTCTATTTCTTCTCCTCAAACTTGATTATTTCAATTGCTCTATCTTCAAGTTCACTGATTATTTCCTCAAATCTGCTGTTGAACCCTTCTAGTGGATTTTTCATTTGTTATTGTACTTTTCAGCTCCAGAATTTCTTTTTGATTTCTTTTTAGATTTTGTATCTCTTTATTAATTTTGTTCATACTTTTTTTTCTGATTTCCTTTGGCTCTTTGTACCTTTTCCTCTGTACCTTCTTGAGTATATTTTAGACAGTTGTTGGTTTTGTTTTGGTTTATTTTTTTGGCTACACTGCACAGCTTGTGGGATATCAGTTCCCCGACCAGGGATTGAACCCAGGCCACAGCAGTAAAAGCACCAATTCCCAACCACTAGACCACCAGGGAACTCCCTAGACAGTTGTTTTAAGATCTTTTCTTATGGGTTTCCTCAAGGATGGTCTTTGTCAATTTTTTTTTTTTTTTTTTTGGCAGCACTGTGTGGCTTGTGGGGTCTGAGTTCCTCGATCAGGGATTGAACCCATGCCCCCTGCAGTGGAAGCTCAGAATCCTAATCACTGGACTGCCAGGGAATTCCCTGTCAATTTTTTTTTTGTTTGTTACTTTGAATGGGCATATTTTCTTGTGTCTTTGTATGCGTTATCATTGTTTTGTTGAAAACTGGGTATTTGATTATTAAAATGTGCTAACTTTGGAAATCAGATTCTCCCTATTCCCTAGCATTTGCTCTTTTGGTTTGTTTATGTTTTTACTGTTGAAGGTTGTAGTGGTCTGCTTATGTTTATACTTTTCCAAACTATTTTTGCAAAGACTATTCCTTGTGTGTGCTCACTGAAATCTCTGCTCCTTTAGCTCATGATCAGCTAATGTTTTGGTAGAGATTTCCTTGAATGCCAGGAGCTAAACAAACAAGCAAAACACACACACACACACACACACACACACACACACACACACAGAGAAACAGAAAAACAAACAAACAAAACTCCACCTCTCCCTTTTTTTCAGATTGGCTCTGTGCTGGGATTATCATTTAATATTTATGCAGGCTTGCTCTGAGCCTAGGCATAAGCCCAGGGTGAAGCATCAGGTCTCTGCAGGTCTTTTCTGGGTATGTGTCTTGTGCTGTGCATGCATGTGGCTTTCTAAATACCCCTTATACACAGCTGCTTTTGAATGTACTAACTTTCCAAGCTTCTCCTCTGGGCTGTATATGATCTGTTGTGTGTCTCCACTCATAATCCCTTGCCTCAGATGTCTTTTAGGAGCAGTGGCTGTTGCTTTGTCCACCTGACTTCCACCTGACGTGAAAGAGAAGCAAGTGCCTCACATTTCTTTATGTTGCAGTTCTTTAGGTCTCCCCAACACAGGTTAGAATGTATATACGCAGTAATTTGCAAATAAGGGTGCCTCAGCTTCCACTGGTTTGAGGGAGGGGATTAGAAACTGTGTTGACATCACTTCAAGAATGAAGACCTCCGCTGTGCCAGAGAGGGGGTGGGGCATGGTTGAGTAGAAACACCGGAAAACTTTCCTACTGTCTTTTTTTGTTTGTTTTTTGTTTTGGCTGCACCACGTGGCATGTGGGATCTTAGTTCCCCGACCAGGGATCAAACCTGCACCCCCTGCAATGGAAGCATGGTGTCTTAACCACTGGACTGTCAGGGAAGTCCCCTACTGTCTTTTTTTTTTTTTTTTTACACCTTTATTGGAGTATAATTGCTTTACAATGGTGTGTTAGTTTCTGCTTTATAACAAAGTGAATCACCTATATATACATATATCCCCATATCTCCTCCCTCTTGCATCTCCCTCCCACCCTCCCTATCCCACCCCCCTAGCTGGTCACAAAGCACCGAGCTGCTCTCCCTGTGCTATGCAGCTGCTTCCCATTAGCTATCTATTTTACATTTGGTAGTGTATATATGTCCATGCCCCTCTCTCACTTCGTCCCAGCTTACCCTTCCCGCTCCCCGTGTCCTTAAGTCCATTCTCTACGTCTGCGTCTTTATTCCTGTCCTACCCCTAGGCTCTTCAGAACCATTTTTTCTTTTAGATTCCATATATATGTGTTAGCATATGGTATTTGTTTTTCTCTTTCTGACTTACTTCACTCTGTATGACAGACTCTAGGTCCATCCACCTCACTACAAATAACTCAATTTCATTTCTTTTTATGGCTTTCATCTGTCAGTAGACACTTAGGTTGCTTCCATGTCCCGGCTATTGTAAATAGAGCTGCAATGAACATTGTGGCACATGACTCTTTTTGAATTATGGTTTTCTCAGGGTTTATGCCCAGTAGTGGGATTGCTGGATCATATGGTAGTTCTATTTTTATTTATTTTTTTATTTTATTTTATTTTATTTTTTAACATCTTTATTGGGGTATAATTGCTTTACAATGGTGTGTTAGTTTCTGCTTTATAACAAAGTGAATCAGTCATACATAAACATATGTTCCCATATGTCTTCCCTGTTGCGTCTCCCTCCCTCCCACCCTCCCCATCCCACCCCTCCAGGCTGTCACAAAGCACCGAGCCAATATCCCTGTGCCATGCGGCTGCTTCCCACTAGCTATCTACCTTACTGCGTTTGTTACTGTGTATATGCCCATGACTCTCTCTCGCCCTGTCACAGCTCACCCTTCCCCCTCCCCATAACCTCAAGTCCGTTCTCTAAGAGGTCTGCGTCTTTATTCCTGCTTTACCCCTAGGTTCTTCATGACATTTTTTTCTTAAATTCCATATATATGTGTTAGCATACGGTATTTGTCTTTTTCTTTCTGACTTACTTCACTTTGTATGACAGACTCTAGGTCTATCCACCTCATTACAAATAGCTCAATTTCGTTTCTTTTTATGGCTGAGTAATATTCCATTGTATATATGTGCCACATCTTCTTTATCCATTCATCCGATGACGGGCACTTAGGTTGTTTCCATCTCCGGGCTATTGTAAATAGAGCTGCAATGAACATTTTGGTACATGACTCTTTTTGAATTTTGGTTTTCTCAGGGTATATGCCCAGTAGTGGGATTGCTGGGTCATATGGTAGTTCTATTTGTAGTTTTTTAAGGAACCTCCATACTGTTCTCCATAGTGGCTGAACCAATTCACATTCCCACCAGCAGTGCAAGAGTGTTCCCTTTTCTCCACACCCTCTCCAGCATTTATTGTTTCTAGATTTTTTGATGATGGCCATTCTGACTGGTGTGAGATGATATCTCATTGTAGTTTTGATTTGCATTTCTCTCATGATTAGCGATGTTGAGCATTCTTTCATGTGTTTGTTGGCACTCTGTATATCTTCTTTGGAGAAATGTCTATTTAGGTCTTCTGCCCATTTTTGGATTGGGTTGTTTGTTTTTTTGTTATTAAGCTGCATGAGCTGCTTATAAATTTTGGAGATCAATCCTTTGTCAGTTGCTTCATTTGCAAATATTTTCTCCCATTCTGAGGGTTGTCTTTTGGTCTTCTTTATGGTTTCCTTTGCTGCGCAAAAGCTTTTAAGTTTCATTAGGTCCCATTTGTTTACTCTTGTTTTTATTTCCATTACTCTAGGAGGTGGGTCAGAAAGAATCTTGCTGTGATTTATGTCATAGAGTGTTCTGCCTATGTTTTCCTCTAAGAGTTTGATAGTTTCTGGCCTTACATTTAGGTCTTTAATCCATTTTGAGCTTATTTTTGTGTATGGTGTTAGGGAGTGATCTAACTTCATACTTTTACATGTAGCTGTCCAGTTTTCCCAGCACCACTTATTGAATAGGCTGTCCTTTCTCCACGGTACATTTCTGCCTCCTTTGTCAAAGATAAGGTGACCATATGTGCGTGGGTTTATCTCTGGGCTTTCTATCCTGTTCCATTGATCTATCTTTCTGTTTTTGTGCCAGTACCATACCGTTTTGATAACTGTAGCTTTGTAGTATAGTCTGAAGTCTGGGAGCCTGATTCCTCCAGTTCCTTCTTTCGTTCTCAAGATTGCTTTGGCTATTCGGGGTCTTTTGTGTTTCCATACAAATTGCAAAATTTTTTGTTCTAGTTCTGTGAAAAATGCCAGTGGTAGTTTGATAGGGATTGCATTGAATCTATAGATTGCTTTGGGTAGTAGAGTCATTTTCACAATGTTGATTCTTCCAATCCAAGAACATGGTATATCTCTCCATCTATTTGTATCATCTTTAATTTCTTTCATCAGTGTCTTATAATTTTCTGCATACAGATCTTTTGTCTCCTTAGGTAGGTTTATTCCTAGATATTTTATTCTTTTTGTTGCAATGGTAAATGGGAATGTTTTCTTGATTTCACTTTCAGATTTTTCATCATTAGTGTATAGGAATGCCAGAGATTTCTGTGCATTAATTTTGTATCCTGCCACTTTACCAAATTCATTGATTAGCTCTAGTAGTTTTCTGGTAGCATCTTTAGGGTTCTCTATGTATAGGATCATGTCATCTGCAAACAGTGACAGCTTTACTTCTTCTTTTCCGATTTGGATTCCTTTTATTTCCTTTTCTTCTCTGATTGCTGTGGCTAAAACTTCCAAAACTATGTTGAATAAGAGTGGTAAGAGTGGGCAACCTTGTCTTGTTCCTGATCTTAGTGGAAATGCTTTCAGTTTTTCACCATTGAGGATGATGTTTGCTGTGGGCTTGTCATATATGGCCTTTATTATGTTGAGGAAAGTTCCCTCTATGCCTACTTTCTGCAGGGTTTTTATCATAAATGGGTGTTGAATTTTGTCAAAAGCTTTCTCTGCATCTATTGAGATGATCATATGGTTTTTCTCCTTCAGTTTGTTAATATGGTTTATCACATTGATAGATTTGCGTATATTAAAGAATCCTTGCATTCCTGGAATAAACCCCACTTGATCATGGTGTATGATCCTTTTAATGTGCTGTTGGATTCTATTTGCTAGTATTTTGTTGAGGATTTTTGCATCTATGTTCATCAGTGATATTGGCCTGTAGTTTTCTTTCTTTGTGACATCCTTGTCTGGTTTTGGTATCAAGGTGATGGTGGCCTCGTAGAAGGAGTTTGGGAGTGTTCCTCCCTCTGCTATATTTTGGAAGAGTTTGAGAAGGATAGGTGTTAGCTCTTCTCTAAATGTTTGATAGAATTCGCCTGTGAAGCCATCTGGTCCTGGGCTTTTCTTTGTTGGAAGATTTTTAATCACAGTTTCAATTTCAGTGCTTGTGATTGGTCTGTTCATATTTTCTATTTCTTCCTGATTCAGTCTTGGCAGGTTGTGCATTTCTAAGAATTTGTCCATTTCTTCCAGATTGTCCATTTTATTGGCATAGAGTTGCTTGTAGTAATCTCTCATGATCTCTTTTATTTCTGCAGTGTCAGTTGTTACCTCTCCTTTTTCATTTCTAATTCTATTGATTTGAGTCTTCTCCCTTTTTTTCTTAATGAGTCTGGCTAGTGGTTTATCTATTTTGTTTATCTTCTCAAAGAACCAGCTTTTAGTTTTATTGATCTTTGCTATTGTTTCCTTCATTTCTTTTTCATTTATTTCTGATCTGATTTTTATGATTTCTTTCCTTCTGCTAGCTTTGGGGTTTTTTTGTTCTTCTTTCTCTAATTGCTTGAGGTGCAAGGTTAGGTTGTTTATTCGAGATGTTTCCTGCTTCTTAAGGTGGGCTTGTATTGCTATAAACTTCCCCCTTAGAACTGCTTTTGCTGCATCCCACAGGTTTTGGGTCGTTGTGTCTCCATTGTCATTTGTTTCTAGGTATTTTTTGATTTCCTCTTTGATTTCTTCAGTGATCACTTCATTATTAAGTAGTGTATTGTTTAGCCTCCATGTGTTTGTATTTTTTACAGATCTTTTCCTGTAATTGATATCTAGTCTCATGGCGTTGTGGTCAGAAAAGATACTTGATACAATTTCAATTTTCTTAAATTTACCAAGGCTTGATTTGTGACCCAAGATATGATCTATCCTGGAGAATGTTCCATGAGCACTTGAGAAAAATGTGTATTCTGTTGTTTTTGGATGGAATGTCCTATAAATATCAATTAACTCCATCTCGTTTAATGTATCATTTAAAGCTTGTGTTTCCTTATTTATTTTCATTTTGGATGATCTGTCCATTGGTGAAAGTGGGGTGTTAAAGTCCCCTACTATGAATGTGTTACTGTCGATTTCCCCTTTTATGGTTGTCAGTATTTGCCTTATGTATTGAGGTGCACCTATGTTGGGTGCATAAATATTTACAATTGTTATATCTTCCTCTTGGATCGATCCCTTGATCATTATGTAGTGTCCTTCTTTGTCTCTTCTAATAGTCTTTGGTTTAAAGTCTATTTTGTCTGATATGAGAATTGCTACTCCAGCTTTCTTTTGGTTTCCATTTGCATGAAATACCTTTTTCCATCCCCTTACTTTCAGTCTGTATGTGTCTCTAGGTCTGAAGTGGGTCTCTTGTAGACAGCAAATATATGGGTCTTGTTTTTGTATCCATTCAGCCAATCTGTGTCTTTTGGTGGGAGCATTTAGTCCATTTACATTTAAGGTAATTATCGATATGTGTGTTCCTATTCCCATTTTCTTAATTGTTTTGGGTTCGTTATTGTAGGTCCTTTCCTTCTTTTGTGTTTCTTGCCTAGAGAAGTTCCTTTAGCAGTTGTTGTAGAGCTGGTTTGGTGGTGCTGAACTCTCTCAGCTTTTGCTTGTCTGTAAAGGTTTTAATTTCTCCATCAAATCTGAATGAGATCCTTGCTGGGTAGAGTAATCTTGGTTGCAGGTTTTTCTCCTTCAACACTTTCAATATGTCCTGCCACTCCCTTCTGGCTTGCAGAGTTTCTGCTGAAAGATCAGCTGTTAACCTTATGGGGATTCCCTTGTGTGTTATTTGTTGTTTTTCCCTTGCTGCTTTTAATATGTTTTCTTTGTATTTAATTTTTGACAATTTGATTAATATGTGTCTTGGCGTATTTCTCCTTGGATTTATCCTGTATGGGACTCTCTGTGCTTCCTGGACTTGATTAACGATTTCTTTTCCCATATTAGGGAAGTTTTCAACTATAATCTCTTCAAATATTTTCTCAGTCCCTTTCTTTTTCTCTTCTTCTTCTGGAACCCCTATAATTCGAATGTTGGTGCGTTTAATGTTGTCCCAGAGGTCTCTGAGACTGTCCTCAGTTCTTTTCATTCTTTTTTCTTTATTCTGCTCTGAAGTAGTTATTTCCACTATTTTATCTTCCAGGTCACTTATCCGTTCTTCTGCCTCAGTTATTCTGCTATTGATCCCATCTAGAGTACTTTTAATTTCATTTATTGTGTTGTTCATCGTTGCTTGCTTCATCTTTAGTTCTTCTAGGTCCTTGTTAACTGATTCTTGCAATTTGTCCATTCTATTGTCCATTCTATCGCCAAGATTTCGGATCAACCTTACTATCATTATTCTGAATTCTTTTTCAGGTAGACTGCCTATTTCCTCTTCATTTGTTAGGTCTGGTGGGTTTTTATCTTGCTCCTTCATCTGCTGTGTGTTTTTCTGTCTTTTCATTTTGCTTATCTTACTGTGTTTGGGGTCTCCTTTTTTGCAGGCTGAAGGTTCGTAGTTCCTGTTGTTTTTTGTGTCTGTCCCCAGTGGCTAAGGTTGGTTCAGTGGGTTGTGTAGGTTTCCTGGTGGAGGGTACTAGTGCCTGTGTTCTGGTGTATGAGGCTGGATCTTGTCTTTCTGGTGGGCAGGTCCACGTCTGGTGGTGTGTTTTGGGGTGTCTGTAGACTTACTATGATGTTGGGCAGCCTCTCTGCTAATGGGTGGGGTTGTGTTCCTGTCTTGCTAGTTGTTTGGCATAGGATGTCCAGCACTGTAGCTTGCTGGTCGTTGAGTGAAGCTGGGTGCTGGCGTTGAGATGGAGATCTCTCGGAGATTTTTGCTGTTTGATATTATATGCAGCTGGGAGGCCTCTTGTGGACCAGTGTCCTGAAGTTGGCTCTCCCACCTCAGAGGCACAGCACTGACTCCTGGCTGCAGCACCAAGAGCCTTTCATCCACAGGGCTCCTTAATTTGGGATGATTCGTTGTCTATTCAGGTATTCCACAGATGCAGGGTATATCAAGTTGATTGTGGAGCTTTAATCCGCTGCTTCTGAGGCTGCTGGGAGAGATTTCCCTTTCTCTTCTTTGTTCTGACAGTTCCCAGGGGCTCAGCTTTGGATTTGGCCCCGCCTGTGCGTGTAGGTCGCCGGAGGGCGTCTGTTCTTTGCTCAGACAGGACGAGGTTAAAGGAGCCGCTGATTCGGAGGCTCTGGCTCACCCAGGCCGGGGGGTAGGGAGGGTCACGGAGTGCGGGGCGGGCCTGCAGCGGCAGAGGCCGGCGTGACGCTGCAGCCTGAGGCGCGCCGTGCGCTCTCCCGGGGAGCCGTCCCTGGATCCCGGGACCCTGGCAGTGGCGGGCTGCACAGGCTCCCCGGAAGGGCGTGTGGCTAGTGACCTGTGTTCGCACACAGGCCTCCTGGCGGCGGCAGCAGCGGCCTTAGCGTCCCATGTCCGTCTCTGGGCTCCGCACTCTTAGCCGCGGCTCGCGCCCGTCCCTGGAGCTCTCTCAAGCAGCGTTCTTAATCCCCTCTCCTCGTGCACCAGGAAACAAAGAGGGACGTAAAAGTCTCTTGCCTCTTCGGCAGGTCCAGACCTCTCCCCGGACTCTCTCCCAGCCAGCCGCCGGCGCACCAACGCCCTGCAGGCTGTGTTCACGCCGCCAACCTCAGTCCTCTCCCGGCGCTCCGACAAAAGCCGGAGCCTCAGCTCCCAGTCCCGCCCGCCCCGGCGGGCGAGCAGACAAGCCTCTCGGCTGGTGAGTGCCGGTCGGCCCGATCCTCTGCGCTGGAATCTGTCCGCTTTGCCCTCCGCACCCCTGTTGCTGTGCTCTCCTCCGCGGCTCCCAAGCTCCCCCACTCCGCCTCCCGAAGTCTCCACCCGCGAAGGGGCTTCCTAGTGTGTGGACACTTTTCCTCCTTCACAGCTCTCTCCCGCTGGTGCAGGACCCGTCCCTATCCTTTTGTCTCTGTTTAGTTTTTTCTTTTGCCCTAACCAGGTACGTGGGGGGTTCCTTGCCTTTTGGGAGGTCTGAGGTCTTCTGCCAGCGTTCAGTAGGTGTTCTGTAGGAGTTGTTCCACGCGTAGATGTATTTCTGGTGTATCTGTGGAGAGGAAGGTGATCTCCGCGTCTTACTCTTCTGCCATCTTCCCGGAAGTCTCTCTATTTTTATTTTTTTTAAGGAACCTCCATACTGTTCTTCATAGTGGCTGTATCGATTTACATTCCCACCAACAGTGCAAGAGGGTTCCCTTTTCTCCACACCCTCTCCAGCATTTATTGTTTGTAGGTTTTTTGATGATGCCCATTCTGACTGGTGTGAGGTGATACCTCATTGTAATTTTGATTTGCATTTCTCTAATGATTAGTGATGTTGAGCATCCTTTCATGTGTTTTTTGGCAATCTGTATATGTTCTTTGGAGAAATGTCTGTTTAGGTCTTCTGCCCATTTTTGGCTTGGGTTGTTTGTTTTTTGATATTGAGCTGCATGAGCTGCTTGTATATTTTGGAGATTAACCTTTTGTCAGTTGCTTTGTTTGCAAATATTTTCTCCCATTCTGAGGGTTGTCTTTTCATCTTGTTTATGTTTTCCTTTGCTGTGCAAAAGCTATTAAGTTTCATTAGGTCCCATTTGTTTATTTTTGTTATTATTTCCGTTTCTCTAGGAGGTGGGTCAGAAAGGATCTTGCTGTGATTTATGTCATAGAGTGTTCTGCCTATGTTTTCCTCTAAGAGTTTGATAGTGTCTGGCTTTACATTTAGGTCTTTAATCCATTTTGAGTTTATTTTTGTGTATGGTGTTAGGGAGTGTTCTAATTTCATTCTTTTACATGTAGCTGTCCAGTTTTCCCAGCACCACTTATTGAAGAGGCTGTCTTTTCTCCATTGTATATTCTTGCCTCCTTTATCAAAAATAAGGTGACCATATGTGTGTGGGTTTATCTCTGGGCTTTCTAACCCGTTCCATTGATCTATATTTCTGTTTTTGTGCCAGTACCATACTGTCTTGATTACTGTAGCTTTGTAGTATAGTCTGAAGTCTGGGAGCCTGATTCCTCCAGCTCCGTTTTTCTTTCTCAAGATTGCTTTGGCTATTCAGGGTCTTTTGTGTTTCCATACAAATTGTGAAATTTTTTGTTCTAGTTCTGTGAAAAATGCCATTGGTAGTTTGATAGAGATTGCACTGAATCTGTAGATTGCTTTGGGTAGTATAGTCATTTTCACAATGTTGATTCTTCCAATCCAAGAACATGGTATATATCTCCATCTGTTTGTATCATACTTAATTTCTTTAATCAGTGTCTTATAGTTTTCTGCATACAGGACTTTGTCTCCTTAGGTAGGTTTATTCCCAGGTATTTTATTCTTTTTGTTGCAATGGTAAATGGGAGTGTTTCCTTAATTTCTCTTTCAGATTTTTCATCATTAGTGTATAGGAATGCCAGAGATTTCTGTGCATTAATTTTGTATCCTGCTACTTTACCAGATTCATTGATTAGCTCTAATAGTTTTCTGGTAGCATCTTTAGGATTCTCTATGTATAGTATCATGTCATCTGCAAAGAGTCACAGCTTTACTTCTTCTTTTCTGATGTGGATTCCTGTTATTTCTTTTTCTTCTCTGATTGCTGTGGCTAAAACTTCCAAAACTATGTTGAATAATAGTGGTGAGAGTAGACAACCTTGTCTTGTTCCTGATCTTAGAGGAAGTGGTTTCAGTTTTTCACCATTGAGAACAATGTTGGCTGTGGGTTTGTCATATTCTCCTACTGTCTTGAAGATGGCTTTTTCCTGGTTGAGCACTTGCTTGGTTGCTGCAGACCTTTGAATTTTTTCCAGAGCTCCTAAAAAGTTGGTTCTGACAGTTCTGCTTGTTTTTATAAATAAATAACTTTATTTATTTATTTATTTTTGGTTGTGTTGGGTTTTTGTTGCTGCACATGGGCTTTCTCTAGTTGCAGCAAGCAGGATCTACTCTTTGTTGCAGTGTACGGGCTTCTCTTTGCGGTGGCATCTCTTGTTGCAGAGCATGGGCTCTAGGTGCGTGAACTTCAGTAGTTGTGGCACTCAGGCTCAGTAGTTGTGGCTCATGGGCTTAGTTGCTCCGTGGCATGTGGGGTCTTCCCAGACGAGGGCTTGAACCCGTGTCCCCTGCATCGGCAGGCAGATTCTTAACCACTGCACCACAAGGGAAATCCTCTGCTTGTTTTTTCAGTGTTTTTGTGGGAAAACAAGAGCTTGGAGCTTCCTAGTTCACCATTTTGCTGATATCACTCCCTCTGTGATTTTGTGCATCTTGCCTTTCTCCTCATGTTTGATGCCTCAGGGCCACAAGGTGGTTGCTACACCTCCAGACATTCCATCTATGTCTAGGGCAGTGAAAAGGGAGAAATGCTAGAATACCATGCCCGCTGCATACATCCCATTTAATGAGGGAAACAGAAGCCTTCATGTTGGAGAAAGAAGATCATGAGAAGCTGATGGAGTAGGATGTACCAGGAATCTGTCTCCCCACCTAGACAACAATTGCACTGGCAGAACTTGTCTGATGTAACTATTTTGGGAATCTGGAGTCTGCTGAAGGCTTGCAACTTCCAGGGGAAGACTTGGAGGGTAAACTGGGGTTAATTTTTCTCGATTTCAGCCCTTTGTACAGTAGCACCTACCCATCCCCAACTTCCAGCCTGTAGGCAGGCAGCTGTGCGCAACAGCTAGTTGGAGCCAGGGTGGACAAAAAGGACCCTATCCTCCAGATACTGGGGATCTGTGCTCTGATGGCTGATTGCTGGTTCAGGTCACAGAGGTGCAGACAAATAGTCACCTCCCCCGTTGTTGCAAGCCCCTCCCCCTCCAGGCGAAGTGACCTCCAGAAGGTTTAAAGGACCAGTGCTCTTTTATTCCCACCTTCATTTTTCACTTTTTGCTGTCTCAGGGGCCAGACATTAAAATCTAGGACATTCAAAAACAACTGCATATACAGAGAAAATTAGAAAGTGACCCTGCATGCCCAGGAAAAGTCTAAAAAAGGACTTGAGAAGACCTTAAGTTTATACCTTAGGTTGATCCTGGGCACAGAGACAGCCTATAACAATCAGAAAACAATACACAATAAACAACCTGAAACTAATGCAACATCATAAATCAATTATACTCCAATAAAAATTTAAAAAAAGCAATACACGATAAACAAAAACAATAACAAACCCCCACAAACCCTGGGGAAGGAGAGGAATCTGATTTCCAGAGTTCCCTCATTATTAAATTCACATGTCCAGTGTTCAACAACAACAAAAATCACAAGGCATACAAAGAAACAGAAAAGTATGACCCATTCAAAGGGAAAAAAAAATCGACAGAAACAGTCTTTGAAAAATATCTACTGGCAGAAATACTAGACAAAGGCTTTAAAACAACTGTCCTAAAGATGTTGGAAGAACTAAAGGAAAGGGACTTCCCTGGTGGTACAGTGGTTAAGAATCCACCTGCCAATGCAGGGGACACAGGTTTGAGCCCTGGTCCAGGAAGATCCCACATGCCGTGGAGCAACTAAGCCCATGAACCACAACTACTGAACCTCTGCTCTGGAGCCTGCGAACCACAACTACTGAGCCCATGTGCCGCAACTACTGAAGCCCATGTGCCTAGACCCTGTGCTCTGCCACAAGAGAAGCCACTGCAATGAGAAACCCACGCACCACAATGAAGAGTAGCCCCCGCTTGCCGCTACTAGAGAAAGCCCCCATGCAGCAACGAAGACCCAACGCAGCCAAAGATAAACTAAAAAAATAAATAAATTTATATAAAAAAAAGAAAAATCAGTGAATTGAAGATAGGATAATGTAAATTATCAAGTCTGAGAAAGAGAAAAAAAAAAATTTGAAGAAAAGCAAATGGAGCCTAAAGGACTTGTAGGACAATATCCATCATACCAACCTGTGCATCAAGGAGTCTCAGGAGAATAAAGAGAGAAAGGGGCAGAGAAAATATTTGGAGAAATTATGGTGGAAAACTTTCTAAATTTGATGAAATAAATGAACATAAACATTCAAGAAACAATGAACTCCAAGTAATGTGAACTCAGATCCATACCAAGACATATTATAATCAACTTTACTGAAGCCAAAAAGATGATCTTGAAAGCAGCAGGAGAGAAGCAAATTGTTACATACACGGGATCCTCAAAAAGATTATCAGCAAGTTTCTCATCAGAAACCTTGGAGTCCATAAGATGTTGGGCTGATATATTCAAAATGCTAAAAGGAAAAAAGCTGTTAACAAGAATCCTATATCTGGCAAAACTGTCCTTCAAAAGTGAGGGAGAAATTAAGACATTACCACACAAACAAAAACGGACGGAGTTTGTAACCATTAGATCTTCCCTGCAAGAAATGCTCAAAGGAGTGCTACAAGGACACTAAACAGTAACTCAAAGCCATATGGAGATATAAAGATCTCAGTAAAGGTACGTGGGCAATTATAAAAGCTATCTCACTGTAACAATGATTTATAACTACAATTTTTGTTTCCTACATGATTTAAGAAACTAATTTAAAAAAACTGTGAAAACTAGTATTACTGTACCTTGGTTTGTAACCCCAAATCTTACTTTCTATGTAATTTAAGAGCCAAATGCATTTGAAATAATTATTAGTTTATGTTTTTGGATGCGTAATATATAAAGATGTAATTCTGTGACAACAGCTGAAAGAGGTGGAGACAGAGCTGTAAAGGCAGAGAGTTTTATATGTTATTGAACTTAAGCTGGTATAAATAAAAGCTAGAGCGTTATAAGTTTAGGATGTTAAAGAGATAAACTTTAGAGCTGAAAGTATAAAACTCTTAGAATAAAACATAGGACAAAATTTTATGACATTGGATTTGGCAATGATTCCTTGGATATGACACCAAAAGCACATTTAGCGAAAGGAAAAATAGAGAAATTTGACTAAATGAAAATTAACTTTTTGCATCAAAAGTCACTGTCAACATAGTAAAAAGACAACCCACAGAATGGCAGAAAATATTTGCAAACCATATATCTGACAAAGGATTAATATCCAGATTACAGAGAGAACTCCTAAAACTCAACATCAAAAACCAAAACAAACAAGAAAAAAACCTAATTAAAAAATTGGCGAAGAACTTGAATAGACGTTTCTCCAAAGAAGATATATGAATGACGAATAAGCACATGAAAAGAGGCTCGACATCACTAGTCATTAGGGAAATGAAAATCAAAACTACAATGGGATACCACCTCACACCCATTAGGATGGCTACTATCAAAAAACTAGAAAAGCACAAGTGTTGGCAAGGAAATGGAGAAATTGGAACACTTGTGCACTGTTGGTGATACCATAAAATGGTATAGCTGCTGTGGAAAATAGTATGGCGGTTCCTCAAAAAATTAAAAATAGAACTGCCATACGGTCCCATAATTCCATACCTAGGTATATTCTCCAAAGAACTGAAGCAGAGTCTGGAAGGGATATTGTACACCCGTGTTCATAACAGCATTATTCACAATAGCCCAAAAATGGAAGCAAGTGTCCATTGACGGATGGATAAGCAAAATGTGGTGTATACATACAATGGAATATTATTCAGTCTTAAGAAAGAAGGAAATTTTGCAAGATGGATGAATCTTGAAGACATTATGTTAAATGAAACAAGCCAGTGACGAAAAGACAACTACTGTATGATTCTACTTATATGTGGTACTTAGAGTAGTCAGATTCATAGAGACAGAAAGAAGAATGGTAGTTGCCAGAGCCTGGGAGGAGGGGAAGATGGGGAGTCAACATTTAATGGTACCGAAGTTCAGTTTTACCGGACGAAATGAGTTAGGAGGATGGTGATGGTAGCACAACAGTGTGAATGTCTTTAAGACCACTGAACTGTACAGTTAAAAATGGTTAAGAGGGCTTCCCTGGTGGCGCAGTGGTTGAGAGTCTGCCTGCCGATGCAGGGGACACGGGTTCGTGCCCCGGTCCGGGAAGATCCCACATGCCGCGGAGCGGCTGGGCCCGTGAGCCATGGCCGCTGAGCCTGCGCGTGCGGAGCCTGTGCTCCGCAACGGGAGAGACCACGACAGTGAGAGGCCCGCGTACCGCAAAAAAAAAAAAAAAAAAAAAAAAAGGTTAAGAAAGTATTTTATGGTATGTGTATTTTATGAACACAAAAAAATGTATGCACAAAGAGCAGCGGTTTTCAGTGGTTCGGGTTTAGGGAGAGCAAAGGATGAACAGGGGATTTTTAGGCTGAGACACTATTCTGTATAATATAATAATTGTGGATACATGTCGTTATACACTTGTCAAATCCCATAGAATGCACACACCAAGAGTGAACTCTAAGGTGAACTATGGACTACAGTGAATAATAACATGTCAATATTGGCTCATTGATTGCAACAAATGTGCCACACAGTAATGCAAGAGAGTCGTAATAGATGAAACTGTTGAGGGGATGAAAGGGCATGAGGGAGCTATGTACCTTCTGTTCAGTTAAGAAAAAAAATTTTTTTAGAAGAATATTTATTTATTTATTTATGTTTGGCTGCGTTGGTTCTTCGTTGCTGCGAGCAGGCTTTCTCGAGTTGCATTGAGTGGGGGCTACTCTTCGCTGTGGTGCTCGGGCTTCTCATTGCGGTGGCTTCTCTTGTTGCGGACCATGGGCTCTAGGTGCGTGGGCTTCAGTAGTTGTGGCACGTGTGCTCAGTAGTTGTGGCTCGCGGGCTCTAGAGTGCAGGCTCAGTAGTTGTGGCACACAGGCTTAGTTGTTCCGCGGCATGTGGGAACTTCCCGGACCAGGGCTTGAACCCGTGTCCCCTGCGTTGACAGGTGGGTTCTTAACGACTGTGCCACCAGGGAAGTCCCCCCAAATTTTTAAAATTGAAATATAGTTGTTACAATGTTATGTTTGCTCAATTTTTCTATAAACATAAGACTGCTCAAAAATTAAATCTATTTTTTCTTAAAAGAAGCCTTCACATTGGCCAGAACAGGATCACGGGACCACTGCTGGCTGCAAAGGAGGCTGGGAGAGCAGGGAGCAGCATCTCTCACCTGGACTGTGGACACAGTCCTTCACCAAATAGAATTGGGGTCTGATGGCAAAGAAGATGAAGGGTCCACTAAGTGACCAGGTTCCAAATCTCAGCCTGTAGGCTGGTTACCCCTGTGAGCTGGAAATGACCATAAACTGTTCACATCACTGCTGGTCAGAGCAGTGCACACACAGTTAGCCAGGTGCCATGGCCCGGACCAGTGACTGGTGGAGCATCACCGTCTTACCCTGACCTCTCAGCCCAGACTGCAAACCCTCAGCACGCTCCTGGGAAGCAGAGAGGCAAGCCAGTGAGGCGTGCTGCGTCGGCCAGGCATCCCTGACCACAGGAGGCTCCTATGCTGGCAGCTGGCCCCTCCTCGCCACCTCCTGAGCTTAGCAACAGTGTTCAGCTCCAGTTCCCTCTCTGGGACTGCTGCGGCAGGTTCAATCCCGCTAGTAATAAAGGAGAATTGAAAACGAGACATCTTTTTACAGTTATTAAATTTGTAAAGTCTGACAACAGATCGAACACACAGTGAAGGTGAGGCTAGTGACTTGGCACTTTTGGTTATTGCTGGTGTCAGTGAAAAGAGTCGCAACCCTTGGGGAATCCATGCGTGTCCACCATCTGACCCCTTCACCCGACACCAATAAGCAAGAATCTGGTAATTAGTCAAGACATCCTAGATTAGATTAGCCCAAGGGGAGAGCTGATGAACTGTGTGTACTTAGGGCTGTAGACGTGGTACTCGTCAACACTCTCATCTCATCTCTAGAATCCTGGATTAAGGAAGATAAATACAAAATAGAGGAAATACAGTTCGGCACAAAGATATCAACCAAAAACTTCTTTATTGGAAGCAGCCGACCTTTGGCACTAGGAGAGCAGGCAATCCCTCACTCTGTGGGACACAGCCCAGTGACACACACAGTAGTCAGAGTCTGAAGGAAGTGTTGAGTCTGCGCTAAATGTCAGGAGATAAAGTGGGATATGGGAGTGTACAAAAACTGTGCTCACAACAGAAGTCTGTGCCCGGGGCGTGGCCTCGGAGACCCCACACATGCCCAGGGAGCCAGGTGGTGAGATTGCGGCTGAGAGTTTTCGTCTTTTACTCAGAGCTGGATACTGCTGCTTTCCCCCTGTGTGTGTTTCGGAGAAGATCCCAGAGGCCACACATCTGGGCTCCGTCTCTGTGGGCCTCCCCTAGGGACAAACTAGGTCAAGAGGGTGTGCCCGGGGACTCCACAAGTGCCAGAGGGGCCTGGGGCTGAAGCTGCAGAGAATGTCCTCAACCAGCGACCAAAGAAGATGATGGACAAGCACACATCCTTGGGGCACGCTCCGCATCATCTTCCGGAGGTTCCCCGTGAGGCTGTGGGTACTCAAGCCGGAGCCCACTCTTTTTTTTTTTTTTTTTTTTTGTGGGCCGCGCAGCACACAATGCGGGATCTTAGATCCCCGACCAGAGACGGAACCGGTGCCCCCTGCAGTGGAAGCATGGAGACCTAACCACTGGACCACCAGGGAAGTCCAAGGAACCCACTCTTCAATGCACTCTGGTTGCTTCCTTCCATCCCCTGGCTCATCCCCACTGTCTGCTGGTGCCCTCTGGGATCACCTTCCAAATCAACTCTTTGCACTGGAATCCCTGCCTCAGCGTCTGCTTCGGGGGATAGATATCTAGGAGAGAGGACAGAGCCTATCTGGGAGACGGAGCTGGATTCCCAGCATCTGCCTGCCATGGTGTATGAGGGCGGGGCCCGGGAGGTGCCGGATGGAGGTCACTGCACACGGCAGCCCCTGGGCCGTTGGCTCTCCTCTCCACCGTGGCTGACTGGGGGCTTAGGGGTCTGCCGGCACCTGCCCTGGCATCCCCCCTTGGCGTCTGGTTCCCCCGCTCTTGGCTTCTGTCTTCCCCTGTATGTGTTGGGTGGCTCCCTCCGAGTCAGGCCAGGGTCTATGAAGCAAACACAAGACCAGGGAGACAGCAGTTTCCTTCCGGCAGCTGCCTGTGGCAGGTGGCCACATGAGAGATAGCCGCCCCCCCCGGGCTGACCTTATCTGCTCAGCCTTGGCATGGGGGCCAAGGTCTGACCCATTCTGGTGATAGGGAGAGCCCAAGGGAGGCCTCAGAGCTCCCTATCTGGAAGGAGCAGAAGGTGAATGAAGTGTAACCTGGGCCCGGGGGGGCGGGGCTGCTTGCCTGGGGCTCCCAGCGACACTCAGCTCCTCCATGGTTGGTGGGGACAGACCCGGGCACGGGACATAAGGGAGGGGCCGGGGGCGGAGGAGCAAGGCTGTGTGTACCCTTCACACCTGGGGTCTCTGTGCACTGTCAGACCCCAGTGAGCTGGTGTTTGCCCCTCCACCCAGAGGAGACTACTGTCACTGTGTCACTCCACCCCTAACTGCCCCCTCTGTTATCGGGTTGTTAATATTAATTAACAACAGTTGCTAAGGATGACAGTGCAAGGGTGTGTCCCAGCCAGAGCTGGCCTGGACCCAAGAGGGTGCTGGGGAGACTGGGGGGTCTGAGGCTGGGGCTTGGGGGCGCGAAGAGAGGTTCAGAGGGCCGGTGCCCGGGCCCAGCCACGTCTTGCACTTGTCTCTGGGCCTGGGACCTCCTGCAGCAGAGGCCGCTTGGGGAGCTCACGGGAAGTCTCTGGCTCACTCAGTCCTCTGGCCTTAGTCACTTTGGGAAGTGGATGAAGGGGACACCCCGGGAGGCTCAACTGAGAGGGTGCAGCCAAAGGTTGGAGGGAGAAGTGAGGTGGATCATTAACCAGCTGGGAGCCCTGGGAGGTGCAGGGCTCAGCCCCATTGGTCCCCAACTCAATCGGGTGACACTGTCCCGGGTGGGGAAGCTGCCTCGTAGGCCGTCCCCAGTTTTAGTATATGTACGGCCGCAGTGAGCTCTGTGTGTTGCCAGGAGCCAGCCCTTGGCTGTCCCCAAGTCCTGGCCTCACTTACCCTCTGACCCCTTCCCAGTGCCAGGATGGTGGAGGTCGGCCTGAAGGGCTGGCTGCTCTGGGCTCTGCTCCTGAAGTCGGTGAGTCCCAGGCCCTATGTCCACCCCGGGCAGGGGGCTGCTTGGCAACAGTGAGAGAGGGCCTGGGGTCTGGGGAGGGGGCAGTTTCTAAACAGATGAGGGATCCCAGGCTCCCCAGAGGAGGGGTGCAGGTCGAGGGCCCTGAGCTGCTCAAGTCTTCAGGTCGTGGAGTTAGATGGACACAAGCGTTGAGCAGGGGGTAGCTGGACTGGGTGTGACTGAGTGCCTCCCATTCCTGGTCCTCTGTGGGTGTCCTGGCCTAAGACGGTTGGTGGAAGGTTAAAGGAGGAGCCAGTCCCGGGGTGCTGATGGCATGGGTTCAGGGGGAGAATCACCTAATGAGGATTTAGCATCTAGGTTTGGGAGGAGGTCTTGCCTCGCAAGTTTCTTGCTCATTTGCACGCCTGGGAAGGTGGGTGAAGGCTCTCAGCCCCCAGCAGGTAAGGGCAGGGGAAGCTCTGCTCAGAATCTCCAAGAGGGGCCCTGGCTGCAGCTTGGGCACGGTGGCAGCCGCCAGCAATGGCAATGGTGCCCCAGGTGCACAGGGCCTGCATCCACACGGCCCCTTGGAGCAGCCCTCCGCCTGTCCAGGGGTCATCGTTTCTCAGCAGGACCACACAGTGGCTTCCAGGGGTCCCCTGGGTGACCCCGTTCTCACTACTGTCCCCTTACCCTCCGGAGTGACCTTGCTAAGGCAGATGTGCCAGGTCACCTCTCTCTCCAGTGACCCTGTTGCTCAGGGTGGAGGCCTGGCTGTTCCCATCCGCTCACCACCCTCAGACCCCACTGGGAGCCCCACGTGCTGCTTCGGCGCCCCACCTCCTCCAGCACTCCCCCAGGATCCCTGGCGTCCTGGACCTGCCTGGCGTCCACCCCTCACCCGCCCTGCTCTGCTTCCTTCTCCATGCCTGTCCTGGCTGCCCGCTGCCCCATCAGCTACCCGGAGGTGCTGGCCGGCGCTGGGGCTCGGGGTGATGCTGCCCTGTTCCACAGGCCCAGAGCGAGCTGTACACGCCCATACACCGGCCCGGATACTGCGCCTTCTACGACGAGTGCGGGAAGAACCCGGAGCTGTCTGGAAGCCTGGCTTCACTGACCAACGTGTCCTGCCTGGACAACACGCCTGCTCGCCATGTCACGGGTGACCACCTGACCCTCCTGCAGAGCATCTGTCCCCGCCTCTACACCGGCCCCAACACCACCTACGCCTGCTGCTCCCCGAAACAGCTGGTGGCCCTGGACGTGAGCCTGAGGGTCACCAAGGCCCTCCTCACCCGCTGCCCTGCCTGCTCTGACAACTTCGTGAGCCTGCATTGTCACAACACCTGCAGCTCCAACCAGAGCCTCTTCATCAACGTGACCCGAGTGGCCGGGCAGGGGGGCAGCCAGCCCCGGGCGGTGGTGGCCTATGAGGCCTACTACCAGCGCAGCTTCGCCGAGCGGACCTACGACTCCTGCAGCCGGGTGCGCATCCCTGCGGCCGCCACGTTGGTGGTGGGCTCCATGTGCGGTGTCTACGGCTCTGCCCTCTGCAATGCCCAGCGCTGGCTCAATTTCCAGGGGGACACGGGGAACGGCCTGGCACCCCTAGACATCACCTTTCACCTGTGGGAGCCTAGTCAGGCCGAGGGCAGCGTGATGCAACCTCTGAATGGTGAGGTCGTGCCCTGCAACCGGTCCCTGGGCTACGGCGCGTCGGCCTGCTCCTGCCAGGACTGCACTGCTTCCTGCCC
This sequence comes from Tursiops truncatus, assembly GCF_011762595.2. NCBI lineage: Eukaryota > Metazoa > Chordata > Mammalia > Artiodactyla > Delphinidae > Tursiops > Tursiops truncatus. Next base: position 9,405,589 of record NC_047042.1, read on the forward strand.
CGTCATCGCCCGGCCCCCAGCCCTGGACCCCACCTTCTACCTGGGCCGCATGGTAGGGAGCCTGGCCCTCATCCTCATCCTCGGCTCTCTCTTCGTCTCGCTCACCGCCTTCCTCCTGTGGTCCCGCCTGGCCAAGCGGGGCCAACGCAAGACGCGCAGCCCCGAGGCGAGCATCAGCCTCGCCCACCGGCTCAGCCTCTCCACCCACACCGTCCTCAGCCAGTGCTTCCAGTGCTGGGGCACGTGGGTGGCCTCGTGGCCAGTGACCATCCTGGTGGTGTCCACTGTTGTGGTGGTGCCCATGGCAGGGGGCCTGGCTTTTCTAGAACTGACCACAGACCCCGTGGAGCTGTGGTCAGCCCCCAGCAGCCAAGCACGAAGTGAGAAGGCATTCCACGACAAGCATTTTGGCCCCTTCTTCCGAACCAACCAGGTGATCTTGACGGCACCTGGCCGGCCCCGCTACAGGTATGACTCCCTGCTGCTGGGGCCCAAGAACTTCAGTGGGATCCTGTCCTCTGACCTGCTGCTGGAGGTGCTGGAGCTGCAGGAGAGGCTGCGGCGCCTGCAGGTGTGGTCGCCAGAGGAGCAGCGAAACGTCTCCCTGCAGGACACCTGCTACGCCCCCCTCAACCCGCACAACGCCAGTCTCTCCGACTGCAGCGTCAACAGCCTCCTGCAGTATTTCCAGAACAACCGCACGCGCTTGCTGCTCACGGCCAACCAGACGCTGTCGGGGCAGACCTCCCAGGTGGACTGGAAGGACCACTTTCTCTACTGCGCCAAGTGAGTGCTCGCGGGCGTGGCTGCCGGGGTCGGCGTGGGCCCCCTGGAGCCCAGGCCAGGTACACAGCCCAAACTGAGGGGCCCCGTGTGGCTCTGGGTCTCGGTCGCAGGGGCGGCGACGTGCCATTTCTCTCCGTGCTCCCTCTCGGACCCGCACGCCCTAAGCGGGGTGCGTGCTCACTGTAGCTGGTTTGCACCCGACCATCAGAGCCTCCACGCGGTCTTTCTGCAGCACTCCTGACATAGGGCCCATCCTTGCATGTTCTTGGTCTAAGGGTCGCAGAGCAATCCGAGGGCCCTGCTCATGGGTGTGCTTCGTTATTTTCCTTTCTGCTTTTGTGCTGGGCCTGGATGCACGCCAGCAGGGCCATGGGTAGCCCGTGAGGTGCCCCGGGCCAGGGCAGGGGCCGGGGCTGGTTTTAGGTCCTGCTCGCCTGGGCCGGGTACCCTTGTGCAGGCTGCAGCTACACCCCTTCACGCTGTTTGGGGTTTTGTCCCCGGCTGTGTCCACTTTGCCGTGGTGCAAACAGGAGGCCAGTGAAGCCGCTGGGCCTTGGGACCAAGAGCGAAGGTCTGAGAGCTACCAAGCCTGGAGGGGAGCAGGTGGGTGGGCAGGCAGCCGCTGAGGCTCTCTGGGGTTGGAACGGGCAGAGGTCCTCAAAAGCCTGGTCTCAGGGTCCCTTCACGCTCTGACAAAAGACCGAGGACTCCAGAGAGCTTGGGTTTGGATAGAGGTTATATCTACTGACATTTACCACGTGAGAAAGTAGAACGGAGAAATGATGAAATATTTCTTAATTCTTTAAAAAATAATAATAGGCCCATTACATGCTGCCACAAAGAACATATTTTTATGAAAAATAATGGTACTTTCTGTACCAAAAATATCTGGAGTGATAAGAGTAGCATTGTTCTGCATCTTTGCAAATCTCGTTAGGGTCTTGCTTAGCAGAAGATGCTGGATGGATCCTGGCATCTGGTTCTGCGTTTGGCCTGTTGGTTGAAGCTCAGCGAGAATGCTTGCCCACACACTCGTGTAGCCAGAGGAGGGAGGAGTGTTGTAATAGCCTTTCCAGAGAATTGTGGATTTGCTCTGATACGTCACCAAAGCTCAGCAAGTGATCTTTGTTTTTCTTTTTTGCGTTGGGTCTTAGTTGCAGCACGTGGGCTTCTCTCTAGTTGAGGCGCGTGGGCTTAGTTGTCCCTTGGCACGTGGGATCTTAGTTCTCTGACCAGGGATCAAGCCCGCGTCCCCTGCATTGGTAGGAGGATTCTTAACCACTGGACCACCAGGGAAGTCCCCAAGTGATCTTTTCTTAAATGTTAGCGGCAATATGGAAACTAGAGCAATGTCCGTGAACTGTCTGTACTCCACAGACTCGAGATCGAAAAAGGGTAAAAATTGCAAACAGCATCTTAGTGTTATTATGGAAATAGTTTTGACCTTGCAGACCCCTGAAAGGGTCTCCAGGGCTCCCGAGGCCCCCATGCCACCCTGAGAACCTCTGGATTGGACAGGGGAGCCAGGGCTCCCACCCTTCAGGTGAGCCAAGTTTGGGCTGCTTCCCAGAGTCTGTGCTTCAGCCCCAGGGCTGGCCCTCAGAACAGGCAGGTCAGGGAGGACGCTCTGACCCCAGGTTTCCAGTCCTCGAGTTGGCTTTACTTTGGTTTTGGATGCTCACAGCAATTCTTGGGTGGCCCGATTATCCCCATTTCAGAGACATGGAAACTGAGGCTCAGAGGGGTATGGTGAGCTGCTCAAGGTCACACAGCAACCAGCACTCCCAGCCAGCTGGTGACTGACGGACGCACTTGCTCACAATGAGCGCTTCGTCCACGCACGTGTGATGTGTTCGCAGAAAGGGCTCAGTGGAGGGCATGGAGACCTGCCCAAGGTTGCAGGGCTGGTATGCTGTCCAAGGAAGGAAGGAGTTCCCACCTCTGGGCCTGGAGGCTTCTGGGCTGGTGGGAGGAGGAGGCTAAGGGCAGCGTGAGGCCTGCGTGGCTCTGTTGGTGGTTAAGACCCGGGGGGCTTGTGTGCCAGACTCCGGCCCCCACCCCAGGGGAGCGTGTGTGACGCTCACCCACCCGCCGCATCTGGGAGGACATGATGGCGGAGCCGGGAGGGTGAGGCTGGGATGAGGGGAGAGAGAGCTTGAGGCCCCGCTCAGGGAGCTCCAGTTCACTCTGGATTGGGCCCAGAAATGTTCTGACCACAGGGACAGGCAATGGCGCTGCGGGTCCGGGGTGGGGCACCCGGGCCACGGAGATGGGAGTGGGATCAGGAAAGGTGCGTTCCTCTCCCTGCAGCGCCCCCCTCACCTACAAAGATGGCACGGCCCTGGCCCTGAGCTGCATGGCTGACTACGGGGCGCCCATCTTCCCTTTCCTCGCCGTGGGGGGCTACAAAGGTAAGCTGGGTGGCCCCCGGGAGGACAGTTAGGGGACATACGGGGCAGGAGTCAAGGGCAGAAGGATGGGAGTGGCAAAGGGCTTCCTGCTGCCTGGGGCTGGCTGCAGACCCGCCCATCCTCTGTCCTTCCTCTGCCACCCCGTTCATTTTCTCCCAGCCCTGCCCAGGTTCTCTGGTTCTGTGCCTGGGCCCATAGACTTTGCCTTTGGCTGAGAGAGGGAAGCGGGGTGTAGGCATTCGACAATGACTTGGATGAGGAGGGGAGGGGGAGGGGAAACAGCGGTGCGGCTGGGGTTGGGGAGGAAAGCAGAGGTGCGCTTGGAGGGTAGCTGAGCATTTCTCCTTCCAGGGAAGGACTATTCTGAGGCGGAGGCCCTGATCATGACCTTCCCCCTCAACAATTACCCTCCTGGGGACCCCCGCCTGGCCCAGGCTAAGCTCTGGGAGGGGGCCTTCTTGGAGGAGATGCGAGCCTTCCAGCGTCGGACGGCTGGTGTGTTCCAGGTCACATTCATGGCGGAGGTAGGGTCCCCTGGCTTTGGGGAGGACAGTTCAAGTGGCTCTGGGTGGGGTCCTGTGTCCCCATCATGTCCTCGCCCCTCCTGAGTGACCTTTAGCTAGCGTCTGCCTGCCCAGGAGGATGGGGTGATGCGGCAGCTGTTCTCGCAGCCTTGCCGGGGCTCACGGTGGCTCACGCACACAGTGCCCGCTGGCCGAGCCCTTGGGTCAGTGGGGCTGGTCGGGTGTGCATCCACAGCGCTCCCTGGAGGATGAGATCAACAGCACAACAGCCGAGGACCTGCCCATCTTCGCTGTCAGCTACCTCGTCATCTTCTTGTACATCTCCCTGGCCCTGGGCAGCTACTCCAGCTGGCGCCGAGTACTGGTGAGAAGCGAGGGGAGCAGCGAGGGTGGGGATGGCCCATCGGGGTGCTTAGAACCTTTCCAACCTGCTTTCCAGAGCACTTCAAAACAGCAGAGTGGACACACCCAGAGTGGCTCCCCCAAAGGGTGGAGCTTCTTGAGGTGTTCTGTTTCAAAAGTTTTCATTCTGCTCCCTGACAATACCCCACCCCCAACTTGTGCAAATGCAAAGCTAATATTTCCATTGTCTTACAATGCATGCTTGAGGAAGAAGTGGCGGGCTCACAGGGCCTGCCCTTGGGAGGATGGCTCTGCGGAGCGGCCAAAACACAGAAGCATGGAGCAAGCCTGCCCTCTGCCCTCCTCTAACTCGGGTTGGGGGCACATCGGGCAGCCCCGCAGCCAGGAGGCTGAGCCTGATCCCATTGCAGGTGGACTCCAAGGCCACGCTGGGCCTGGGCGGGGTGGCTGTGGTGCTGGGAGCAGTCATGGCTTCCATGGGCTTCTTATCCTACCTGGGTGTCCCCTCCTCGCTGGTGATCCTGCAAGTGGTACCATTCCTGGTGCTCGCCGTGGGGGCCGACAACATCTTCATCTTCGTTCTCGAGTACCAGGTAAGGGGGCAGGAGTTCTGCATAGCCCCAGCTGCCCCTACATGCCCAGGTGCAGCCCTGCATGGGTTTGCTGGGCTTCTTACGGCCTCTTCCTAAGCGCTGATGTCCATGTGTACAATTCCTGTAGAAAACAGTGCTTTGCGTTTATTTATCTTTCACATAAATGTATTCATACCATTTGTGTCTCCTGAACTTGCTCTCTGTCAGCCCCACATACTGTCTGGTAAGAGTGTCACACAGCACATACGTTATTGAGCCCAAGCTCATACTGCTCGCTGCATGACAAGCCAATAAATCGAGAGATGAGATGTTGAGGCAAGGAATAGTGACTTTATTCGGAAAGCCAGCAGACTGAGAAGGTGGTGGACTAGTGTCCCAAAGAACCATCTTACCCGAGTTAGAATTTAGGCTTCTTTTATACTAAAAGGGGAGGGGGTGTGGCTTGTTGTGACAAACTTTTTGGTGCCAGGAATCCTTTGTTCTTGCAGCTGTCCATGTAGGTCTGGTCACAATGTTCCTATAAACCTCCAACAAGACACATGTTAGACTCTGCTCTGCAACTTTTTTTTATCTCTGTGTGAATGGAAAAGTGTTCTACCTTTAAAGGTCAGAGCCTTGAGAATGGGCCATCATGTATATTTCAGGCCATAGGCAACATTCTTGAACGAAAGATTCAGAGCCAGCATGACTAAGCACAGGCAACAGAGCACAAAGGTTAGAGATCCAATATGGAGTCAGGTTTGTTCTTCTCTGTCCCACACACAGCCACCTCTGTCTTTGTGCTACTAGGTAGCATTCCATGGAAGGACAAGTCAGGGTCCGTTTAGCCTCTCCTGTTAGTGAACATTCAGGGTTCCACGATGGGTCAGAGCAAGGATGATCCCTAGACGTGCCACGCATTTCTCTGGGCCAGACCCTGAGAAGTGGAAGATGTGGCCGAGCACAGTGTTGGCAGGGTCTGCTCGCACTGGGGAGGGTGGGGCCATTTCCTCAGGCCTGGCTGGGTCTCCAGGCGATGGCCGTGCCTGGGGGAGCGGGTGGCACGCGCCAGCTCCCTGCTGGCCTGCAAGGGACAGAGCCCTTGGCTGGATCTTGACCGTGTCCCTGCCATCCCCACACAGAGACTGCCACGGAGGCCTGGGGAGGGACGGGAGGCCCACATCGGCCGAGCCCTGGGCAGAGTGGCCCCCAGCATGCTGCTCTGCAGCCTCTCCGAGGCCATCTGCTTCTTCCTAGGTGAGCCGGGGCAGCCCCTCCCCACCAGGTACGGGGAGTTCTTGGAGGCTGGCAGCCTCCTTTCCCTTTGTACCGTCTGAGCGGGTGCTGGGCCCTGAGATTCAACCCTGGTCCCCTCCCCCACCAGGAGCTCTGACCCCCATGCCAGCTGTGCGGACCTTTGCCCTGACCTCCGGCTTTGCGTTGCTTCTCGACTTCCTGCTGCAGATGTCAGCCTTCGTGGCCCTGCTCTCCCTTGACAGCAGAAGGCAGGAGGTAGGGGAGGTGGAGAGAGCCAGGGACCCCCATCTTGGCTGGGGCTGGGGTGGCTTTACTGTGTAGAAGTAAAGCCTCAGAGTGTGGCGTTGAGCGCGGCAACAGAGTGCTGGACTGTTTGGGCCACGTAGTCCCCAACGTCCCAAAGCAACCTCGTTTTGGTAATTTGGGGGAATATGATCAAACCTTCTAAAGTACACGAGGTCATGACATAAAATATAAATGAGAGACTGACAGGGAGGGAGTTCCTGTTTCCGTGATGGTGCAAAATTCAAAGGAGTTTTATCAAGGTAGAAAATAGAGATAAAGGCAACGCACAGTGGCATGTCCCCACTGGGTGGTGCTGGCACGGGCCACCTGTGGAAGGTGGCTCTCCCACCCCATGGGAGGGAGGTGGTCCCTGGGGTCTGTTTTGGGGCCACCTTGAGTGCCTGCCTCCTTCCAGGCCTCCCGGCTGGACGTCTGCTGCTGCAAGAGCGCCCGGGAGCTGCCCCCGCCTAGCCAGGACGAGGGGCTACTGCTCCGATGCTTCCGCAAGTTCTACGTCCCGTTCCTGCTGCACCGGTTCACCCGTGTGGTCGTGGTGAGTGGGGACAGAGGGGAAGCTGGGGGGGCCTCGCACCACCCGGGGACAGGGGTCTGCTCAGCCTGGACCCTCGCCTCGCCCGTCATCTTTGGAGGGGTGTCGAGCTTGCCCAGGTCCAGGAGCTGAAGCAAGAGGGAGGCTGAGATTCAAGCCTGCCCAACTCCAGAATGTTCCCCACGAGACCCCGCCCACACCCAGCCTGGGGAGCTGCTGGGCAGGAGGCCTTCACACAGCGCTTCCCCCCGCAGCTGCTGCTCTTCCTGGCCATGTTTGGAGCAAGTCTCTATTTCATGTGCTACGTCAAAGTGGGGCTGGACCAGGAGCTGGCCCTGCCCAAGGTGAGCGGGCCCTGGGGCCACCCATGGGTGCCCTCCCTCCCCTGCCCTCGGCCCCCAGGGACGTGGGGAGGGTCAGCAGCACACAACTGGTGGGGCGGCATGGAGCAGGGGCGTGGTAGGAGTGTGGGACCGCTCATCACGTGGAGCTGGGAAGAGAAGCCACGTCATGGATGGAAAGCGCAGGAGCTCAGCGCCAGCCCCAGGCCCCGAGAGAGAGATGACCAGGCACCCGAGGGGCTGGCCATGGGAGCCGATCGAGATGATTGTCAGGGCAGGCTCGCTGAGCACCTGCCTTCTGCTGGGCACGCAACATCCTCAGACCTGGGCTCCGCAGCAGCCCATGAGGGTCGGGGGCTTCTTCCTAGGTGAGCCGGGGCAGCCCCTCCCCACCAGGTACTAGGAGTTCTTGGAGGCTGGCAGCAGAGTGGAAGGAAAGACCTCTGTGGCTTGAGGGTCCTGGGCAGAGGAGAGATCAAGGGGCATCTGAGTATGAGTGGGATTTGCAGAGGAAGGCAGCAAGGGTGATGGCACGGACCCGTGGGAGGCTGGGGCTCACCCAGGTGCATTTCCTGGGTGTGGGAGTGACTGGGTGTGGGGAGGAGTGGCGGTAGAGCCCGAGAGCGGGAGGCCGGGACTCGGGGGTGGGGAAGGGTGCTGACTGCCAGGCTGGGGCCAGCAAGCACACATGGAGAGGCTCATCTGGACGTGCAACCAGAGCACGTCCAACCAGGTGTGGGCTGGTGGCTGGGGGAAAGCAAGTCTGCGTGCCTGCGCTCCAGGGGAGGCAGAGCGTCATGAGGGCTCGGACACCCAGGGCCACCCTGGGCAGGGTGATGGGAGTCCAGTTGCTGGCAGGAGCCCTGGGATGAGTAGTCTGGGTAGCCATCTGCAGGTGGTGCTGGCCTTGGAAGCAAGATGAGGTGGGAGGAGAGCTGACAGCCAGGACGGCACCTTCGAGCCACCATAGGGAGGAAGAGGAGGCAGCAAAGCCAGCAAGGGTGCAGAATGACCCTGCCACCCATGGTGGCCCTGGGGGCTGCTCACAGGGCCGAAGAGAAGAGGGTCCCCAGTGCCCCCAGGACGGGCATCAGGGACCTGGTGGGCAGAGCCAATGAGCGAGAAGGAAGGTGGTGATGGGCTGCAAGACCCAGCTGAGGTTTTGTTTATGCCCTTTGTTTATTTTTCTTTGGGGGAGATTTGTTTGTTTTTTATGAGGTTATAAAACTTATTTCTCTCCGTTTTTTTCTTCTGGTAAAATATACGTAACATGAAATTTGCCATTTTAACCATTTTAAAGTGGCGTTAAGTACGTTCACATTGTTATGCAACACTCACCACCATCCATCTCCACGGCCCTTTCATCCTGCAAAACTGAACCTCTGTCCCTATTAACCACTGACTCCCCATCCCCTCCCCCCAGCCGCTGGCACCCACCATCCTACCCTCTGTCTCTGAAGTTGACTAATCTAGGCACCTCATGTAAGTGGAATCATACGCTATTTGTCCTTTTGTGATGGGCTTCGTTCACTTAGCATAATGTCCTCAAGGTTCAGCTATGTTGTAACACGTGTGAGAATTTCCTTCCTTTTTAAGGCTGGAGAATATTCATATGTATACGAATGCATATACCTCACAGTTTCCTTAAGCATTTTTCTGTTGATGGATATGGGTTGCTTCCACGTTTTAGCTATTGTGAAATAATGCTGCTATGAACACGGGTTTACAAGTATCCCTTTGAGACCCTGCTGTCAATTATTTTGGGTGTATACCCAGAAATGGAATTGCTAAATCGTATGGCAATTCTAGTTTTTAATTTTCTGAGGAAGCTCCATACCGTTTGCCGTAGCAGCAGCTGTACCATTTTACATTCCTACCAACAACGCACAGGGTTCCAATTTCCCCACATCCTCACCGACACTTGTTTTCTGGGTTTTTTTGGTTGGTTTGTTTGTTTCTTCTTTGATAATAGCCATCCTAATGGGTGTGAGGTGGTATCTCACTGTGGCTTTGATTCGCCTTTCCCTAACAATTAGTGATGTTAAGCATGTACTTACTGTCCATTTGTATAGCTCCTTTGGAGAAATGTCTAGTTTTGAATTGGATTGGATTTTGTTGTTGAGTTCTAAGAGTTCTCTAGGTATCCTGGATAATCAATCCCTTATCAGATATGTGATTTGCGAATATTTCCTTCATTTCTGTTGGTTGCTTTTTTACTCTATTGGTAGTGTACTTTGAGGCACCAAAGGTTTTAATTTTCATAAAGTCTAATTTGTCTATTTTTCTGTCCGTTAACTGTGCCTTTAGTGTCATATTCAAGAATAAATCTTTGCCAGGAGTTCCCTAATGGTCTAGTGGTTAGGACTCTGGGCTTTTGCTGCCAGGGCCCGGGTTCAGTCCCTGGCTGGGGAACTGAGATCCCGCAAGCCTTGTGGCATGGCCAAAAACAACAACAACAACAACAACAAACCAATAAATCATTGCCAAATCCAATGTACTGAAGTTTTCCCCCTGTTTTATTCCGAGTTTTGTAGTTTTACCTCGTAAATTTAGATCCATTTTGGGTTGATTTATATATATATTTATGTATATTTTTGAAGGTCCAACTTCATTCTTTTGCATGTAGATATCCAGTTTCCCCAGCACCATTTGTTGGTGGGAATGGTCTTGGCTCCCTTGTCAAAAATCATTTGACCATATATGTGAGGGTTTAATTCTAGGCTTTCTGTTCTATTCCATTGGTCTATGTGTCTGTCTTTGTGCCAGTACCACACTGTTTTTTTTGTTTTTTTTGTTTTTTTGCGGTACACGGGCCTCTCACTGTTGTGGCCTCTCCCGTTGTGGAGCACAGGCTCTGGACGCGCAGGCTCAGTGGCCATGGCTCACGGGCCTAGCTGCTCCGCGGCATGTGGGATCTTCCCGGACTGGGGCACGAACCCGTGTCTGCTGCATCGGCAGGCAGACTCTCAACCACTGTGCCACCAGGGAAGCCCCAAAATTTCACTTTTTTTTTTTTTTTTTTTTGCAGTCACACTGTTTTGATTATTGTATCTTTGTGGTAAATTTTGAAATCAGGAAATATGAGTCATTCAACTTTGTTCTTCTTTGCCAAGATTATTTAATATTTGGGGTCCCTTGAGATTCCAGTATGAATTTTAGGATGGAGTTTTGTATTTATGCCAAAAAATCATTGGGATTTTGAGAGGGATTTCATTGAATCTATAGGTTGCTTTTGGTACTATTGACATCTTAACAATATTAAATATTCCAGCTCATGAATATTGGATGTCTTTCAATTTCTGTCTTCTTTAATTTCTTTCAGCAATGTTTTTTAGTTTTCAGTGTATAAGTCTTTCACCTCCTCGGTGAAGTTAATTCCTAAGTATTTTATGGTGCTATAGTAAATGGAATTGTTTTCTTAATTTCCTTTTTGGATTACTCATTGCTCACGTATAGAAATACAACTGATTTTTGTGTGTTAATTTTGTAACCTACAATTCTGCTGAATTTATTAGTTCTAACGGGTTTTATCTGGTGGATCTTTAAAGTTTTATATATGTATATAAGATCATGTATTTTATGAACAGAGATAATTTTACTTGCTTTCCAGTTTAGATGCCTTTAATTTCTTTTCCTTGCCTAACTGCTCTGACTACAACTTCCAGTATTATGTTGAATAGAAGTGGTGAAAGCAGGCATCCTTATCTTGTTCTCAATCTTAGAGGAAATTCTTTCAGTTTTTCACCACTGGGTATGATATTAGCTGTGGGATTTTCATATCTATGGCTTTTATCATGTTGAGGAACTCTGCTGTACTCCTGCTTTTCTGAGTTTTTTTTTTCATAAAAGGATGTGGAATTCTTTTTTTTTTTGTCCACGCTGCATGGCTTGCAGGATATTAGTTCCTCAACCAGGGGTCGAACCCGGGCCACAGCAGTGAAAGGGCTGAGTCCTAACCACTGGACTGCCAGGGAATTCCTAGGATGTGGGATTTTGTGAAAAGTTTTTCTGCATCAGTTGAGATGATCATGTGATTTTCTCTTCATTCTATTAATGTGGTGTATTACATTGACTGATTTTCATGTGTTGAACCACTCTTGAATTCTGAGATAAATCCCATTTGGTCACAGTGTATAACCCTTTTAAAATATTGTTGAACTCAATTTGCTAGTATTTTGTTGAGGATTTTTTTTCATCAATATTCATAAGGGATATTTGTCTGTAGTCTTTCTTTTCATGTAGTGTCTTTGTCTGGCTTTGGTATTAGGGCAATGCTGGCCTTATAGAATGAGCTAAAGGTGTTTCCTCCTCTTCAATTATTTGGAAGAGTTTGAGGAGTATTGGTGTTAATTCTTCTTAAAATGTTTGGTAGAATTCACCAGTGAAGTCATCAGGTACAGGGCTTTTCTATGTTGAGTTGATTTTTGAAAATGGATTCAAACTCCTTACTAGTTATGGGTCTATTCAGATTTTCTATTTCTTCTTTTCACAGTGTTGGTAGGCTCTGTGTTTCTCGGAATTTGTCCATTTCATCTAGGTTATCCAATTTGTTTGCATACAATTGGTCATAGTACTTACTTACAATTCCTTTTATTTCTGTAGAATCAGTAGTTGTGTCCCCACTTTCAATTCAGATTTAGTAATTTGAGTCTTTTCTTTTTTTCTTAGTCGACATAAGTAAATCTTTGTTGCTTTTGTTAAACTTTTTGAAGAACCAATTCTTGGTTTCATTGATTGTCTATATTGTTTTCCTGTTCTCTATTTTATTTATCTCTGCTCCAATCTTTATTATTTCTTTTGTCTTGGCAGCTTTGTGTTTAGTCATTTTTTTTTTCTGTTTCTATAAGTTGTATAGTTAGGATGATGACTTGAGATCTTTCTTCTTTTTTACTGTGAGCATTTATAGCTATAAATTTCCTCCTTAGCACTACTTTCACTGCATCCCATAAGTGTTGGCATGTTATGTTTTCATTTTCATTCATCTGTAAATTTCTAATTTCCTTTCTGATTTGTTCTTTGACCCACTAGTTGTTTAAGAGTGTGATGTATAATTTCTACAAGTTTGTGAATTTTTCAGTTTTCCTTCTGTTATTGATTTCTAACTTCATGTAGTCGTGGTCTGAGAATATACATAATATGATAACTATCTTTTTAAATGTTGAGATCTAATATGTGGCCAAACACATGGTTTATCCTGGAGAATGTTCCATGTGTATTTGAGAGGAATATGTATTTTGTTGTTGTTGGGGAGAGTTTCTGCATATGTCTGTTAGATTTAGTTGGTTTATTGTGTTGTTCGAGCCCTCTATTTCCTTAATTGTCTTCTGTCTGTGTGTCCTACCATTATTGACACTGGAGTATTGAACTCTCCTACTATTATTGTAGAACTTTCTATTTCTCCCTTCATTTCTATCAAGTTTTGCTTCATAGATTTTGATGGTCATTCATTAGGTGTATAACTGTTTATACACACTTACTCTTGCTTTGTTGAATCTTTTATTAATATATAATGTTCTTCTTTGTCTTTCGTACCCTTTTTATTTAAAGTCTATTTTACGTGGTAGTAGGATAGCCACCTCTCCTTTGGCTACTATTTGCATGGAATATCTTTTTTCTATACTTTCACTTTCAACCTGTGGGAAACTTTGGATATCAAGTGAGTCTCTTATAGACATCATGTAGTCGGATCATGTTTTCCTTATCCATTCTGTTAACCTCTGACTTCTTTCTGGAGAGAGTCGTCTATTTACATGTAAAGTAAGTACTGATAAGGAAAGACTTACTTATGTCATTGAGCTATTTGTTTTCTATATACCTTATAGCTTTTTTGTCTCTCATTTCCTGCATTACTATCTTCTTTTTGTTTAGTTGATAGTGAAATGCTTAAATTCCTTTCCCATTTCCTTTTGTGTATATTCCATGGCTATTTTCTTTGTGGTTACCAGGGAGATTACATTAAGTATCCTAAAATTTGTTGAATGTATCCTAGTTTAACATGAATTACATAGAAAAAATCTGTTCCTATACAGTTCCTTTCCATTTCCTTTTAGTCATTGCTATCACAAAATTACATCTTTATGTACTGTGTATCCAAAAATGCAGACTAATCATTTTTTATATATTAGTCTCTTAAGTTATGTAGAAATAAAAAAATGGAGTTACAAACCAAAGTTACAATAAAACTAGCTTTTATAATTTTCGATGTATTTACCTTTACCAGTGATCCTCATTTCTTTATACGGCTTTGAGTTATACCCTAGCATCCTTTCATTTCAACTTGAAAGACTCCTTTTAGTGCTTCTTGCAGGACAGGTCTTGTGGCAACAAACTCCTTCTGCACTTGTTTATCTGGTAATGTCTTAATCTTCCCCTCATTTCTGAAGTACGGTTTTGCCAGAAGTAGGATTCTTGGTTGACAGTTTTTTCCCCTTAAGTACTTTGAGTATACAAACCCACCACCTTCTGGCCTTCAAGTTTTCTAATAAGAACTGTGCTTATAATCTTATTTGGGATCCTTTGTATATGATAAGCTTCTTCTCTTTTGTTGCTTTCAAAATTCACTTTTTGTCTTTATCTTTCAACAGCTGAATTGTAATGTGCCTTGGTGTGGGTCTCTTTGAGTTTATCCTACTTGGAGTTTGTTAAGCTTCTTGGATGTTTAGATTCATATCTTTCATCAGATTTATGAAATTTTGGCTGTTATTTCTTCAAATAATCTTTCTTCCTCTTTCTTTCTCTCTCTTCTCTTTCTGGGATTCCCATGATGCGTATGTTGGTCTGCTTGATGATGTCCCACAGGTTCATTTTTCTTTATTCTTTTTTCTTTCTCTTCTTCACTTGGTAATTTCAATTGTCCTATCTTCATGTTTGGTAATTCTTCTTCTGACTGCTCAAATATGCTTTTGAATCCCTATAGTGAATTGTTTATTTAATTATTGTACTTTTCAGCCCCAGAATTTCTTTTTGGTTCTCTTTTATGTTTTCTCTTTATTGATCATTCCATTTTGTTCATACATCGTTTTCTTGACTTTGTCCATATGTTATTTTAGCTCTTTGAGCATCTCTAAGATCGTTGTTTTAAAGTCTCTGTCTAATAAATCCATTGTCTGGTCTTTCTTAGGGATGGTGTCTGTTGATTAATTTTTGTTCCTAGGTATGGGCCATATCTCTCTGAGTCTTTGTATGTTTTATGATTTTCGTTGTTATTGTTGTTGAAAAATGGACATTTGAGAGTCCACAGTAACTCTAGAGATCAGATTCTCTTCCTTCCCCAGGGTTTGCTTATTTATTTATTTATTTTTATAAATTTATTTATTTGTTTTTATTTTTGGCTGTGTTGGGTCTTTGTTGCTGTGCATGGGCTTTCTCTAGTTGCAGTGAACGGGGGCTACTCTTCATTGCGGTGCGCGGGCTTCTTACTGTCATGGCTTCTCTTGTTGCAGAACACGGGCTCTAGGTGCATGGGCTTCAGTAGTTGTGGCACGCGGGCTCTAGAGTGCAGGCTCAGTAGTTGTGGCACATGGGCTTAGTTGCTCTGCGGCATGTGGGATCCTCCTGGGCCAGGGTCAAAGCCATATCCCCTGCATTGGCAGGCGGATTCTCCACCACTGCGCCATCAGGGAAGCCCTATTTATTTATTTTTAAAAACTTAATTGTTACTGATGTCTCTGTCATGGAGATCAGCCTGAGATGTAAAGTTAAAGTCTTTCCAGATCTTTTCTGAGCCTTCACCTTTCCCTGGGCATGAGCAGTGACTGTTTAAATTCCCCTGTATTTGTGGTTGATTTTGAGTGTCATGTTTCTTGAACGTCTGGCTCTGAAAAGGAGAAAAAGGGAGATATGAAGGGGAAAAACAATAAATCAAGCACTTGCTCTCTAAATATCTTGGAAGTAACTTCAGCTTGAGGTGAAGGTTTTAATGGTGCCTGACTCTGTGTCTGCTCTACGGATATCAGAAGCAGCAATGAGTAATCAGAACACATATCCTTGATATTTAAGAGATGGGCCTTATAGCCTACCCTGGATCCTGCAAGCTGTGTGCAAACTGTTCCTGGAATGTGTGCATGGCTGCCTGCTTCAGGCTGGGAGGATAAAGGATGAGTAGCCAGTACCATGCTAAGAACCATCCAAGCCTTTCTCTGGAAGCTTCAAGCCCTCAATCGACCCCAGAATTCCAGAATAGTTACATCAGACAGATTCTGCCAGTGCAGTTGGAGTCTAGGTGGGGAGGTGGAATCCTGGTTCTTCCTATTCCAACATCATCCCTGATGTCACTTTGAGGTTTTACGTTATAGGAGAAGGGAACAGGCCATGCAGATGCCTGGCACATGGCCTTGAGGGTGTGCACATGGGTGTTTACATGTGCGTGTCTGTGCAGTCTGTGGTCACTTGTTAGACCTGTGGCTGTACCAAACCGGAGATGATAAGAAGGGGTAAAATTATGTGTATATGTTTGTGTGTGTGTCAGAGTGTGTTCATGCAGGCTGGCATGTGATGCTCTGTGCATGTACCTCCATGAGTGTGTTCTGTGCATGTACCTGTAATTATACCTGGATGTGTGTGCCTTGGAGTGTGTACCTCCATGGGCACACCTCTGACCATGTACATCTGTAATGGAACCGTATGTGTGACTCTGTGAGCACGTATATCTGTACCCCTGTGAGCATGCACCTCTGTGTGTGTACCTCTTGAGCATTTGCTGGAGTGAGGCTCTTGGGGTGTGTCTGGCCCTGGCCTCACTGACTGTCCTCTGTTCCAGGACTCGTACCTGCTTGACTATTTCCTCTTTCTGAACCGCTACTTTGAGGTGGGGGTCCCAGTCTACTTTGTAACCACTGGGGGCTACAACTTCTCCAGTGAGGCAGGTTTGAATGCCATCTGCTCCAGCGCAGGCTGCAACAACTTCTCCTTAACCCAGAAGATCCAGTACGCCGCCGAGTTCCCTGATGAGTGAGTGCCCCAGCCCACCCCTGTCTGTCCCCCTACCCTGCTCTGCTGCCCACCTGCTGCCATGTGCCTGGGGAGGCCCAGAGTGAAGGTTGGTCCGTAGGAAGGACCCGCCGCAGCCTGCCTGTGTGGTCCTGTCCCTTGAGCTCCTCTCCCCGACCCTCAGGTCTTACCTGGCCATCCCTGCCTCCTCCTGGGTGGACGACTTCATTGACTGGCTGTCCTCACCTTCCTGCTGCCGCCTTTATGTCTTTGGCCCCAATAAAGATGAGTTCTGCCCCTCGACTGTCAGTGAGTATGGGGCCTCTGGGGGCTCAGGGCCCACTACATCTTGGGGAAACTGGGGCTAGAAAAAGGAGAGGACTGGTGGAGGATCTCTTAGCCCCTCCCGCTCTTCGGCAGGGTCAGTCGGGGCGGGGGGGTCCCGTCTTGGTGCACAGGTGTGGGGGACTGCACCCGTATGTGTGGACGCCCAGCTGGCCCACCAGGCAATCACCCCCTCATGCCCCTGCTGAGTTGTGCCCACACCCGCTGGGCAGGCTGCTGCTCACATGCCGAGGGAGTCGAGTGAGAGCTGGGGTCGGCACGTGGCCCTACCCCGGAGCAGCTGCGCTTGTAGGCGGGGCGGGGAGGCCCCGTGGTGGCTGCTTCTCTGTCCCAAACTTCTCTTCCTCACTTGCTCATAGGTACCAGCTGTTTCCATAACTGAGAGGGGAACTCCTCCCATAGTTAGAGACAAACGCAAATCTCTCCAGAAGTACCCATGCCTGTTGCGGCAGTGGCAGTGCGTGGGGATCATGATGGGAAAGGACCACAAGGTGGGCAGTGGGGGCGCTGACTGGCCTTGTGGGTGCCGCCACCTGGAGCCTCTGCTCTCTCTGCAGACTCTCTGGCCTGCTTGAAGAACTGCATGAGACACACAGCAGGGTCTGTCCGGCCATCAGTGGAGCAGTTCCACAAGTATCTTCCCTGGTTCCTGAAAGATGAGCCCAACATCAAATGTCCCAAAGGGTAGGCTGGGGTGGCGGGTCCACCAGGGAGGACAGCTGTGTGGGCGCCCAAGGCAGGGGCACAGAGGGGCAGGAGGCAGTGTGGGTTCTCTGGGAGTGGCCATAGGCCAGGCACACGGAGGGGGCCCGATCCTTGGCTAACCTGCTCTGGTCTTCTCCCTGCAGCGGCCTGGCAGCGTACAGCACCTCCGTGAATTTGGGCCCAGATGGGCAGGTCTTAGGTAAGCACGGCCTCGACTGGAGGGGAAGACCAGAGTCAGCTGCTCCAGGGGCCCCACGAGTCCCAGGGAACAGCTCCATCTCGAACCTTCTCTCCTTCCTCCTTTATGGGGGACTTCTAACTGCCCTGGCCCTATCTTCAGAGGTCACGTTGCCCAGCTCCACAGCCTCAGACTTTACCCCATTTCTGCCCTGCTTCCTTCTCCCCACCCCCAAATCCAAGGTCAGTGTGACGTTCATGGACTTTTCAGTGGCTGATGCCACACCCGGGAGCCACCCACATCCTCTTCTCTCAGGCACAAGTCACACCCAGATGTGGGCAGTGGGCAGCTGGTTAAATGAATGACTATTGACTTACCCAGTGGGTGCCCTGATGCACAGCTCTGTTAAGTCAGCTGTTTCCATTTTTCTGACTCCCTTTCTGGTCCTTTCCTATAGGAATATGTACATTGGAAAAGTAATTAAATGAATTTTAAAAATCCAATGCATGTTTTGAAACCATACAGAGCAGCGTTTGGGTTCATCTGGGAGATCCCTTCTTTTTTTTTTCTTTTCTTAATTTAATTTTATTTTTGGCTGCGTTGGGTCTTCGTTGCTGCGCACGGGCTTTCTCTAGTTGTGGTGAGAGGGGGGTACTCTTCCTTGCGGTGCTTGGGCTTCTCGTTGCAGTGGCTTCTTTTGTTGTGGAGCACAGGCTCTAGGCACGTGGGCTTCAGTAGCTGTGGTGCATGGACTCAGTAGTTGTGGCTCATAGGCTCTAGAGTGCAGGCTCAGTAGTTGTGGCACACGGGCTTAGCTGCTCTGCGGCATGTGGGATCTTCCTGGACCAGGGCTGTAACCCGTGTCCTCTGCATTGGCAGACGGATTCTTAACCACTGCGCCACCAGGAAGTCCTGGGAGATCTCTGCAAGCTCTGTCCTTCAGAGGCAGGGCTGGGACTTGAGTCTTGCACGGCAGTAGGACCAGCTGCAGAGTTTGCAGGACTGGGGCCAAACCAACATGCTGGGCCCTTTGCTCAAAATGTATTAAGAATTCCCAAATGGTGGCGGCAGAGCCCTGAACCCAGCCGGGCGCTATCCCTTGGGGGTTCTGAGGGCACCTGGCACAGGCTCTGACCTTTGCAGCCTCGCGGTTCATGGCCTACCACAAGCCGCTGAAGAACTCTCAGGATTACACGGAGGCTCTGCGGGCAGCTCGGGCGCTGGCAGCCAACATCACCGCCGACCTGCGGAAGGTGCCGGGCACCGACCCAGACTTTGAGGTCTTCCCTTACACGTGAGTCCCTGGGCACTGGGATGCAGGGAGGTGGGCCCGGGTGAGGGTGCTGGGCTGGTGAGGGCGGCTGCTGGGTGGGGATGGGCTGCAGCAGGGAGGCTCGGGCTGCACCTGGGCCCGGGCCCCCCGACACCCTCCCCTAGCTGCATGCTCATCCTGAAGTGGGCGTGGGAAGCCATGGAGCGGTGACTGTGCCCTGCGACCCGCAGGATCACCAACGTGTTCTATGAGCAGTACCTGACCGTGGTCCCTGAGGGGCTCTTCATGCTCACCGTCTGCCTGCTGCCCACCTTCGCTGTCTGCTGCTTCCTGCTGGGCATGGACATCTGCTCCGGCCTCCTCAACCTGTTCTCCATCATCATGATCCTGGTGGACACTGTGGGCTTCATGACCCTGTGGGATATCAGCTACAATGCTGTGTCCCTCATCAACCTGGTCACGGTAACCTGCTGGCCGAAGGGGCGGGGCTCCAGGGCAGGAGGGGTGCTGGCCTCATAGGACGACCCCAGCTCTTTCTAGAGTCTAGGTGCTGCCCGCTGGTCTGGGTGGAGACCCCTGCCCCCGCCCTTTTGTGGCTGAAGCCCCCTCTCTCCCCACAGGCGGTGGGCATCTCTGTGGAGTTCGTGTCCCATATCACCCGCTCCTTTGCCATCAGCACCAAGCCCACGCGGCTTGAGAGGGCCAAGGAGGCCACCATCTCCATGGGCAGCGCGGTGAGTGGATGGGCTGCCTCACCTAGCCCTCGGCCGGCTGCCCCGTGCCCAGCCTGACGCCCACCTGTGACCCCCAGGTGTTCGCAGGAGTGGCCATGACCAACCTGCCCGGCATCCTCGTCCTGGGCCTGGCCAAGGCGCAGCTCATCCAGATCTTCTTCTTCCGCCTCAACCTCCTCATCACTGTGCTGGGCCTGCTGCATGGCCTGGTCTTCCTGCCGGTCATCCTCAGCTACCTGGGTGAGCGCCTGGGCTCCTCTGACACTGCCAGGCCCCTCCCTCATGACTCCAGGCCACAGGCAAAATGCCACGAACACACACAGCCCTGCTTACTCGGGACAGTCACTGCCCAGATTGTGAGCACACAGTTCCTCCTGGCTTGGAAAAACTGGGGTCTTTCACTTAACATGTGAAAACATCTTTTTTTTTTTTTTGTCAGATGTGTGTTTCAAACACTTTCAGTGGCCGTATGGTCTGTGCTGTGTGCTGTTGAACTTTTGATCGTGACTTTCAGCAGGAAATATATTTTCACACTGAGAGGTGATGTGTACAGGCACGGACACGGACAGGCGGAGTAGAACAAGCATTTTACAAAATGACACTGCCGGAGAAGCCTTGGATATTTTCTGTTCTAGTCTATCATTGATTTTTAAAAAAATGCTGGTGTTATCTGCGAAATTGATTTCATGACTCACTCATGGGTGACTCCTTGCAGTCGAAAAACATATCCTCTCCTATGGATCAGCCACAATCCATTTAACCAGCTCCCAGCTGCTGGACATTAGACTATTTCTGACTTCCCATGTTATTGCCAATGCCGCGATGACCATCCTTGTGGCTGAATCTTTGACCTCATCCTCCAATATTTCCTGGAGAAAGTCCAGTCTGTGAATGTTGATTATTCATGCCAATGGTTAACGCCCTCCAGCACGTTTTATCATTTAAACTCCTATCAGCAACACGTGCATTTCTGTTTCCTCATTGTTGAGCACAGTCATTTACACACCCCGTCCCCCAAAAGAGATTTTTTTTTGGTCGCGCTGGGCAGCTTGCGGGACCTTCGTTCCCGAACAGGGATTGAACCCGTGCTCTCGGCAGTGAAAGCACGGAGTCCTGACCGCTGGACCACCAGGGAATTCCACCGCCCCACACCCACAGAGATTTAAACTGGGCCCGCAGGGCAAAGCGTCCCCCCTGTTACGGTGGGCAAGCTGAGAGCAGTTCAATGCTGCACCATTCCCTGACACCCGGAATAATAACAATGGTAATTTTAGAGAAAACATTTACAGAAGGGTGTGTTTGTGCTCTAATATATGTGCACTAATCGTCTTATCACCTCTGGAGGTAGGTGATGTTTTCATCCCCATTTCACCGATGAGGAAACTGAGACTCCCACCCCAGTCACAGAGCTGGTCACACGCAGTGTATCTGGAGGCCACACAGCTCCAGCACCCCTACCTAAGGCACCAGCATCTTGTAGAAACTTCCTGACCCCCTTTGGAAGAGGAGAGTGTATTGGGGATGGTGGGTGGCGAGGAGGACAGCCCCAGGGGTCACCCAGTTGGGGAGCTACAGGTCCCACAGGTCGTGGCCACCCCTTGGAGATTCCGAGTGGCCGGGAGTGAGGAAGGAGCTCGCAGGTCCTGCCCCCTCAGAGTGGCCTGGGATCTTGACAGAGAGGCGAGGGGCAGGCGCAGAGACCCCCGGGCCCCTCCCTGACCTGAGTCTGACAACAGAGTGAGGAACGGCTTCTCTCGGCAAGGAGCGCTTGCACAGGGTGTCCATGAAGAGAGGAGGGGGTGGCAGTCACAGGCCATGGGTGTCTGGGGGCTTCCCCTGCAAGATCCCCGGATGGCAGGGGTCTGCACTGGAAGGCAGGTGGGCCAGGGGCTGGGTGCAGATGGCGGCTGAAACGGCTACTGGCACTTAGGTGTAGGGTGGAGCGAGGGCTGGGGCGAGGGGCAGTGGTGGAGGTGGAGGGCTTCGGGCTTAGCTCTCGCTCTCGGGAACTTCCTTTTTAGGTCACAGCAAACGCCTGCGCCCCGCATCCAGCACACGCTTCCCTGACCGTGGTCCTCTGTACCTATCCCTCTGCAGGGCCTGATGTCAACCCAGCTCTGGTGCAGCTGCAGAAGCAGGAGGAGGAGGTGACTGCAGCCAAGGCGGCCTCCTGGTCAAAGCGCCCTGCCCCGACGAGCACGGCCAACAGTGTCCATGTCAACTACGGCTTTGAATGTCCTGACAAGAGCGAGGGTGGCCTGGGTAGCTCTCCGCCTCACAATAGGCAGAAGCTCTGATGGAGCCGGAGCCCCTGTCCAAGCTCATCGGCCCTGACCTGAGGGGCCATGAGGGCTCCTCTGTGGGGGTCCCTTGACCCCCTCAGGGCCTGGGAGAGGCTGTCCCCACAGGAGTGCCCGTGACAGGTCACCCTCTGGCCATGAGGTCTCACCCACAGGGACACACGATTGTGATGGAGGTGGCGCGCGATGGCGTGGGTGTGATCTGGTCCTGACCCACCTCTTGAATTTGACGTGTGTCCTCCTCATGCAAGTTTTAAAACTTTAGTTCTGTGTATGTAAACATATAATATTATTGCACATTTAAAAGTTTTCCTTAATCGATATACTTGACCTATCCTTTTGCAATGAGGTGGTTTTTTTTTGCACGCAACATACATTGTTTTGATTTATTCATGTTGATACGTGGAGATCTAGTCCAATCATTTGAACTGCGACACAGCATTCCATTGTGTGAACGAACACGGTGTTTTTATCCATTGCCCAGCTAGTGGGCAATCACATTGTCCCCAATTATTTTTCTGCTATAAGTCCACAGTCACTTTTGTGGAATTCAGAGCTCCCAAAGCTCTGAAAACCTACTGTGTTTGTCTCTTTTTCTCCTGTAAGTTTGGGACAAACTCATTTGGTGGCAAAAACTGATCAGACAAGATGTATCTATTTATACTTTATAAATAGGATACTTACACTGTTCAACCAACTTGTTGTGAATAGTCATATGTTTCAGTGCATTAATGAGTTTGATTTCGTGTTGCTGCCCCAGATCCTCCTGGGGTCTAATAGCTAATGTACTGTAAGCATCAAATTACCTTTCTAAAAAATGTTCTAAATCCTGAAATTCAGCTCACCTATGGGATTTCAGGTATGGAACCATGGACCTTTGTGCTGAGTACGTGCTTACACGTCTCCTGTCTATGTGTGGGGAGCTACCATCGCTGTAGCACTGAACGGCATACAGTCAAATGCCTCCCAGAGAGGTTGCCCTGTTCACACCAGCAGTGGATGAGGGTGCCTCTCTCCCTGCACCAATACCAACAAAACGCTCCACTTACTTTTGAGAGGCAGGAGGGTACGATTATGGGTGATTATCCCTTTTTTAAAAACACTTTTTTAAAAGAAGACTTTTAAATTTTAGAATAGTTTTACAGAAAAATTGCAAAGATAGTACAGAGAGTTTCTGTATGCCCCCCACCCAGTTTACCCTGCTAACATATTACATCAGTATAATACACTTGTCAGTGTACAATTAATGAACCAGTACTGATAATTACTACTAACTAAAGCCCATACTTTGTTTAGATTTCTGTAGCTTTTATCTAGTGTCCATTTTCTGGGCCAGGATCCCATCCAGGACACCACATAATACTCAGATGTTATGTCTACTTAGGCTCCTCTGGGCTGTGACAGTTTGTCAGACTCTCCTTTTCTTTGTTTTTGATGACCCGGACAGTTGAAGACTGGTCAGGCATTTTATAGAATGTCCTTCAAATGGGGTTTGTCTGGTGTTTCTCCTGATTAAACTAGGGTGATGGGCTTTTGGGAGGGAGACCACAGAGGCAGAGCACCGTTCTCAGCATATCGTGCCAAAGGTGCCTGCAGTCGCCACCACTCATCGCTGTGATGCTGACTCTGACCACCTGGCTGAGGTTGCAACGGCCAGGCGTCTTCCCTGTACAGTTATCTTGCACCTGTTTCCACGCTGTGCTCTTTGGACGGAAGTCGCTATGCACAGCCCACACTTAAGGAGGGGGGAGTTATGTTCCACTTCCTGGCAGGTGGGGTGTTTACATAACTTATTCGGAACTCTTCTGAACAGGAAAACTGTCTATTCCTCTCCATTTATTTATTTATTCGGTATGATATCTATATCAGTATGGACTCACGGATACTCATTTTGTACTTTGGGTTCTAATATACTACTTTATTTGAGGCTCAAATTGTTCCACGTTTGGCCATTGGGAGCTCTTTCAATTGGCTCCTGGGTCCCTTTGGCATACTCCCATCACTGTGGAATTTTTTCCCCTTTTTGAGCACTTCCTTACTTTCTGGCATTATAAGATGATCCAGGCTCAACTTGTATATTTCTGCCCCAGTCCTAGAGTCAGTCGTTTCTCCCAGGAGTTCTAGCCCTTCTATTGGAGATGGGATTAGAAACCAGGATCTGGGTGTTCAGTGTGTGCGTTGCTGCTGGGGCATTGTTGCTTCTGGGTCCTCTCAGCTGAGAGAGCAAGGAAACGTGTGTACACTGACCCATGTATGTACACATTTCTATAAATATTGCTATATGTAGCCATCTGTATCTATATTAAGCTAAACAGGAGTTTATGCTGATGCCTCCACCTCTAACCCATAACCACGCGAATCATTCTAGACTGCTCTCTTGCTTATCTGTAGCTTCCCATGCCAATAGTGAGAAGCCCGGCTGTACCACCCTCACCGTTTACATAATTGTTCATTTCCTCTGTACATATGTAGTAGTCTCAGAAATGATAACTCATATCCCTGTGGAAAACCACCTTAGAATGAAGTGTCTACTATGTACAGTTCCTTTAGCCTTTAGTCTTCCAGACACCATTCATTTCCAAAGTTACTTAGGTCAGCATCTTCTTCTACCACCCCTTTCAGAGAGGCTGTTTCGTACATTTTTAATACAGTTAGATTCTTGCGTCACATTCTTCCTTCCATTCTGGTGTTACAAAATCATGTGTGTAAAAAAGATTGTTGGGGGCGGGTAATCAAGAGAACACTATCCCTGGTTGACCCTCCAGCTGGACCCAGGCAATAGGAGACCCCTCACCCCTTCTGCTGTCCTTGTAATGTACGCTCTGCCTACCATTCCCACAGTGGGAGCTGTTTTCAGGGAAACAGCCTTGAGAGAGTAAGGTGTTGATGAGACCATCCAGTCAGTGTAGGTGACTGAACCCAGTTAAGGCTTCTGTATAAACTTTTAAGATTCTGGCAGAGTGGCTGCCCAGGCAAGCCTTGTAAGTTACTTCCCTTGCTTATTAAACCTGCCGCCTACCAATCTGAAGTGGTTTGCCTCTTTCTTCGGTCTCTCCTTGCCCTGGGTGTACGGGGGCTAGATTGTGAACGAACAAAGTTCCATTCAAAGTATAGGATAGACCAATGGGTATTAATGTGACAAAGTAGGAAACATTTATTGATTGGGTTTTCAGCTTCCATATTGCAACTAACCACTGAGAAACTACAATCTGTCGAATTTTGGTGTAGTTTCCAAGAATAATACTCACATTTATTTAAAAAGACAAACTACTATTTGTATGAGACTGGGTTTCTTTTTTTTTTCTTTTTTTTGCGGTACGCGGGCCTCTCACTGTCGTGGCCTCTCCCGTTGCGGAGCACAGGCTCCGGACGCGCAGGCTCAGCGGCCATGGCTCATGGGCCCAGCCGCTCCGCGGCATGTGGGATCTTCCCGGACTGGGGCACGAACCCGTGTCCCCTGCATCGGCAGGCGGACTCTCAACCACTGTGCCACCAGAGAAGCCCCAAGACTGGGTTTCTTATACTTCAATCAAAACAACATATTGCAATGCAGTGAATGCAGCAGATGAGAGAATCTTGCTGTCTTCAATTAGCTAGATAGTAAAGAGATTTGCAAAATTTAAAAGGATGCTATGTTTCTCATAAACTTTTACTGTTTTGAAGAACATTATTTCTTCATAAAAATATGTTAATATGTAATGTGTTTTTTATGGTTATTAGAATGCATAAAGAAATATTTAAAAATTTTCTCAGTTTTAATTTCCAATGTGGTAACTACCGATAAGCATAATCTACATAAAATATTGAAGACTCTCTGGAGTCTTCAATAAATCTTAAGTGTGAAAATGGGTCCTTTTTTTTTCTTTTTCTTTTGGCCGCGCCTCACGAAATGTGGGATCTTAGTTCCCTGACCAGGGATTGAACCCGGGCCCTCGGCAGTGAGAGCTCAGAGTTCTAACCACCGGACTGCCAGGGAATTCCCAATAAATGGGTCCTAAGTCCAGAAAGTTTCAAAACCACTGCTCTAGGGCAATTTATCTGTTTGCCATTATTTACAATTCATTAGCGCCCATGCACTATGAAGATATATGTTAACGTGTAGATTTTAGGCCAGTAGAGATGCAAATCATTTCTATCCACTGGAAAAGATAATCTACATCATTCTGTAGGACACCAGCCAGCTTCATATCCCACCTAGCAATCTTACTCTGTTTTCTCAAAGTGTTGATAAATATCCAGTTTCTCCAAAAGCTTCTCCAAACTAGCTTTCTCATATCACTGGTTACTTTACTTAAAATGTATAAATGTTTCACATGTGTTCATTATATATTTGTATGAGTGTTATATTTTTAGTTTAAGATTATGCTTTGACAGACACTTAGGACACGTATACACGCTGGGTGTATACTACGCATACAATGTATATACTACACACAAATACATACGTATGTGTATATTTCACAGGATGGCACGCCAGATTCTCTACTCTGCGCCTAGCTCTTTCCATTTAATATTTGTGCATGCACCCACTTTACATTCTTGTCTTTTTGTATCTATGCACTTCACCTTGCATTTCACCCACGACTCCGTCATTAACAGGACAGACACCACCCGCAAGCGCTCGCATTTCCTCTTCTGACGCGCCAGCAAAAGGCTCCCGCCGTCCCGCCTGGGGCTCGGGACACCCAGTTGGGAACACAACCCAAAGACCACGTGACAAAAGCGAGGCTCACGTAATACTTGCCCGCGCTACACGTCTTCCGTCCGTTGCCAGCATGGCCACTAGGCGCCCTCAGTCCCGCAGCTCCGGGCTTTCTTGCGTTTATGGGCCCACGTCCGCTCCTCTGCGAGACCGCTCGGGAAGCCAGGGGCGGTGGGAGCGGGGCCCGCGTCAAGTCGGCTCAAACTCAGCCCAGCCGAGCCCTACCGCTGGGGCGAACTAGCGCGGACCGGAAGTTTCACGGGCGAGCTGGCTGCCGGAGCCCTAATCACAGCGCACCGGAAGTGGGCCCAGACCGGCGTCCGGGCCGCGCCCGCCGTGAGTGAGCTTCCCTCCGGCCAGCGACGCCATGGAGCCCGGGGCGGCGGAGCTGTACGACCAGGCCCTGTTGGGCATCCTGCAGCACGTGGGCAACGTTCAGGACTTTCTGCGTGTGCTCTTCGGCTTCCTCTACCGCAAGACGGACTTCTACCGCCTGCTGCGCCACCCGTCGGATCGCATGGGCTTCCCGCCGGGGGCCGCGCAGGCTCTGGTGCTGCAGGTAATGCGCGGCCGGCGGGAAGCTCGCGGTGGGGGGAGGCCGTGGGAGCCCCGACCCCGACCCCAGCGAGCGCGCCCCCGTAGTCCCCGACTCTCCGGGAGCCCAGACTCCTGTGAGACCGCCGCTCCGTTCGCTGCCGGCCTCAGTTCATCCTCTGGCGCTGCCCCGGACCAGCCTCCTGGGGCCGCGGCTTCAGCAGACATGCTCTTGGGGTATCAGGTATCAGTTTACTCCTTCCGTGCGAGAGGGGCTGGCTCTCGAGCAGCCTGGTACGACCGGGTGCACTTGGATATCAGAAGTAGTACATCGACGCTCAGGGCCAGGGTTAGCTCCCGCAGCGTGTAACCCCCTTCGAGGTGCCGGGGCCTGCCAGTCAGAGAATAAAAATAGTGCAGGCTAGACGGGGGAACGGGCGGCAGCACGGACACCTGCACCCCAGAACTGCGACGACTGGACGTGGAAGGGAGACTGTGTGATTGATGGGTGTGGTCCCCCTGTTCGAAGTGTGACTTTTCAGGTCAAAGACAGTCATAGTAGTACTTAATAAGTTTACATTTGAACATATATCTGTACATCCCAGGTTAAGTTTATTGTCTGTTTGAGGTACTAGTAATACTTATTCACTGACGTTGACAGGGTACTTGGAATGTAATAACCAAGAGTTTATGTACTGAATGTATTTATACTCTCAGCTGCCAGAAGCATTGGAGATACACTGGTAATGCAGATGGTTAAATAATGGTCTCTCTCCTTGGGATACTTATGCTCTAGTTAAGGAGGTAAAATACAGTAACAGAGAACCATGCAAGGCCAATTATGTGACAGAGCCCACTGGAAGGAAGGGAATAGAAATGATGGTTTGGAAATGGAGAAAAGTTTTATAGAGGAGGTGGGACTTTTTTTTTTAACATCTTTATTGGAGTATAATTGCTTTACAATGTTGTGTTAGTTTCTGCTGTATAACAAAGTGAATCAGCTATATGTATACATATATCCCCATATCCCCTCCCTCCTGTGTCTCCCTCCCACCCTCCCTATCCCACCCCTCTAGGTGGTCACAAAGCACCGAGCTGATCTCCCCGTGCGATGCAGCTGCTTCCCACTAGCTCTCTATTTTACATTTGGTAGTGTATATACGTCAGTGCTACTCGAAGAGGTGGGACTTGGATGGGATTGAAAGATGGTACTCAGTCAAGCATTGAGCCTGTTTCTAGGAACCTGAGAAGGTAGAAATGCTGGTGATAACCTCCTACGGTTCTGTAGCGTTTTACAGTTTATGAAGTGATTTCAAATGTTCATCTTCTGAAGACTTGCTACAAGCTGCAGGTTGGTCAGGTATTTTCCTCAGTGCCTGCATGAAGAAACAGAAGTTTACAATGTTTAACTACCAAAGATAACATGGTCAGGTGAGGAGTGAGGGTGGTATTCAATTTCAAGACTTAAGGCTGTTCCTCACCCTTGTAGTTGTTAGGTGCCATCTGAGTGATCAGAGAGCTGTGTGTCAGAGATGGTTTTTAGGAGGCCCTTATATCAAATTAATGCTTTCATGGAAGACTGTGAAATAGATAAGGTTGAATTTTATGTGGCAGATGAGGGTGCCAGTTCAGCAAGGTTAGGTGATTTGATGAAACTCATCATAGAGCTGGAACTCAAAACTTCATTTTTCGGATTCCAGATCTTTCTGTTCTATTATTTAGCCAATCCATTGTAGGTTGGGAACACTTTTGTCTAGGGTGATTTTTTTTTTTTTTTTTTTTTTGCGGTACTCGGGCCTCTCACTGTGGCCTCTCCCGTGGTGGAGCGCAGGCTCCGGACGCGCAGGCTCAGCGGCCGTGGCTCACGGGCCCAGCTGCTCCGCGGCATGTGGGATCTTCCCGGACCGGGGCACGAACCCGCGTCCCCTGCATTGGCAGGCGGACTCTCAACCACTGCGCCACCAGGGAAGCCCCTGTCTCGGGTGATCTTTTGCAGAAAAGATGTAAAGGAGAAAGGAACATTTACTGAGCACCTAGTATGTACCAGTTGTTATGTAATTTACATTCTAGGATGTTATTTATTTCTAACACAACCTGAAAGGTTGGTCTTTTCCCTTGTTTTACAGGTGAACTGACAGGTAATTCATGTAAGACACCTACCATGTTTCAGACACCCTTAAGGTTAAGACTTGGTGAACAGTTTAATAAAGTGGAGGTGGAGAGCAGGGCAGAGAGAGGGTTGGGATGGGCCAGAGGTGATCCAGGGTTTCAAACCTGGGCACTGTAATAATGATAATGCATTCACTGAACTGTCACCTGAGTTTAGGGGAAGAAGCTTAGTTGAATTGGAGATTGCAGGCAGAAGTCCCTTCCCACAGGCTGTTGAATTGTGGGGCTGGATTTTAAGGGAGGTAGAGGAATCTGAGTGGTTTGAAGGAGAGGAACTGAAGGTGGAGGATAGCCCTTTGGGGAAGGATCCCAGAGAAGGGATGGGAGAAGGAAGAGGCTGTGTGAGTGGGAGGGGGATGGAGGGAAGTGGGCAGGGCAGTAAGTTTCAGGGAAACCAAGGGGGACAGTTTCCAGCAGATGGTTAGGAGGGGTGTAGTGTTTTTTTAAAGTGGTTCTGAATCATCAGTATTGCCCAAGGAACTTTAAAAGAGCAGATATTCCCTGGGTATTTTGGTTGGGTAGATCAGGGTAAGTCCTGGGGAGCTGTTCTTTTATCCACAGAGGCATTTGGCAGTGGGGTGCTTGGGGGTCTCTTCAGAACTCAGGCAAAGAGGGTTTGGATGGGAGTATTGGGGTACTCAGTTCTGGAACCCAAAAGTTCTCCGTTGATATTTTGGGGTATGGGCTGTTGATGAGGTTTAAGCCGTCTCAGACTTTTCCTGCTCATTCTTAGGGCTTGCACAGTCTGAATGTACAGCTTGCCAGACCCTCAGCAGGAAAGATGCATGTAGAAATTGTATTCCACTCCATGATTTATTAGTATGTTTTAAGAAAACAATAATTTTGAATGACGTTCCATTCGTATCAGTGGATCCTCTGTGTTTATCCTGGAGTCCAGTTTGGCAAGCTTAGAGGTCCCCCCATGAGAGTCAGGAAAGCTGGCTCTATCTGTTCTGAGCTTGCTGGGAAGTCTTGGGAGAATCACTCTCCTCTCTGTCAGTTGAGAAGGTTGATTGGAGGTCAGGGACATCTCTTCCAGCTCCGCAGTCCAGGATTCTGAAATGAGTGCTGAGGTCAGTGGCGACATGAGAGGTGAAGCCAGGGGGCAGGCGGGGTGCTGAGTAAGCAGGGGTGGTGGGCGCCGCAGTGTAGTGAGGAACGTGAGGCCCAGGGTCCGAGGGAGGCCCCCGGCGTTTGGAGAGAGCCCCCCGGTGTTTGGAGAGAGCCCTTGCTGTTGCTTGTTTTCTGGAGTTAAGATGAAGATGTGTGGCGTCAGGAGGATGAATGGCTCTGAGGGCAATGGGTCTGGTGTCCGGTGTCACTGACGTGAGTATAAGAGGAGTGAGTCAGGGGCTCAGGTTCTCAGAAGAAGTGGAGAGAGATATTGCTTCCAGTTTTTAGCCTTAGAGCTTTACTTATCTTCCTCTGCCTACATCTCCTTTCAGTGTTTGGTGTGTTTCCTGTATAATTTTTTACTTTCTTCTTTCACTGGCAGGACCTTGGGCAGGTTACCCTCTCCGAGCTTAGTTTTCCATTATCTTTGAAATGTCAGTGCTGTCTTCCTCATGGCGTTTTCACGAGGGTTTTGAGAGAATGTCTGTAAAAACATTGGCATAGTCAGTAACTTCTTTGGTTCTGTCTTCCTGCCCAGTGCACGCAACAGTTATTTAGCACTTGTCTGCATTCTAGCCCTTTGGAAACTGACTCCTACACACGTTAAAACATTTTTATTTTATTAAGACTGTTTTTTAGAGTAGTTTTAGGTTCAGAGCGAAATGGAAGGGAACGTACAGAGATTTCTCATGTCCCCCCTGCCCACCCCCGCCTCCCCCAGCGTCCCCTATACCAACAGCTGCCACCAGAGTGGTGCATTTCTTACAGTTGATGGACTTACATTGACATATCATAGTCACCTAAACCCACAGTTTACTTCAGGGTTCACTCTTACTGTTCATTTTACGGGGTTTGGACAAATGTGTGATGGCATGTAATCCTCATTATGGTACCACACGAAGTATTTTCACTGCCCTAAAAAAATCCTGTGCGCTCTACCTGCTGCCTCCAACCTCCCTCCCTGCATCCTCTGGCAACCACTGGTCTTTTTATTGTCTTTAAAAGTTTGCCTTTTCCACAGTGTCATAGTGTATGGAATCATACACTGTGTAGCCTTTTCAGATTGGTTTCTTTTACTAATATGCACTTAAGGTTCTTCCATGTTTTTTCATGGCTTAATAATAGCTCATTTCTTTCATCACAGAATAATATTCCATTGTCTGGATGTACCACAATTTGTTTATCCATTCACCTGCTGAAGGATATCATGGTTGCTTCCGAGTTTTGGCAATTATGAATAAAGTTGCTATACACAATCCGTGTACAGGTTTTTGGGTGGACATATTTTCAACTCCTTTGGGTAAATACCTTGGAGCGAGGTTGCTGGATTGAATGTAAGGGTCTTCTCCCACCCACTTTTCAAGGTGGATCTCCCAGCTTTCCTGTCTCCGGGAGGAGATACCATAGGATATATCTCCTGATGACCCTTCCTCCTGTCATTCCCTCTGGAAGGTGTGCCTTTCATTCAAGGTCTGATGCAGAGCGCCTTCTTCCAAGAAACTTCCTTAGCTCTCTTTCACCGGAAATGCTCGTTTGCACCCTCATTCTGATGGCATCACATGTATTCGTCACAGCCTCTTCCTGTCAGAGTTGTCACATCTGGGTCTGTCCTGGCTGCACTTCAGGGTTATGTACGCCCTTGAATGGTGCATACAAAAGGCCATTTTCTTGTGCACTTTTTGGATGGAGAGTCCCAGCACTTTTGTGGGTGTGACTGTGGCCCCGAAAAGATTAATGACTGCTCCACACACCAGAAAGTGGAGTTCTTCGAGGTTGGGAGCTGTCATTTGGATTTTGGGTGCCCCTTGCACATTGTAGGCACATCATGGATGTTTGTTGAATTCCCAGGCTAAGACCCGCACCTTCCCGCAGCTCATGCAGTGTGGGAAGATAGCAGCAGTCCAGTGAGCCGGCTTGTATTTTGTGGATTGAAATTCAACTAATTCCCATCTTCTCTTCTTTCGTCTGAGTTGTTGGTGCCTTTACAGCTCTCAGTACCAGGACAGCGTGTTCTTTGCGTTTTGAACAAGGCTCTCTGGGGCTATAAAAGTAATGACAGGTGAGACCATTTAGTTATGCATCATTTAGACTTGAAAGTTGGCCTCATAGGCGTGTAAATATTTTGAGCCTTGGCTTGTAAAGGTTTCACTTCCACTGATTTTGGAACTCCCCTTTAAAGATTGTTTTCCTAGCGGCATTTGGTGAAGTTGAAGTGCATTTCCATTTTGCCAATGGGAACATTTTTTTAGTCTACTGCTTTTTCATTCTTTATTTACCAGATTTTGCTGTATTTCTGCAGAATGTGTGGTACAGTACTGGGCGGGTGAACTCATTGCAGGATTGCTGTTTGATTTTAGGTATTCAAAACCTTTGACCGCATGGCCCGTCAGGATGATGAAAAGAGGAGGAAGGAGCTGGAGGAGAAGATCAGGAGGAAGGAAGGGGAGGAGGCCGCGGCCGAGCAGGAGCCAGTCCCAGCCCCGGTTCAGGAGGTGGAGGTTGACTCCACCACAGACTCAGGCGGCCCTCAGGAGCCCCCCGGCCCGCAGGACGCCGTGCAGGAAGTGGCCCACCGCGCCAGGGAGGCAGAGCCACCAGGAGCGGATGCTGGCGCTGCTGAAGTCCCAAGGAGCCCGCCAGCTCTTCCCAAGTAAGAATTTCTACTTTGTGGCTTCTTTCTTTTCTTTTCTTTTTTTCATCATGGTTTATGACAAGATATTGAATATAGCTCCCTGTGCTATACAGTAGGGCCTTGTTGGTTATCGATTTTATACATGGCAGTGTGTATCTGCTAATCCCAGACTCCTAACTTATCCCCACCTCCCTTTCCCCTTTGGTAACCATAAGTTTGTTTTCTGTGTCTGTGGGTCTGTTTCTGTTTTGTATATAAGTTCATTTGTATCTTCTTCTTTTTTTTTTTTAAGATTCCATATATAAGTGTTATCATATGATATTTGTTTTTCTCTGGCTTACTTCACTTAATATGATAATCTCTAGGTCCATCCATGTTGCTGCAAATGGCATTATTTTGTTCTTTTTTATGGCTGAGTAGTATTCCATTGTGTGTGTGTGTGTGTGTGTGTGTGTGTGTGTGTGTGTTTGTATCTCACATCTTCATCCATTCATCTGTTGATGGACCCTTACGTTGCTTCCATGTCTTGCCTGTTGTAAATAGTGCTGTAGTGAACACTGGGGTGCATATATATTTTCAGATTAGAGTTTTCTCTGGGTATATGCCCAGGAGTGGTATTGCTGAATCATACGGTAACTCTATTTTTAGTTGTTTAAGGAACCTCCATACTGTTCTCCATAGTGGCTGCACCAATTTACATTCACACCAGCAGTGCAAGAGGGTCCCTTTCCTCCACACCTTCTCCAGCATTTGTTATTTGTAGAGTTTTTAAATGACGGCTATTCTGACCTGTGTGAAGTGATACCTCACTGTAGTTTTGATTTGCATTTCTCTAACAATTAGTGATTTGAGCATGTTTTCACGTGCCTACTGGCCATCTGTATGTCTTCTTTGGAGAAATGTCTATTTAGGTCTTCTGCCCATTTTTCATTTGGGTTATTTGCTTTTTTATTATTGAGTTGTGTGAGTTATTTGTATATTTTGAGAATTAAGCCCTTGTTGGTTGCATTGTTCGCAAATATTTTCTCCCATTCCTTAGGTTGTCTTTTCGTTTTGTTTATGGTTTCCTTTGCTCTGAAGAAGCTTATAAGTTTGATTACGTCCTATTTGTTTATTTTGCTTTTGTTCCTTTTGCCTTGGGAGACTGACCTAAGGAAACATCGCTAGTTTTATGTCAGAGGTGGCCTCTTTCTTGCTTGACATCTGGTGGTTGGGTTTGTCCCTAAGTGGGTCTTACTTGGTAACACACTGACTCTATTTCAGCATTTAGTTAGCTCTTCATGTTTGCAAACTGCCTTACAGTGTGTAGGATGGGAGGTCAGGTGGTTTCAGTATTCTTCCTTTTTCTCTCTATAGGGTAAGGTAATAATCTGCCCACAGTCAAACAGCCAGTTAAGAGCTAGACCAGAGTTAGAGCGCTGGGCTCATAGAGTTATGCATTCCCGTGAGACCTGCCTCTCTGTGTGTCTTGACTCTGTTTTTTCCCTGCAGGAGCGACTGCTGGGACATGGGCCCACAGTCCTCTTGGTCTGACGTACACCCGAAGAGGTTGTCTGGAATGGGGGACTGCGGACCCAGAGTCCCCTCAGAGCCTGCCACTTAGTAAATGTATTACCTTGGGCAAGCTGCATCACCTCTCTGTGTCTCAGTTTTCTCCTTTGTAAAGCGGAGGTGATAATAACAGCACCTCCCTCAGAGGCTGTTGTGAATATTGAATGAGCCAAGGGTCATGCAGCTGATGAGTGGTAGGGCTTAGATCAAGCCCTGTGCTGTACTTGTCCTCACTTTTCAGGAGTTCTGCTTCCTGGTGCTTCCCTGCCCCTGTTTGGGTGAGAAGAGCTGATGCCTCCTTGTGTATGAGCTGTGGCAGTGTCTGAAAGACAGCATGCTGCTCCTGGCCTGCTCTGTTCTTAGGCGAATTTGCTGTCTTCCCTCTTTCATGGGACTGTTCCCTGCCCTCTCCTGGGTTTTCTCTCCCCCTTGGCCCTTCTCTGACTAAACTTCCCTTCTGTTCTTCCCTCTCCTTGCAGTCTCCCTCTAACCTGTTTTGGGGACTCTTTGAATGTAGTTCCTAGTTAATGAAGCAAAGTGAACAACTTGGAGTGGCATAAAATGCGGAGTAGGGGGAAAATAAACTTTGTGGAGATAGGTTGGGGCAAGGCTGCAGAGTCTCAAAGTCCAAGTTCGACTGCATGGAGGGTCGGTGCCCCTAACCCCCTGTTGTTCAAGGGGGGTTAACTGTACATGCAGAGAAAAAGCCCAGAAGGAAATACATTATGAAATAGTGGTGGAATTGTGAGTGTTTTTCATTGCCATCGTTGTCCCTTACTGTATTTTCTAATTTTTCTACAATGAACTATACACTTTGCTTTACTAATTTTTTTGCATTCTTTTTATAATTTCTAAAAACTCTATTGAAAGGGGGGATTTGTTTTTAATTCCTGAGTAATAGATTAGAGTAGCTGCCTTGTTATCTTGTAGAGACCCTATTTTTTATTCTTGGACCAATGAGTTGTATTCCAGGTTAGTATCAGCGTTAGTTTTACTAGTCCTGCCGTGGTGTAAGCATAGACTGAAGACTTGGGTGTGTTCCAGGAAACCTTAGTTTGGTGCTGCAGGCTCAACGCTTCCATGGACTGAACCTTCTCAGCCTTCAGGTATTCACTGGTTTTCTATGAACAAAACAAGAAATTGTGGTCCACATCTCTCTAGTTCCATCTGAAAGGCTGTTCTGTGGCAGATCTGAAATGGAACATGAAAGCCATCCTTATCTTTGTTGTAGCTTTTGTGGCCCCCCAAGTCGCTCCAGTCAGTGCCCAGAATTGCTTATCCTATAAACTGTAGATCTGGGGGTTCTGTTAATTAAATAACTTAAGATAGTTGTTCTTCAGGTGACCACACAGAAGCACTGCCTTTGTGGGGCACCCTGTCCAAAAACCAGTTACATACCTAGAATCTGGGTCTGACGTTGCTGACTTCTGATTACTCCTGCTTGCTACCCATTTGCTGGTGGTTCTGCCCAGGATTAGGCAGTGGTGATGGCAACTTCGCTCCATCTACAGGCAAATCACACTTTGGAGTCAACCCCCTGTCCCCAGCCTAGGCCCTGCCAACCGTGGGTTAAAGTTTTTGAAGTGTACATTTTCATTTATACATAAAATAAAGTACAGATTTTTACACATAAAGCCACATGCCACCACCCTAGTGCTCAAAGTGCCCAGTTTTATTCCTTAGAGATGAGAGAATTTGGGTACACAAAAATTTCCTTGACCATACAAGATAGCTTTGAGAGGTGCACATACTCTGCAAAGGAGCTTCACAGTTTATGAGTTATCCGTAGTGAAGATATTGTAAAAAGTGCTGCTTAGAGCCCCAGTGTTTATATTGTACTTGACCCAGTGATCTGTGCTCAAAGGACTTCTAGGGAGCTGGGAAGCTTTCAGAAATGCTGATGACATTACTAGTGCTGTGGAAGGAGAGAGGGATGCAAAACCAACAGCATCAACGTCCTAATCCCTAAGTCGGGCACCTCTCAGAGCTGTTGGTGGGGTTTGCTTCTTGGGTTCCATCTGTGTCTGGTCCCGCTTCGGTGGCCATAGGTCCTGCAGTTTCCCTCTCGATCTGCAGGTGTCGCTGTAGGCAAAACAGTGATAACTGCATTTGCTTGTGCTGGGATGCACAAGCAAAATGTACAAAAGGCTGTGCCACCTCTGGCTTTTGCCCTTGTAAATCACAAACAGGATTCTTTAAAAAGAAGGAAAGAAAGTAGCACTGAGAGTAAATTACAGTTGGCGCTGAACAACACAACCTTGAACTGCACACATCCACCTATACATGGATTTTTTCCCGTAGTAAACGGTACAATACCACAGAATCTGTGGTTGGTTGAATCGTGGATGTGGAACTGTGGATACAGAGGAGCCGCTCCTGCGCTGTCGGTGTTGAATGGTGGTACATGCCCTGAGTCCCTCCCGAGCTACCCCTCTGTCCTGCACAGGGAAGCAGACAGCAGGGCCTCGTGAGAAGGGCGTGTCATGGAACTACTTGATGTGTTGACCCATCTGGTGAAGTCCTGGTAGAACAAGGGTGTGTTAGAAAGCTGCTCAGTGCTTTCTTTTATTTTGGGTGGCATGGCCTTTGTGTCCAGCTGTTACAGGGATCTATCTTAGGAAAGGGATGGTGTAGTTTGGAAGAGAAGTTTCAGATTTCTAATAGTATCCTCAGCAAATGCTTCATCTTCATCACACCTGGTTCGTTTACCCCAAGCACAGCACTGTTCACATTCTTCAGTGCTCTTGTCCATGCAGCAAGGCCTTCCAGCGCCTCTGTCCCTCTGCTCCCTGCCACAGGTAACTGCGTCTCCTCTGAGCCTGGGTTTCATCTTACATCTGTTTATGGCTAGTTCTTACATCTTTCATTTTTGGGGCAGAGACTTACTCAGCCCCTCTCAGCTCCCAGCTGTGTGTTAGGTGAGCATCCGATGCGTGCTGAGTTCATTCCTTAGTGCCTCTCCTTTGGTTCTACTCACCCATGTCTCGTGATGTCTGTGGCTTAGATGTCCCTTAGGCAGGCTGTCACAAGAGCCAGAAAGGTGCTGCTCTCTGCTGGGGCATCCTTTCTGTGCGCAGTCATGCTGCCTGAGAGCTGGCTTCCTGGATTTGTCTCTAAATGGGGTCCTTCCTTTGTTGGTCCCTGCTTTTTCAGGTGCCCGTTGCAGGAGGCCCTTTGATAGAGTCACGTGGACATACCGGAATGCTACCCCAAATACCCACCCTGTTGGCTTATGGTGAAGATTGACTGAGGTCAGTGTGTAAGACCTGGTGAGCAG
Organism: Tursiops truncatus; assembly: GCF_011762595.2. NCBI lineage: Eukaryota > Metazoa > Chordata > Mammalia > Artiodactyla > Delphinidae > Tursiops > Tursiops truncatus. The sequence goes on from NC_047042.1 coordinate 9,443,119, forward strand.
GATTCCTGGCGCATAGTGAGCCCTCAAGTAGGTACGAGCTGTTCTCAGTATTGCTTTTCTTAACTTAAACAAGAACAAACTGTTTTTCTTCCTCATTATGCTCAGTGTAGACTATTTGGAAAATAAAGATAAGTGTGTAAAGAAGAGAAAACGTCCTACCACTCCCTATTAACTTTCTGGGATATTTCTACAGTTTTTTCTATGCATATAAACATGTGCGTGGGTGTGTTTGAGCGCGCGCGCGCGCACACACACACACACACACACACACACACACACACACACACACACACAACAAAGTATGCTTATAACATTGTCTTACACTGTGGCTTCTGTTTTGCTGAACATTGTATGCTGAGCGGTTCCTGCATCCCTTTTGCTGATTTTGAATTCATGTTGTACACTGTTGAGTGTTGTGTGCCCAAGAGGTTCTTTTGCTCAGATGAGGTTGTTGGCTGTAATCATGCACTCAAGAGAATAGTAAACAGAAAGCCAGCAGTCCAGGGATGTCTGCCAGCTTTCCCCCACTGGGGCTCTGCTGGGCCTGCCGGCCTCAGGGTCTGTTTTCAGTCTCATCTGTTATAGAAGCTGTTCTTTCACCCAATTCGCCCTGAAACTGCCCCTTCTCTAAGGAACCTCAGGTGTAAGTGGCCTCAGGGATTTGATTTAAATCACAGATGAGGAAAGGTTGTTTGTTAGAAGTATTTTTTTTCCTCTAGAAGCATTGTGTTTTTGTTTTCATTTTGCAGTTCATTTCTAGCTTATAGGCTTCATTTTTAGAAGAGATTGGCCTGTATATCTTACAGCGATGACTTATGTTGAGTTGGTTGGATACTGAAGCCGGATGGTAAAAATGACCTGGCGTCCTAGCCTGTGAGAGTGAGCATGTTTTTGGGCCGGAGGAGGAGGCCAGTGAGACTCCCCCAGGGTACTCTTCCCCCTGGGAAGTGTGTACTTCCAGATGCCAGAGCCCAGTCGGCTTCCTTTTAACAGATGGAGAAATGGAGATGAACAGTGGTGAAGTGCTTTGCTTGAAACCGTAGTTAGAAAGGAGGGCCAGAGTCATGGGGAACTGAAGCAGTTCCCAGTGCGCTTAGAGGCCCAGACATGGGTATGTTCGCTTTGCTGTTGTTAAGAAAAAGGAACTATTACCAGAACTATCTAAGAGATACTTTTCAAAACTAACACAACCAGTATCTAATTGAATATTTTTCTATGTCACTAAAGAAGTATAACTTTTTATGCTAGCTTTTTTTTTCTTTTCCTATTGAAAAAAAAGGTATATGCACCTTGTGGAAAATGTATTAGGTTGAATTTAAATACAAAGGTGAGTAGACAGAAGAATGCAGTGAATCCGCGTGTACTCACTGCCAACCCTGTGAAGTACACCCGGCCACTTCTCCCCCTCCTGTGTTATTCAGAAGCAAATTCTACCTCATCATTTCATCTGTAAATGTTTTCAACCAGTGTTTAAACTTCCAGTTTTCTCATAATGTCATAATTTTTTAAAAAAAAGTTTACATCTATAATAAGGCTCCAACCACATATCACTTTGTAGCTGACTCTCTGTTTCTCTTGCTTTTATTCTCTCAAAATTTATTTGTTAAGAAAAAAATCAGGTTGTTGGTATGTTGAGTTTCCCACTCTCTGACTGTTACGTGGTGTAGTAAATTGGCAGTTGGATTTAGGGTCAATACTTTTGAAAGTTATAAGCCTGTGTAATGAAAGTGAATTCTCCCTAAAGGCAGCCATTGTGCGTACTTTTGTAAAAGTTTTCTGTTTTATAAACTTTTTATTTTTCATATTCGTTTATGTATATGTTCTCTGTTGTATACAATATGCTGTGTGTGGACTTCTAGTTACATCCCCCCGAGCAGCTGACAAGCAGCTAACAAGGAGGCAGTCTCCCTGTTGCCAGGTGCCATTTTTCCTGCTGTGCGTTGTATCTGTCCTCACATCTGTGGGGCTTTAAGATGCTGATTCCTGGGCCTGCCCCTGGAGATCAGATTTAACTGGCCCAGGTGCGACCATGTGTCAGGATTTTCAGAAGCTTCCCAGGTGACTCTGGCTGTAACCAAGAGTCAGACTTGACTACAGTCTTTCTCTCGACTCCCTCAGAGTTCTATCCTGTGGATGTGGTGTCATTATTTAGTGAGTCTCCACAGGCAGTGTTATTAGGTTGTTTCCAATCTACTGCGGTCACAAATGATGCTGCAGTGACTGTGCTGTATGTGTTTCTTGGAACATGTGTATGAATATCTGTTGGACGAATTCCCAGAACAGGAATTACTGGGTCAAAGGGTATGAAGTGTGTAATTTTGATGGATGTTGCTAAAGTGGCCCCAGAGAGATTGTACCAGTTTGTTCTCTCACTGCCAGGCTGTCTGATGGTGGGTACCTGACCCACCCCAGGTGCCAGCCAGCATCCCTAACCCATTTCTTGGCTGCTCTTACTTTTGCTTCATTGGTTTTATTTGAAATGCCATTCACTGTGACGTATGTTGGGTTCTGATTGGCTCTGTGTATGTTTCTGTGTTTTTTTCCTTTTCTATTCCATTTATTCATAGATACTAAACCATTTGTTCTATTTGTTTGCCAGTACCAAGCTGTTTTATTTACCATAGCTTCATTATGATACATTTTAATACTTGGTGGGACTAGTGTTTAATCCCTTGCCCCCAGACTTTTCTGGAAACTTTTTCCATGTGAAAATTCTGTTGAAGTTTTCATTGGGAATACATTAAATTTATGTTTTGAATTAGAGAGAAATGACAGGTTTACATTCTTGAGTCTTTCTGTCTAAGAACAGGGTGTATTTTATTTATTCAAGTCTTGTTTTATGTTCTTCTGTAGAATTTTAATGTTTTTATTCAATAAGCCCTGTACACCGATACTGAATTCTCTATTTTCTGGTAGTTTCTCTGTTGATTTTCTTGGATTTTCTAGGAATATAGACTCTTCAGTTTTTATTATAGTATTTTAGTGACAAGTATATTTAGTAATAAATACATTTTTAATATTTTGAATTTTAAATGTAACTTCATTTTTTTTCTCCCTCTCAAAATGTGTTGCCCCGAGCACCTGGAAGGATGGAGCTGACACTAGCTGCAGAGGGAAGGGGTCGGGGGCGGCTGGTTCTGAGGCTGACAGGTTAGCCTTTGGCCACAGCGGTGTCTCCGGGGTCCGAGAAGCTGTGAGCCATGTAGGTGGAGTCCGAGGGGAGCAGGACTGGAGGTGGGAGTTTGAAAAACATCGGCATATCAGTGGGTTTAAAGGCACAGACTGGATGAGGTCACCGAGGCAGTGAGTGTATATGGAGAAGAGGTCCAAGGATTGAGAGCCGGGGGGTCGTACATGAGGTGAGGGGCCGTCTGCCTCGGGGGCCAGGAGAGCGGGGTGTGTGACCTGGGGGAGCAGGCCCGAGCAAGGCAACCAGGAGAGTGTCCTGTCACGCGGGAGGAGGCCAGTGGTGACACGCGCTGCACCGTCACATGCGCTGTTACTTCACCCTTCGCTTGCTCCCTGCAGCCGTCCAGCCCTGAAGTCCTCAGCTCGCTCATCACCCCTTTCCTTTGGGATACACTCCTGACCTGTCCTCTGGTTTCTGTTTCTGCTGTTGGCTCACCTTGTGGCGGGTGCTTCTCTGGCCTCTGGCTCAGACTGCACCCTTGTCTCTGGCCCCGGGTGGCGGCTCCCGTGTGTGTCCCCGTGTAAACTGCCTATTTTGTATCTAGTTCTCTCACCGGGGAAACCAGGAGGAGGGCAGTCGGCAGAAAGTGCAGCTTTTCTGTTACTGTGTGCACCTTGGTCTATTTATCTTGTCCACTGTGTGTCCAGTGCCTGGAACGTCCCTGGCGGCATAGTTGGCACTTAGTAACCAGCTGAGTGAGTGTGTGATTCAAATTAAAAGTCATGTGAAAAAATGATAAACCTTTGAATTTTAACATATCTAATGAATTCCATTCTCCAGTAACATTCAGTTTTTCTTGAATTTTCATAGTTAGGGCTTTCACATCTTCTATGTACTGTTCATCCCTGTCTTCTTTTAGGGCAACTCAGTGTTCTGTAAACTCCCTAATTGAGTCCTGTGTGGTCATAGAGCCCTGAGGCCTCTATCGTTTCCCTGTCTCTGTACTGAAGGGCCAGACACTCAGCTTCCCTAGTGGTGAAGAACCCTCTAGGGACAGAGCCCGGGACTGGGAGTCAAGAGCCCTGGTGTGAGCAGGCCTTGGGCCCTGTAGGCTGTACTGCAAGGGAGTGGGAGCAGGCCTGAGTTTTTTGTCTCTTTTTCTTAAGCCAGGGAACCTGCCCTCCTGTGGGTAAGTGGAGTCCTGGGAAGGCCTCTGCGTACAACAGGTGAGGGCTCAGCAGTTGGCTGACGTAGGGCTGCGAGGCACGGGTGGCTTCATCTCCAGGCTCACTTTGAGAACCCCTGGAGAAGGATGTCTGGGATGGCTCAGCTCTGAATCCTGTGTGTCTGGTTGGTTGTGAGCCTGGGTTCTGAGTATCTCTCGAGGGTCAGGTCCGTGGCTTCGACAATGTGATGGAATGGGGCCAGTCCTTAGCTGAGCAAGGGCCACCACGTGTTCTCGCATATAGCCCTCAAGGTCCATTTATTTTGTGGTCTCTAAAGAAAACTTTCATTTTTAGATAATTAAGATCTGCCCCCAAAAGTTGCAAAAATCATGCACAGGACCCCATACATCCTTCTCCCAGCATGCCAGATGTCTGTGCCTCCTGTAACCCGGGGCTGCTGTGAGCGCATCTGAAGACCTTGTTCCAGTTTCATCCATTGTTCCAGTAGTGTCCTTTCTCCCGGGCCAGCGTTGCATCCGTTGTCGTCACTGCATTATGGGCACGTCTCGTCAGTCTCCTCTATCTGGCACAGTTTCTTAGTCTTGTCTCTCATGACCTTGACCCTTTTAAGGAGTACTGACTTCTTTTTTTCCTTGGTAGAATGTCTCTCAGCGTGGTTGTGTCTGATGTTTCCTTGTGACTGGCTAAGGCTGCCGCAGTGGCTGCTTTTCTTCTGTGCTAAAGAGTTGCTATTTTCCCTTTTGTGATTAATAAGTGTCTTGTGTGGAGATACTTTGAGACTCTAAATATCTTGTTTCTTCTCATACTTTGCCCACTAATCTTAGCAACCATTGATTATTCTTGCCTGAAACAGTTATTGCTGTGGTGTCTGCCAAATTGCGATTTCCTGTTTATATCCTTCTTTCTACATTTATTAATTGGGATTATACTGCTAGGAATGGCTTTTCTTTCTCCTCCACTCACTCACTCATTCATGCACTTGTTTGTGTGTGTCATTGTGTCCTTACAGATGTTGACTACATAGTTATGGCCCCACTGTCTTGGGTTGTTGCTCAGGGTGCCCTTCAAATGGGCTTGTCCTTTTGACATGTTCACATCGTTTTTTGAGCACTCCTCTGTGTGCTTGCGCCACAAGATGTTCCATGTCATCCTGCTGTGAAGTCGGCTTTTTCTCCAAGTGGCCTTCGCTTTTTTTCTTAAATTTAAATTTATTTATTTATTTTTGGCTGCGTTGGGTCTTCGTTGCTGCGTGTGGGCTTTCTCTAGTTGAAGTGAGCGGGGGCTACTCTTCGCTGTGATGCGCGGGCTTCTCATTGCGGTGGCTTCTCTTGTTGTGGAGCACGGGCTCTAGGTGTGCAGGCTTCAGTAGTTGTGGCATGCGGACTCAGTAGTTGTGGCTTGCGGGCTCTAGAGCGTAGGCTCAGTAGTTGTGGCACGTGGGCTTCAGTAGTTGTGGCTCGCGGGCTCTAGAGCACAGGCTCAGTAGCTGTGGCGCACGGGCTTAGTTGCTCCTAGGCATGTGGGATCTTCCTGGACCAGGGCTCGAACCTGTGTCCCCTGCATTGGGAGGCGGATTCTTAACCACTGCTCCACCAGGGAAGTCCCCAGCCTTGGCTTTTGATTGGGGAATGGTCTGAAATCAAGGATCTGGGCACCAGGTGTGCTGTCGCTGCTGGTGTCCTGGCTTCTAGGCCTGTTTTATGCCCATTTCCTGGTTACTTTACCCTCTGAAACCATCCTGCCCAACTTTTCACTTCCAGTTTTCTTTCCTCCCTTTTGAAAAATTCATGGTATGGATTAAGAGTGTGAATCTCGAAGTCAGAAGCCCTGCATTCAAATGCCAGCTCAGACCTTGCTGAGTCATCTGGCCTTCAGGCCTTAGTTTTCCCATATGTCAGGTAGGGGTGATGATTCTCAGCTTAAAGGGTTGTTGTGAGGGTTAAATGAGAGAGTAAAATGAGAGTGGTCAGCACACGCTGAGTGCTCAGTTGGGTGCTTTCATTCAGCAAGTATTTATGGAATGAATGCTTGTGTAGGTTTGTTTCAGGGCCTGGGGCATGTGGGGTTTGGGAGTGCCAGCCTGGTGGGGCCTCTGGCCGGCTGGTGCAGGGGCAGCGCCTCCGACGCCTCCTTGATCCCGAGCTGCTCTACAGCTGGAGGGATGCGGGGAGAGAGGAGTGGGTGCTTTGCTGTCCCCAGTTAAAGGAGCAGTCCTGGTTCTAGCAGTATGTTCTGCTTCCGACAGCAAGCACCCCGCTCATCGCCCATCTCTGGGTGGCACTGTCCTGTGTGGGGTTGGAAGGAACTTCTCCTCCTCCTCTGGTGTAACCTTTCTGCCTTTCTTGGCCGGTTCTTCCGTAGAGTGGGGTGTGGCTCGCAGTAAGTGCAGCCTGGGGGCTGGTGAGGGGGGCAGTTGGAAGGAAACCAGCCAGCGCCCCTTAGTTTTCTGCAGGGGTGGCCACGAGCCCCCCAGATGCTTAGACAGAATCTTCTCTGCGGGGGAACGGCAGGAGGGGTGGGAGACAGGTCTGGGCTGGTCCCCCCACGAAGCCCTGTGCCTTGGGCACCCGATCCGCCCCTGCCAGTGTCCCCGGGCAGGAAGACAGGCTCCCTGAGAGCTTTCTGTTCTGCTGCTGCTGGAGCGTTGCAGTAAGTGGGTAGGTAGGACTAGCTGTGACCTAAAAACACTTGAGCATTTTCAGGGCGTCCCTGGGGAAAGCTGAATAAAGTAGGAGGAATGTCATTTCAGATGCTCATGTTCTCCCAGGAGAACAAACTTCCAGGCCTCTTCTTGCCTCTTGTTTCTGAAGGCAGTGCTGCTGACTCTGTGAGCCTGGTGCCTACAAGCTGACCTTGTGACCTTGGTACCTACGGGGTGACCCCATGACCCCAGTGCCTGCATGCTGACCCCATGACCCTTGTGCCTACATGCCTGGCAGGATGGGTGCTGCACAACACGGTGCAGTGACAACTGGTTTCCTAACTTGCTTCGTGGGACTGCCCACCCCTGCCCACTCTGTTGGGTCCGGAGTAAGAGAACAGAAAGAAGTCTCTTCTCCTTCCCAAGAAAAACAAGTCCCAAGCTCTCCAAACAACAAAAGCAGCAAAACTCATGGAAGTACCTCGCAGAGCTCAGAGTCAGGAAGGAGGGGGATGGTTGCCACACAGCGGATGTGGGGTGTGGTCCCTGTCCTCCAGCAGGTTGGCAGTGCCCTCTTAGCGACACAGAGTAGATCTCACTGTTACCAGCAGTTTTCAGGTTTAGGCTGAAATCTGATGAGGAGGATGGTAGGGAGAGCCCTGCGAGCGAGGGTGGCCCTGGGCCCTACAGTCGCAGTTGGCTGCAGGGTAGAGGCTGTGCCCCTGGGTCCCATGATCGTTTCTTTACAGACTCTGCCTCCTTGTGCCAGTCTCTTCCCCACTTTGTGGCTTTGTGGCCAAGCGCCTTTGATTTTGCTGCTGCAGCCTTTACTTAGATCTGTCTCCCTTGTACCCCTTTAGCCCTAGAACTTCCTTTTTCCTTAAAACCATTTTTTTACTGGTGTTTTGAAAAATGCCGCATGCAGATGTTTAAAGAGATCGCAATAGCAGAATGGGGGGCCGTGGAACATCAGTCCTCCTCTCACCATGACCCCACCTCCCTGTTCTGTCTGCAGAGAGGCCCCCCGGCGTGAGCCTGTCACCACAGGGACACCACAGGGGAAGTCTGTGAGGATCCGAGGGTGCTTATGTGCTCCTCTCCCCTACTTTTTAGAAAAACAGGTTGTATGTTTTAGAGGAGTTTTAGGTTCCCAGCAAAAGTGAGCAGAGCACAGAGTCTACACGCAGCCCCGCTCCCACACGCACAGCCTCCCTGTGTCACCATCGTGCCTTTCGGGGTGATTTCCTGGGGGGATAGCGCGCTGTGTACACGGCTCATCCCTGGCTTTTTTCACACGGTGAACCTTATAAATGTGTCCTCTTCGGTGCTCTGTGTGCTTTGGAGCGGCCACCTGGCGTGTTCCTCTGTGTAAACTGTGCTCAGTGACTCTGTCTGCTCCGTCGGCCTCGTTTCTCATGGAACTAGAGGAGAACAGTGACTAAACAGACTATGAGATTCTAACAGTCCTAAAAATACCTTCCGAAGTAATGTGTATTCACTGAGGAAAATGAATGAGGGGGCACAGACTGTCCAGAAGCCCAGGAGTGGGCGTTGCCTTTTTTCCAAAAGGCTTTTGGTTCATAGAATAAAAAAGAATGAAAGCTGACACGCAGATTTGGGCATCTCCAGTCGCGAATGTTTCTGTGGCAGGTGTTCTTGGAGCATCAGTGACTCACTGGTCTGCGCTGTGGCACTGTCACCTGGTGGTCCTGGAAGAGAGAAACGTGTGATTTAACCCAGCATTTACCAAATCAGTTAGACCACAGGGCCTTTTCCTTCCTTCCTAATTGGCCTGCTGTCACCTTGAGGGAATTTTTTTTCGGAGGAGCCTGAAAGGTTATAGAAGTACTAAGTTCTCATTTATTTCATCCAGAAAATATATTTCTTTGAAGTTTTTCATTAATTTTAATTTACACAATAGTTAAAGAGTACACTCAGAAGCATAGGTAAATCTCAGGCCCCCTTTGACCGCCCCGATCGCAGTTTGCTCCCAGAGGCAACTGCTCTTCTGGAGCTCACCTTTTGTGTTTGTTTTTTTAATTTCAGTGATCACAGGTTTTAGTTTCTCAGATGGCTGGTTAAGTTTTCGGAGTGCAGTGTCCCTCCCGTCACTTGGAAGGGTGATCGTGTCTGTTGTGGAGTCCTGGTGCCCGGTTCCCTCCGTGGCTCTCAGCAGCACTTCTTTCCCTGTAGAGTTTGGTGGCCTCCGCCCTGGGAAGCTGGCTTTTCCCAGGGTTTGGTGATTCCTGATTTTGTGTTCATTTTTGTGCTTGAGACTCCTGTTACCCTGTCTGTGAATGCTGTCACTGTTCCACACCTGGTCTCTAGAAATTTTTAGGCAGTGGCCTAGGGTGTCCTGCGCTGGTTGCTGTTCTGCAGGAATGGAGTTCCACTTCCCGGCTGTCACCAGACATGTCCCCACACTCTCTGGGCTGGGTGCCACTTGGTTCAGATTTTGTATGTGTTGGGAAGGGGGCAGGAGGTGGACTCGTGGCCCTTCTGTTGTCCTGCCTTCAGCACGCTGGCCCTCCTTATTTGGGAGAGACCAGAGCTGGGTCCATCTCTGCATCTTTGACCCCTCCACGCAGACCGGGGCTTGAAGCCTCCTGCTTGGTCTGTGGCCTTTCTCCATTCCACTTAGTCTCATACACATTCATGCAGGTATGTAAAATACTTCCCTGAAGCCTGGTGGCCTCCTCCCTCCCTCCCTGAGGCTTCGAGTCACTCAGCCCCGTCTCAGGACCCAAGCTCGTTGGGTGCTTTCTCTCCGGTCCCTGTCCTCCTGCAAGCCTCATGCTCTGCACTTCAGACTTCTGCCCAGGGGGGCGTCTCCTGCTGTTCCTCCTCCATCCTCGGCTCATCCCCTGATGTCTCTGTGGACCTTCCTTCCCCTCACAGGAGGATGCTGCCCCTTGCGCGCCGGCTCCTTTTCTGTCGGCCTCCCTCTCCGGCCTGTGCACGCTCGCTCTAGTGCTGTCCAGGCCGGGCCTCCCTGAAGTCTCTCGGGTGCATTTTCCCAGCATGTATCACTTTCTGCATATCAGACTTCATTCGTGTGCGTAAGTACGACATAGGCTTGAGGGGTGTACCCTGCAGCTAATTATCCGAAGCAGGTTGTAAGTTAGAAACCCAAAAGGTTATCCTGCCTGAACTGCCCCCTCCACGTGCAGCCTGGCCTGCTCTCCTGATTCTGGGGAGGGAAGTACTCTGGGCACCGGCGCTGCCTCCGTCCACCTGCTCAGCAAGGTACCATCTCAGCACAGGGCTCACCCCCGTCTCTGCTGAGGAGTCGGGGCCACCCCTGCATGCTGCTGAGGGCCCCCCGACCCCGTGATCTTCCCTCTGTCCCTAGTCACCAGCTCACCTGGGCCCAGACCTGGAAGGCCCCTGGAATACTTGGTAGATTTAGCCACATACTGCTTAGTAGTGGTTCTTGCAGGCCTGATGGTGGTCTGTTCAACCACCAGCAGGCGAAGTAATACTAGTTAGCTCTAAGTCATGAGGTTGAGCTGGAGCCCACCAGACACCCCGGGCCTGTCTTACAGTTGAGGCTGCTACCCCCTCAAAGCTTTCACTTCCATCCCTGGGCAGCTTCTGGCCGACTCTAATTCAGAACCGCCTGGGGAAGGGGGTTCGGAGAGACGGGCCCCCTTAGCCAGGGTGGCACAGCACACACATCTGTTATGGGTGCAGTTTTCAAGTGCAGTCTGGTGTATTTTTACAAATGAGCATTGCCGTGAATCACCACCCAGAACAAGATATTCCCAAACGAGAAATAACTGGAAGTTTCCCCACGCGCTCCTTCTGTGTGCCACCCACTCCCTTACAGTCGCTGCATATTTGTGTGTCCGTGATTTTGTTAGATAAGCCAATGACATTAAGGCTGCGCCGTCTGCATTCCTACTGCGAGCCTGTCCCCACAGCTGGGCAGTGGACTGTGTGTGCCGAGCTTTTGAATTTTTACTCTTTGGAAGATGAGATACACTCATATTTTAATGTTTATTTCTTTTATCATGTGTGAAGTTGTATGTAGTGTCATGCATTTGAGGGCTGATTGTATATCTTTTTTCTGAGAATACTGTATGTCTTTTGCTCATTTTTCTGTTAGGGTTTGTTACTTTTTTCAACTTTTAAGAGCTCGCTCTCTGTATTGGGGAAATTAGACCTCTATCTGTAATATATTATAAATATTTTCCTCCAGTTTGTCTTTAGACTTGGCTTATGATAGGTTTTGCTCCAAGCAAAACTTTTTTTTAATATTTAAAATGTTTGTTTCATAAACTTTATCAGTTTTTTTTTTTTTTTTTTTGATTTTGAGTTAGAAAGCTTTCCCTGTGTTGAGTTCAGGAAGGATTTCACCCATTTTCCTGTGGTACTTGTGTGCTTTTTTTCTATAGTTCTGTGAAAATAACCCTTGTGTAGTATCATTTTTTATATCTATGCCTCTGATCCATTTGCTCTCTTTGTACGTGTGAGGTGTGGATCCAGTGTTACCATTTCCGAAATGGCTGTTCAGGTGTCCTTATGACATCTGTTAGGGACCGCGTTTTGCAAGAGGACTTGACAGGTCTGAGCCCCAGGGGATGTGAACCTTTGGCTCAGCCTTGGTCCTCCCGGAGGCACTGGTGACACTGCCCGGGTCCGCACATCGTCCAGAAGGCGTGTCCCACGGGCCACTAGACTCCTGCTGAGCGGTGCTCCTGCCAGGGAAAAGCTCCCTCACTTCCCTCTTTTAGGGTGCCTCTGAGGCACCGCTTCAGCACCTACTCCCCGAACGTGTCTGAGCGGACTTGACTGCTGAACCTGGGTCAGGGACAAGGCGGTGGCAGAGCTGTGTGCCTGTGGACAAGTCACAGTTCTGTCCTGGATAAATGAGGGGATGGTGCCGGATGATCTCTGCGGTCCTTCCAGCCTCCGCTCTGTAATGCTGGGGGCACAGCATTTGCACAGAGCACTTGTCCTGCATGGAGCCACAGCGTCCCCTGAGTGTGGCCCGAGCCCTGTGCGTGCTGCTCGTCGGGGGCACAGGGCCGGCGGGTGGCTTTGTCTGTGGGGAAAACCTGTGTGGCTTGGAGCCTCACAGCCAGCTCCTTGTGTTGTGTTTACTTTTCAGACCCGTAAGTTTATATCAAGAGGTGATTCTCTGAAGAGTTGCTAAGCGTTCATTTATTTAAATAGTGAAAACTAGGTTTCCTCCTAAACTTCTTAACCTTGCCAGACCATGCTCCATGTTTGTAAGAAATATTTTGTGCCACTGCATTTGACTATTCTAGGTGAAGTCTACCAGTGTCGCTTCAGTAGCGCTGTGCTGGTCATGAGTTTTCAAAAAGGTGACTAACTTTGAGCCCAGAATCAAACAGATTCACACACGGTTGTGTGCCTGGAAAATTCACAGTGTGATGAGACCAGGCAAAAGATTGTTAGGGTTTGTATCTAAAATTGAGCTCTTTTCCAGGCTCAGATTAATTATAAACATGCTGCCACCTGCCTGCTGTCTAGAGGGACGTGTAGAGGGGTGTGGGTCAGAGGACAGTGCATAGGGCCCAGTGTCACCAGCTCCCTCCAGGCCGCCAACACTCCACGGTGTCCCTCCCTTTGAGAGCTGCCCATCAAGTAGGACTTCCTGGTTTCATGTACATTTAAACAAGTGGAGTAATCTGCTTTAGGGTTTCTTTATTCCACTAGAAGTTAAGCTTATATATTGATCAGTTTTTCTTACCTAGGACTTTTCCTGGAGACATGACCATTAGAGGATTTTAGCAGGTGAATTGCATGTGTGTTAATTTATTATAGGTTACATTTGTTCAGTAACTGTGACTAGAACCCTGGAAGTTAGTTTTTGTTGAAATTTTAGGGCCATTTGTGAAATGTTTGTAAGCAAAATATATCCAGCCCTTTGACTGAGTAACTTGAAATATGCTCAAGGATCTGGAGGTAACACACATTTCTCTTTGTCTTTCCCTTTCTCCCAGGGAGTGTGTGTGTGGCTTTATTTTTACAATGGTACAGAAAGTCTCCTAGGGAGGCCACCTGTTCACGGACATCTGCCTGCACAGCTGACTGGTCTGAGCACTGATGTTGTTTGCTGTAGAAGTTGTCCTGTCATCACCTGTTCATTGCAAGTGTGGACAGCTTCCATGGGGTCACGGGTTCGGGGCCGGCTGCCGAGGAGGGTGGCAGTGCCCCCAGGAGCCGCCCTGTCCCACCTGTCTGGGCTTGGCTCCCAGGCTTCCCTTTTCCTCAGTTTCCTCTGTTCCGGCTGCTGGGGCTAAAGGCATGGCCACACTCCATTCAGAGCATGGCCCAGTATGCACTCACAGCTGTGGGCGCCGGGTTCTGACCCTCAGCGCTGAGGGTGGGTTGTCCTCTGCCTTCCCACACACCCCCAAGGGTGGGAATCAATCAGGCCAGTGATGGGAAACTCCAGTTATTTGCAACGCCTCTTCCTTTCACAGGCCGCTCTGATGTTAGAGGAGGTGTGTCTGTTCACGGGCCTACCCTTCTCCCCTCGCATCCGACATGCGTGTTGTGTCTCTTGTGTGCTGTACCAGGCCCTGCTGTAGGTGCTGGGGGGACAGGGGGTGCTTGCAGGCTCACGGTGTGGGGACGGGGACAGACAGCTGTAGTCCAGTGTGCTGAGTGTAAGGAAGAGGTCAGACAGCTCCCTTAGACATCCGAAATGCTTCCTGGCGAGGGTGTGCTGGCCAGGGCTCCAGGAGCCAGGGGCGGGGGCTTCCCAGTCCTCCAGCCTGTGTGTCGGCAGGCAGGCAGGCGGGCGGGCGGGCGGGCACGCCAGGGCCCTTCCCCGGAAGGGTGCAGCCTTGAAGGAGCGTGTGAGGCGGGTAGAGTTGTGGCCAGGCTAGTCCTTGGGTCTGCTGTCTGGGGCCACCTAGGATGTGTGGGCGTGGAAAAGAATCATGATGCAGTTCAAATAGACTTTAACAAAGACTGAAAGTTTTTCCAAGAAAACTAAAATCCCTTATTGCAAATTTTGTGAAAAGTATAACGGTCACAGGTTGGGTAGTGGAATTACTTCATGTGGAGTGTCTTGTGGTGTTTATGAATTCAGTGTAAATTGCAGTTGTTTCATCCTCCATCCAGTACTTAAACTTTTGATCTCCCTTTTCTTTTTTCCCCCAAAGTTAAAGCATCAGGTTCTTTTCACCTTTATTTTCATGCCACAGTCATATTTTCCTCTATTTCTTGGAGGTAGTTGGTTCGTTAGTGTCCTTTGGGGAGAGTGTGTATGGGTAGATTTGAAGCCTTAGGGGTCATCAGTGGTGAAAGTTTTTTTCCTGTGGTTAGTCTAGCTTTGGTGGTGGTGAATATTACACATACTGATGGTTTTTTAAAAAGGGCTTGTGGTAGAGTCTGGTATGCTGTCTGTAGAGAGTCTTGTGGTGACGGGATGGAGCACGTTCCTATTTCTCTGTTTTGCCTCTTCTGGGACAGGCCTACTTGGTCGTCATGGATAACAAGCAAGTTTTAAATTTCAGTTAAACATGTGTGATAGTACCTTACACCTTAATTTGCATTAATTTAATTATAAGAAAGATTACATTTTCTGTGCAGTGATTTAAAATTGGTGTTTCCTTCTGTTAACTACTCCAGTACCTGGAATCTGGGTATTTCCCTTCTGTAGAGTTTCACAAATAAAACTTAATGTGTCTTCTTATTTGCTGCTTTTCTTTTTCCAGTTGATTCATTGAACTTTGTGCAGGGAGTTTGCCACATCTATTTTGTGTTCAGTGATTTCCTTTATGTTGTTAGATTTTAGAAATTTCTCTCTCTTTTCAAGTCGTAGGTTGGATGTACCGTTCCATTGTGTACAAGGGGCTTGAGACTGTTCTTTAATATTGTTTGATTTCTTTAAAATGAATTTTACTGTGACTTGATCAAGTTCTGTGTTATACTCCTTTGGGTCTTTAATTGATGTTATGGTAAAACTGCATATTAACTTGCAGTATATGTTATCATTATACTCCCATTAAATACCCTGTTAAAAGCAGGTATATCATTGCTTTGTTCATGGCTTCCTTTCCTTCTCTCATTAAATTCAGTTACAGAAAGTTGCCCTGGAGGGTTATAGACAGATTTCATGTATCCTGAGTTCAATTAATATCCACATTTTTAATGTTCGTGTTGCATTTAGGAATGGCATTTTCTTTGCCACTGTTTGTTATAGCTTGTGGCAGTTAGGAAAGCAGTTAATTAATTATAAAAGTAATAAAGGCAGGCTTTAGAAAATTTGGAAAATAGAGAAAATTATTCAAGTTCCATCAGTATTACTATACTGTTGAATTTCCTTCCAATTAAAAAAATTACATTTGTTATTTCTTTTTTTAGATCATTTTAACATTAGAAAATACTTGGCCACTATAATAGGTGAATTACAAGTATATTTAAAAGTAAACTCTTCCTCCTAATTCTGTAGCTAATGTTAATATACCGCGAAATATATTCTTGCATACCTTCCTCCATGCTCACAACACACACACACACACACACACATACACACACACACACACACAGTTTTTAAAAATTGAGATACAATTCACACATCATAAAATACCTATTATCATATGCTATTTAGTGTTTTTAATAAATTTGCAAGGTTGTGCAATCATCACTGCTATCTAATTCTGTTCCAGAATATATTTATTATCCCCAGAAGAACTTTATACCCATTAGCAGTCACTCCTCATTTCCTCCCAAACCTCCCAGGCCTAGGCAACCAGCATCCTACTTTCTGTCTATATTTGCTAGTTCTAACATTTCATTTAAATGGAATCATATAATATTTGGCTTTTTGTGTCTAGCTTCTTTCACTTAGCATAATGCTTTTGGGATTCATCAGTGGTATAGCATGGGTCAGGACTTCATTCCTTTTATTGGCTGAATAATACTTCCTTGAATGGACGGACCACATTTCGTTAAGTCATCCATTGATGCATATTTTGGTTGTCTATTATGAATAATGCTGCTGTGAACATTCACATACAAGTTTCTGTCTGGATACATGTTTTCGTTTCTCTTGTGCCTATTCCTAGGAGTGGAATTGCTGCGTCACATGGTAACTCAATGTTTAACCTTTTGAAGAACTGCCAGACTGTTTTCCACAGCGGCTGCATCATTGTACACCAGCACTTTATGGGGCTCCAATCTCTCCACGTCATTGCCAACACTTGTTATTATCTATCTTTTTGATTGTAGCCATCCTAATGATTTTGATTTGCATTTCCTAGTGACTACAAATGTTGAGTGTTTTTGCATGTGATTATTGACTATTTGTATATCTTCTTTGGAGAAATGTCTGTTCAGATCCTTTAATACAGTTTTTAATTGTGTTGTCTTTTTATCATTAGATAGAAGAGTTCTTTACATGTTCTGGATACTAGGCCCTTATCAAATAAATGATTTGCAAATATTTTCTCCCATTTTGTGGGTTATCTTTTCTCTTTCTTGAAAATGTCCTTTGAAGCTCAAAAAGGTTAAAATTTTGATGAAGTCTGTCTAGTTTTTCTTTGGTTGCATATACTTGTGGTGTCATATTTAAGAAATCATTGCCTAACCCAAGATCACAAAGATTTACTCTTATATTTTCTTAGAGTTTTATTATTTTAGCTCTTGCATTTAGGTCTCTGATCCATTTTGAGTTCATTTTTGCATATGATATGAGCTATTGGTTTAACTTTATTTTGCATATCCAGTTATTCCAGCACCATTTGTTGAAAAGACTGTTCTTTTCCCCATTGAATAGACTTGATACTCTTGTTGAAAATCAGTTGACCGTGAATTTGAGAGTTTCTGGACTCTCGGTTCTGTTCTGTTGATCTCCATGTCTGTCCTTACGCCAGTACCGCATTGTCTTGATTACTACACCTTTGTTAGTAAGTGAGCTTTGAAATTGGAACCTTTGTTCTCCTTTTTTAAGATTGTTTCGGTTATTCTGGATCACTTGCATTTCCATATGGATTTTAGAATCAGCTTGCCAGTTTCTGCAAAGAAGCCAGTGGGGGTGTTGATAGGTATTGCATTGACTCTGTATATCAGTCTGGGGAGTATTGTCATCTTAACAGTATTTAAGTCTTCCAGTCCTTGTACTTGAGATGCCTTTCAATTTTATTTAGCTCTTCTTTAATTCTTTTCAACAATGTTTTCTTTTTGGAGTGTAAGTTTTTATCATTTTTTTGTTAAATTTATTCCTAAGCATTTTATTCTTTCTGATGCTGTTGTAAATGGAATTGTCTTAATTTCTTTTTCAGATTGTTCACTGCTACCGTTATGAAACCCAATTGATTTTTTCATATTGATTTTGTAACCTGCAACTTTGCTTAACTCTTTTATTAACTAATAATTTTTAGTGAATTCTTAAGCATCTATCTGTCAGTCTATCTATCTATCTATCTAGATCATGTCATCTGCAAATAGAGATAGTTTCACTTCTTCCAGTCTGGGTGTCTTTTATTTATTTATTTTCTTGCCTAATTGCCCTGGCTAGCACCTCCAGTACAACACTGACTAGAAAGTATGAGAGCGGACATCCTTGTCCCGTTCCCAGACTTGGGGAAAAGCATTCAGGCTTTCACGCTTAAGTGTGATGTGAACTGTGGGCCTTAGTCTTTCTTTACTCTCATGTTTTGGTTGAGAACACCTCCTAGTAACTCCCTGGGAAGGTGACCATTGAGAGAAAGTTTTTGAGACCTCACCAACCTTCCTGATTTTCCTGGGATTAAAGGGTTCTTGGGATCAGGGACTTTTAGTTTTATGGGCAAACCATTGCCCATGACTGAGCAGGTTCCCAGGATGTGAGAATCCAGTGCTGAAGCAAAGAAAGCCCCAAGGAAACCACGGCAAGCCGGCCACTCTACCAAATGTGTGAATGTGTCTGTGTTTTCTTTATACTTGATTGATAGTTTGGCTCTATGTAGTGTTAGGTTGGCAGTGTGCCCTGCATTCCCTTGTTTTCTTCTGGCTCACAGTGTCACTCTTAGGGAGTTGGAGGGCGTTCGGATTCTTGCTCTTGGTGGGAAGCTTACTCTTCCCAGTGTTCCTGCTCTTCCAAAAGTGTATCCTGCTTCTCTGAGTTTGGCTCTAGTTCAGTTTGATGTGCTTTGTGCCTGGTGGGCCCGTCAGACTGATGGGCACACTCTGCAGATACTGCAGGTTTGGTTCCAGACCGTTGCAATAAAGCAAATGTCAAAATAAAGCGAGTCACTCCTCGTGCATAAAAAAGTTAGGTTTACACTATAAGTCTGTTAAGTGTGCAATAGTATTATATATCAAAAACAATACACATGCCTTAATTAAAAATACCTTATTGCTAAAAAATGCTAACCATCATCTGACAATGAACATAAGGTTGCCATAAACCTTCAATTTGTAAAAAAAAAAAAAAAATGCAGTATCTGCAAAGTGCAATAAAATGTGGTAAGCCTGTGTATTCTGTCTCTGACTTTTTTCTCTTTTTTTCTGGGAAACTCATGCACGATCTCCTCACCTGTATCCTCCAGTCCTTGTATTGAGTTGGTTTGTACTCTGCTATCAGTATTCATTTCCACAAGTTCTTTCTTTGTTTTCTGAAAGGGGTTGTTTTTTACATAATATTCTGTTATTGTTTCAAGGCTGCGGTGTCTTCTCACTGTTGTGAGAGGATGGACACACACACGAGGATGGAGATGTGTGTATGTGTGTGTGTTTATCTGTCTCCAATTCCCTGTAGAATAAACCTCTAGGGTTTTGGAGGGTGGGGGGGGGGGTAGTTGCCTCTTCGTGGAATAGAAGAGGGGGCTGACTTCTTCCTAGACAGATTCCTTAACCTGTCCTCAGTATTTAGCCCCACTTCCTTACTTCCTAAGGTAACTTGTGTCCCCAGCTCGAGAGCCTTTGGGGGTTCTGTGGTATAAGAAGTGTGTGTTTGGTTTCAGGTATGAGGTGACTGGGACATGTGAGTGGAAGCGGTTAGCTGACAGGGACATGTCAGTCTGAAGTTTAGGGAGAGAAGCAAAAGCTGGAGCCAGGTGTGAGAGTCATCATCTTGGCAGTGGTGGTTGTAACCGTGGAAATGAAGTTTTGTCTCTGAAGGGAGTGAGAAGGGCAGCGGCCAGTGAGAGACTGGGGGAAAGCGTTCTGAAGCTCTGGGGACTGTTGAATCCGGTGGAAGAAAAGGAATCCCTGAAGAGGGGTAAGACAATCCCTGAGGCTGGAGGGGGAATCTGAGGGCGGTTTGGGAAAGACTTGCTGGCCTGAGCTGGGACAGTGGGCAGAGCCGTCTGGCGGGGGCAGGATGGGACTCGGTGGACTGAGAGTGAGTTCGAGGAGTTGAACTCACCCATTCAACCATGTGGCCACATTTGGGATGGCAGGACTTGGTAGATCAGCAGATCGTTCTGTTCATGTGCTCTTTGCATACAGTTTTGACATGGAAGAAGATTGATTGATTGATTTATATTACAATGTATTTGACTTACAATATTGTATTAGTTGCAGGTGTACAACATATAGTGATTCAGCATTTTTATAGATTATACTCCATTTAAAGTTATTGTAAAATATTGGCTATATTCCCTGTGCTGTACAATATATTGTATTTTATTTTGTACATGGAGTTTGTACCTCTTAATCCCCTACCCCTACCTTGACCCTCTCTCTGGTAACGATTAGTTTGTTCTCTATCTCTATGAATCTGTTTTTTGTGTTGTTATATTCATTCGTTTTATTTTTTAGATTCCACATATAAGTGATAACATACAGTGTGTGTCTTTCTCTGACCTATTTCACTAAGCAAAATCCCCTCAAGGTCCATCCATTGTTGTTGCAAATGGCAAAATTCCATTCTTTTTTATGGCTGAGTAATAGTCTATTGTGCGAGTGCGTGTGCGTGTGTGTGTGTGTGTGTGTGTGTGTGTGTGTGTGTGTGTATGTATCACATCTTTATCCATTTATCTGTTGACGGACACTTAGGTTGCTTCCATATTTTGGCTATTGTAAATAATGCTGCTATGAACACTGGGGTGCAGATATCTTTTCGAATTAGTGTTTTTGTTTTCTTTGGATATATACCCAGGAGTGGAACTGCTGGATCATATGGTAACTATTTTTAGTTTTCTGAGGAACCTCCCTACTGTTTTCTGTAATGGCTGCACCAATTTACATTCCTACCAACCATGTACTAGGGTTCTCTTTTCTCCATATCTTTGGCAACATTTCCTTTTTTCTTTTTTTTTAAATAAATTTATTTTGGCTGCGTTGGGTCTTCATTGCCACGCCGGGCTTTCTCTGGTTGCGGCGGATGGGGGCTTCTCTTCGTTGCGGTGCGTGGGCTTCTCATTGTTGTGGCTTCTCTTGTTGCGGAGCATGGGCTCTAGGCACGCAGGCTTAAGTAGTTGTGGAGCACGGGCTTAGTTGCTCCATGGCATGTGGGATCTTCCCGGACCAGGGCTCGGACCCATGTCCCCTGCATTGGCAGGCGGATTCTTAACCACTGCGCCACCAGGGAAGTCCCCGTGAAGGCAGAACTAGTTGCTTTTCATCAGTAGCCTGAGTAGATGTGCTGCATTTGAAAGGCTGTCTGTCAGAGATGCCTTTCTGACACTAGTTTTGTTTGTGACTCTTGTTATAGTAAGAAAGACCTTTCTCTATAAGCCTCTACATAGAACTCTCCAGTCTACATTGCCAGAAACCAGGCTGCATTCCTCAGGCGTTGTTAGTCCAATGAGGTAATTATGTTTGGTAGAGCATCTAGTTTTGCTTCTTTAAAGGGTAAAATTACAGAGATTGCAAATATATACCGTAGTCTAAGAGGCTCCTCTGAAGCACTATATATATATATATTTTTTGCGGTACACGGGCCTCTCACTGTTGTGGCCTCTCCCGTTGCGGAGCACAGGCTCCGGACGCGCAGGCTCAGCGGCCATGGCTCACGGGCCCAGCTGTTCCGCGGCATGTGGGATCTTCCCGGACCGGGGCACAAACCCGCGTCCCCTGCATCGGCAGGCGGACTCTCAACCACTGCGCCACCAGGGAAGCCCTGAAGCACTTTTTAGGAGGCAGTAAAGTTAACAGTTCATGCTGTGTGGGGACAGGCAGCAGAAGCCAAGCAGCAGAGTAGCTCAGCGAGGCTGGGTGGCATCGTGCTGCAGCTCGCTGCCGGCGCTGCGGGAGGACCTGGCCAGTCTGTGGCCTGGGTCTTGTCCAGCCATCCGTTCAGCCCCCCTCAGAACAGCACTTGCTGGAGGGTCTCAGCTCATATATATGGGGGGAGGGGGCTGTTAGAGAGGATCGAGTCTGACACAGAACTTCGTAAATAGTAGGAGTGTTTCTCCAGCCTGTCTTCACTCTCTTCACAGCTAAAATTCCCTGGCAGCCTGTAACTATGAGAACGGAAAGTACTATTTGCAGAGACTGAAATCCAGCAGGCGTTAGTGCTCCCATGGCACGTTGTTGCTTTGGCTGTGCTCTTGGGCCGTCATCTCTTCCAAGCTGAGCTGTTGTCAGGAGGCAGAAGCAGCCACACAAGACCCTGGACATGTATGGAGAAGTGCGTTTTGTCAGCGTGAAAGTCTGACCACACACTCTCAGGGCTCAGGGTCGTGTGGGTGGGCAGGTGGATGGCACCCAGAGGTCACAGCTGGGCCTAGAGCGTGTGTCTGGACCTGAATTGTGCAGCCTCATGTGTGTAAACTGGGGATAAGGATTGGATCAACACAACCCGTAGGTGGGTTCTGGGGGTGTCAGCCATTGCCGGTCTGTTAGCTCGCAAGCCCGTGCTGTTTCCGCAGTGAGGGGTTACATCCCTCATTGCACTGATGAGCACACCAAGGCTTGGAGAGCGGGGCCAGCTTGTCCAGGGTTCCACTGCTGGTCTGTGGCCCAGCAGGGACTTTGACTCCAGAGTCTGTGTCCTCGAGCACTAAATTATTCTGCTTTATTTTTTTATCTGAAATCCTTCGAAGACCTTCCTTCCCTTAAGGAGGTCTGACATTTGAACCCCTTTGCCTAGTCTTTCACTTTCTCACTAGGGTCGGGTACTCATTGCTTCTACGTGTCACATCAGCTCAGAGCTGCTGATTCCGGTCCTGACACCGTGTGGACCGCCTATGCTGTGTTAGAGTCTGGAATGCACCTTCTGCTGTGCACATGTGTGTGCGCACACGCTCACAGCAGCAGTCCTCCTCCCTTCCAAAAACAAAGCAGACAGGAACACCAGGAACAGTCGGTGGGGAGACTGCGCCTGACTGTGGGGGAGATGGCATGGGAGGTCAGCAGGCTGAGAAGGGCAGGCACCCTGTCAGGAGGAATTCCTGTACTGTCAGTGCTGGAGTTCTTGTGGTCCCGCAGGAGGTCGGAGGAGAGAGGGCTTTTCTGTGTGCCTGGGGGGCTGGGATGACGCGGTCAAGTACCCTGAGTGTCATGCTGAAGAATTGGGTCTATCTTGTGGAGAGTGGGCTACCCAGTGGTTTCTAACTCCAGAGTTGTGTACTCTGGCTTGTTTGAAAGTTAACAGGGAGCAGACAGAGTGGATGAGGTTGGGGATGCAGACAGGATACCTCACTGTTGCAGTGTTTCCAGGTGTGTGTGTGGAAGAGGCAGGGTTATTGCTGTGTCGCCTGGAGCTTATGGGGAGGAGAGGTCAGCCAAAGGAGACCAGGTGGTGGTGGGTGTGATGGTGGAGGAGAGAGGGGGAGACCGGGTGTGTCTAGGGCAGGATGTTGATGTCAGATGTTGTAGGGGAAAGCAGGTTCTGAAACCTATGAAAGGCCAGTTTGGCTTTGGCACTTGGAGGTCGCTGGGCTGGCCAGAGTTTCACAGTGGGGCGTGCTGGAAGGTGAGGTGGAGAGAAAGTGACTTCCTGAAGGGAAGGCAGGGTGGGAGCAGGATTTCGAGTCCTTGTTTGTTTGTCTTTAAGGTTGGGTGAGGTGTGAGGGCTGGAGCAGTGTGGCTCTGAGGGACAGGGGATATCTGTGGGAGGGGTCGAGCAGGAGCTGGCCAGGGGGCCTGGCCCATTGACCTTGACAGCAAGAAGCAAGAGCACAGCCCAGGTCCCCAGGACTCAGCATTTCTAGTTGACGTCGAAGTTCCGTGTTATATAGTGTTCAGTGAGAAGTGGAGCTTTGCTGTGTCAAAATAATGCTTCACTTTACCAAAAGCATTTACCCTAAGATTCCATTCAATAGCAGACTCCTTAGTTCATTGGAGATTTTCTCTTTGCAAACGTAGATACACGCCACGCCGCACCCGAGTGAAGGTCTTCAGGGGTTGGTGCACCTCCTCCCGCGGTCAGCCTGGCCGAGGGTGGAGAAGGTGTGGAGGGAGTGATGCGAATGCCTGGCTGAGAAGAGGGCTGCTTCCCCCGCCTTGACTTTTTCTGTTTGGATTTACAGTCTAGGGGGCGGGTGAGAGCCAGGCAGCTGGAACCTGAGGTGGGGATGGAGGAGCCAGGCCAGTTCCATCTCAGGGAACTTGAGAGCAGAGAGGATAGAAATGGCCGGACAGGGCCTGGGCCTGCAGCTGCCCTGTGCTGGCCACCCAGTCTTATGCCAGGGTCCTGTTTCAGTGCACCGGGCCTTCAGTTCGTGATCGATATTTACTTACCAGAATTTAATGGATTATGATCTTAAATTCCAGGTGTGCATTTTTGCCTGCAGAAAAGACATTCTAGACTTTACTGAGAGGAAGCTGGTGCATATGTAGAAGGCTGACCTGAGGGCTGACCCGCAATAGGACACCTTCAGGCTGGGCCTTAGGCTGCAGTGGAAACCCCTCTCCACCCCTGATAACTCCGGGCCTTCACAGCTGAGGAGATGGACTACATCTCTACTTAGAGTTCCAGGGTGTTCTTGTGGGATTGAAAACAAAACTCAGACATTGGTAACTTGAAGCTTTTTGGATGGATTTAAAGGAAACGGGGAGAAGTTCTTCCATAAGATTATGATGTATGTATTTCGTTAAGTTCTGTGGTTTACGTTCAGTTTGTTCAAAATTTGTCCCAACTGTATACCAGTGTGTTAGACCCCATGTTAGGTGTGGTTTTTCTTCTGGAAGATTGTGGTCTCATATGGGACCCCATGACAGCTATGCATGTGGCTGCCTGAGTGTAAGTGCAGGATGGCCTGCTCTGGGTGTGTCTGCGGTGTCGTCTGTGTCCTGGTGTTGATTGTGAAGGGGGAGATTCGCCCCTCTTGTCATCAGGGAGGAAGCCTGGTCCTGGTAGAGGTTGGCGGTGAGGGGAAAGGATGGGATGAGCGGGCTGAGAAAAGCGGGTGGATGAGGTGAGGCAGGCCTCCAGGGGGGGTCACCCCGCCCTCCACCCTCAGCCCCCACATTCTGAGTGTCGGGCTCTGCCAGCCCTCCAGGTGCTCGCCCTCCTGCCACCCTTCAGGCTCCTGTGCCGCCTGCAGGCTGGGCCCCCAGCACCCTCGCCTCCACAGGTCTTCCCATCCCTGCCGACACCCCACCAGCCCGACTCCCGCCGGCACTGACCAGTCTCCTTTCCCATGCAGTGGGCGTCCTGCCATCCGATTGCCTCCGCACGGCAACCTTGCAGGGACCTTTTAAAACAATCAAATGATGTCACTCCCTGTTCCAATGCTGTGGTGACTACCTGTGACTTTTTGATTAAATTGTGAACCCTGCCTGGTTTTAAAAGCCCAGGTCTTGCCTGGCACGACCGCTTACTCTCTTTGACAAAACAGTGGCAGTGTTTACAGGACTGATGATCCAGGTGAGTAAAGATGTTGATGATTGGGACACCTGCTCTGGGCCAGGCTCTGCTCTGAGTGCTTTATATATATCTCTACCCATTTAATCCTCACATCTCTGAGGTCGGTACTAATGCGTCCCCATTTTACAGGTGAGAAGCTTGAGGCATCCGCTCAGGGTCATACGGCAAGTCAGTGGCAGAGTTGGCTTGGAGCTGTGTGCCTCCCTTGCTCACCGGGGTCATAGGCACCCTCCTCCTACCTGTCAAGCCTCCGAGTGGCTCCCTTGACCAGAGTTGTGGCTCTGTGACCTTTCTGAGCAACTCTTAGTTGCGGCATGCATGCGGTATCTAGTTCCCCGACCAGGGATCGAACCCGGGCCCCCTGCGTTGGGAGCGTGGAGTCTTACCAACTGGACCACCAGGGAAGTCCCTATTCTCTGCATTGTAATCCAGTGCTGTTTTATATATTTAGCCACTTGTATCAGTTCCAGCTCTGCCCATTGGGAGCTCTCCGGTTGGCTTCTTTGTCCTTTTGACATTCTGCATCCTGTGGTTTTTTGAGCACTTCCTTACTTTCTGGCACTGCCAGGTGCTCCAGGCTCATCTCGTATTTTCTCTTCCACCCATTCTCCAAGGAGCCTGATTGCTTTGTGTGAGGACAGTGTTTAGAAGCCGTATGTGGCAGTGGATGAGCTCACTGCTGCTGGGCGCCCCTGCCTCTGGGCCCTGTCAGTGTACATGCTTGTCTCCTTATTTTTATATCTTTCTTTCTGGAAATATATTAAAATCTTTGTACCTTTCTCTGAGAACCAGAGCATGGCGCCTGTCACCTGCACCTGTGATGCAATTAGCAAATCCTTCTAATAGGTGAATTCTGTGTCCCAGCTTGGAGGTGTGCTGGAGGAGGTGTTCCTACATTTGTGATTGATTGGTTGACTGTGAGCCCCCAGCTTCTTCTGTCTCTCTCTCGTGATGATGGGTGTGTCCTTCCCCCAACGCTAGCACCACTTAGTCGTTACCCTTCATCTTTAAGCTCTGTTTCCAGTTATTCAGCCTCATACACCGGGCCACTGATTGAACCTGTTGTCATTTGTTTGTTCACCCTCACTGGCTACTAGATAATCTCTGATGTGGTGCTCTCCTCACTCTGTGACCCCCTTTCTACCCCAGGACCCTCCTCCCTCCTGGCCCTTGACCCTCTCTCGACTCCCTGACCTCTCCTGACCATGGTGCAGTTCCTCTCCTGCGTGTGTGATAGGTTCTCTTAGGCAGCAACTTGCACACTGTCTTGGCTGTGCCCTCAGATTCCCGGTACCAACATGGGGGCAGCGCCGTGAAGCTGTGCTGGCTCTTTCTCTGCAGTACAGCTTTCCATTGTCTGTTCCATTTTGTGTTCTGTTCCACATGTAGATTTTATGCCCCGTGCTCTGAGAAGTGCTGTTCTAGGGTGTGCACCCTCCAGTGGTGTGTGCAGAGTTACGTTCCTCTTGCCCTGCTCTCTGATTACCTCAGTGGTTTCCTTTCCTTTTTGTCAGTCGATGGGTGAGTCCGTCATTTTGGTCATGATTGCAGTTACTCGGGAGACCATGCAGCCCTATGCTCAGTGGCAGTTCGGGTTCCTCCTCTCTGAATGTCCTCTTTATATAGCCCTTGCCGACTTTCCTATTTCTGTTACTGATTTGTAGAAATTGTTTATATGTTCCAGTTCTTTGTTGATTATGTGTCACAGATCTTCCTCCTCTCTGTGGCCTACCTTTTTTTTCCCCCCCCAATTCATTTATTTATTTATTTTTGGCTGCATTGGGTCCTCGTTGCTGCGCGCGGGCTTTCTCTAGCTGTGGCAAGCGGGGGCTACTCTTCGTTGTGGTGCGTGGGCTTCTCATTGCGGTGGCTTTTCTTTGTTGTGGAGCACGGGCTCTAGGCGCACGGGCTTCAGTAGTTGTGGCACACGAGCTCAGTAGTTGTGGCTCACAGGGTCTAGAGCGCAGGCTCAATAGTTGTGGCGCATGGACTTAATTGCTACGCGGCATGTGGGATCTTCCCGGACTAGGGCTCGAACCTGTGTCCCCTGCATTGGCAGGCGGATTCTTAACCGCTGCACCACCAGGGAAGTCCCTGTGGCCTGTGTTTTAACTTTGTGTACTCATGGGGCCTTCTCATACGGAAGTTTTACATTCAGTTTAGAGTTTTATTTTAAATTTATTTATTTTATTTTTGACTGCGTTGGGTCTTTCTTGTTGCGCGCGGGCTTTCTCTAGTTGCGGCGAGCGGGGGCTACTCTTCATTGCGGTGTGCGGGCTTCTCATTGCGGTGGCTTCTCTTGTTGTGGAGCACGGGCTCTAGGTGCACAGGCTTCAGTAGTTGTGGCTTGCGGGCTCAGTAGTTGTGGTGCACGGGCCCTAGAGTGCAGGCTCAGTCGTTGTGGCACATGGGCTTAGTTGCTCTGCGGCATGTGGGATCTTCCCGGACCAGGGCTCGAACCCGTGTCCCCTGCATTGGCAGGTGGGTTCTTAAACCACTGTGCCACCAGGGAAGCCCACATTTAGTTTAGATTCAAATGATCGGTCTTTTTTTTTTTTTTAGCGGTACACGGGCCTCTCACTGTTGTGGCCTCTCCCGTTGCGGAGCACAGGCTCCGGACGCGCAGGCTCAGTGGCCATGGCTCATGGGCCCAGCCACTCTGTGGCATGTGGGATCTTCCCAGACTGGGGCACGAACCCGTGTCCCCTGCATCGGCAGGAGGACTCTCAACCACTGCGCCACCAGGGAAGCCCTAACTGATCGGTCTTTTCTATGCTATAAGGTGTCTTGTTAATACTTCTCTACTTGGATTTAATAAAAATATTTCCCTATAAAATTTTTAAAGACAAGTGTGTTTTTCACATATAGGTTTAGTTTTTTGCTCTTTGTCAGGCAGCCATTCTTTCCCACCCGTGTGCCACCTTGGTCTCCGTGGGAGGGGCTGGTTCAGGGCTGGGTGTTCTCCCTGGTGGCCATATTTGCTCCGAGTGCCAGGATCACACTTGACATCAGCAGGGGCTGTTCTCCCCCCTTGTTTTTCTTCTTCTTTAGAATTATCTTGGTGATTCTTGGCATCCTTTTTGGTCTCTATTTTAATTCCCCTACCTCTCTTTTTTCTGGGCCTTATCCTCCTCTCTCTATGGTCTGGACTGGAGAGATGCAGGCATGCCATCTCGCTCTGTGGGTGAGGTCGTCCAGTCGGTGGGACGGGCAGGAAGATGTTGAGAGAAGAGGACAGCAGACAGCTTCCAGGATGAAAGGGCATTTGGTTTCTTCCTTGAGGAGTTGTGGGTGGTGGTTTATGGGAGGGAAACACTAGATAAAATCACACAGAGCATGCCTGTTACCAGGTGCACTGTGTGCATGCACTTCCATATGAGTCTCACCTAAGAATCCTGGGAGGTGAAAAGGAGATGAAGAACCTGCAGCCCAGAGAGGGTGTGAGCGGTCGTAGCTAATCATCCTGAATCCCTGTGCGTCTGCTGTTCCATGCTGCCCCTTCCCAGGATGGAGCCCCTGGGAGTGGAGGAGGCCCCATCCCAAGTGACCTGACCACATGTCCCAGTGATAGGAGTTGCCACGCCTCGCCTTGCTCCCCGTCTCGGGGTGTCCACGTTCTCCCTGCCCCCCCCGCCCCCCCGAAGTCCCTCAGTGCTCGCAGGTACTGGGCAGCCTAGCGCTGGCAGCTAACACTTGGCACCTTTCATCTTGGGCTGGGCACACGACTTTCCCGGATTGGGCTGTAAATTCTTTGACAGTGATAGTGGTGGTGTCATTAACCAGTTCATTTTGTCACCAGGACAGAGGTGGCCAGCCGATTGTATGGCCTGAGGCTTGCCCCTCAACCCTGACACTTTCACCGCCTCTTCACCTGGGCCCAGGGAAGCCCTCCTCAGCCCTCCCAAGTTTCCTTCTTTCCTATTTTTTGATTTTTACTTTCAATAAAAGTAACGCCGATCTCTTTCCTCCAGTGTGGTACTTTTCATTCATCACAACCTGGTCCACCTGAAGCAGGACTTGATGAACTTCACTTATTATGGGATGTCAGCATCAGAAAGAGCAGAGACCCTGTGGGTTCAGAGCCACCCTGCTGTGTCCTGACATGCACATCACATGTGCACATTGCATGCCTGCGTACGGCAGCCCCAGAGACCACCATGTCATCTGTTGGTGAGACAGCTAAGTACTGCTCACCTCGGGAGGGACAGCACCACCTCCAGAGCTCTGACAGCCTCTTGGAGGGGGTGGTAAGGCCAGAACTTGTTGAGAATTAGAAGTTTGATATAAGGTGGGTCTTTCAACGTGAGAACGTGGGGTGGGAGTCTTGATTAGGACTGGGTGAGGACAGTCAGGATTGGTGGAAACTGCAAGGCTACGATTTTGAGGGATTCAGAGGCTGGGTGTAAAGTGGGGGTTGAGTTTACATTCATGGAAGAGTTGAGGGCTCTTTGGGGAAGTTGCTGTCACGAATAGTCAGTGCTAGTGACGGCAGGGGCTGAGTGCTGAGGCTTGTTGATGTTGCAGCCAGGTGTGGCTTCTAGTCTGCATCTGTGGTGAGCGTGTGGCAGTGCTCGGTTCTCATGCACGCATCTGGTTTGGGTTCCGTTTCATCCCCTCACTGGACCTCTTGCCCCTTGTTACGCTGTCTCCACGGGCAACTTCTGATGCAGGCGTTTCTGACAGGTGGCTGTGTTGCTGGGTTCACCCCTTCTGAGGTTTGGGTGTTGTTTCCCTCTGGTCTAATTGCAGGCTGTACCTCACTTTATTGTGCTTTGCTTTACCGTGCTTCGCAGATAACTGTTTCCTACGAGTTGGAGGTCTGTGGCAGTCCTCTGTCAAGCAGGCCTTGCAGCGCCATTTTCCCAGCAGCGTCTGCTCACTTCAGGTCTCGGTGTCACATTTTGGTACTTCTCCCAATATTTCAAACCTTTTCATTATTATTATATTTGTTATAAATATAAAACTTAACGGATGAGGAGTTGCTTCTTATGGATGAGCAAAGTGATTTCTTGAGATGGAATCTACTGGTGAAGATGCTGTGAAGATTGCTGAAATGACAGCAGAGGATTTAAATATTACATAAACTTAGCAGCAGGGTTTGAGAGGATTGATTCCAATTTTGAAAGAAGTTCTCCTGTGGGTAAAATGCTGTCGAACAGCATTGCCTGCTGTAGAGATCATTTGGGAATGGAAGAGTGAATCGATGCGGCGGACTTCATTGTTGTCTTTTAAGAAATGGCCACGGCCACCCCAGCCTTCAGCACCCACCACCCTGATCAGTCAGCAGCCACCAACACCAAGGCAAGACCCTCCACCAGCACGAAGATTATGCCTCGCCAAAGGCTCAGATGATGGTCAGCATTTTTTAACAACAAAATATTCTTAATTAAGGTATGTACATTGTCTTTTTAGACATAATGCTGTTGCACACTTAACAGACTACAGAATAGTTACATGGTATAGTGTAGAGGACACATAACTTCTACATGCATTAGGAAACCAGAGAATTCATGTGACTCACTTTATTGTGGTGGTGTGGTGGTCTGGGACAAAGCCCACCATATCTCTGAGGTGTGCTTGTGTTCCTCAATTGGGAAGTCTGTTGGGACTTGAAATAGTAAAGCTGGTCATAACTGTCCTGATTTTGGATGACTAGGAATAGAAAATTGAGTTAAAGACTAAGAATTCAACATATTTATGGAGTAGATTATCTAGTTTTTGTTTTAAAATGTATATTTCATATTTATATACTTGTAAAAATTGGAATGCCTTCTTCCCTTGTTGAAGTAATTAACACGATTTAAGAAAAAGTTTCACTATAACCAACTTATATCTTTAGTTAATTAGAAGAGTTCATAGTAAATATTGATTATGTTTTTGTTGGCTGACCATCTGATACAGATTGTCAAAGACGTTCCCTAAATTTGCATTTTTACCTGTCAAATGATTCATGGGCTTATCATGAGACTCCAATCACCTTGCCTCATTTATTTTAGGTAAATATAGAATCGTCTCATATTTTTAACTGTGCTACAGAATTAATTTTACAATGTTAAAAGCACATTTTCAAAATATACTTTTTGTAAGAATTTTTTTTATTAAACTGAGCCTTCCTGACAGTGTCTTGGCCATGAGTGGGCGCTAAGGAATGGAAGGCATCCCGGAGGAGCTAGGCTGGTGCACGCAGTGACCACGGGCCAGTCCTGTCACCAGCTGGCCCCTCTGTGTTCCTCAGCTGGACTTTCCCTTTATATTTAGACAAGCTCCTGGTACAACTGGTCAAGAGAAGAAAAGACTACACAAGGAAACCATGTTGAATGCAAAGGGAGCAATAACTCCAAAAAGTAGAGATTAAAAAATTAGAGTATTCCTGTTAGAAAATAGGCGCGACGACACCCTTCAGACCTCGAGGAGGTGAGGAGCTGTGAAGATCTTTTGGTGGTAGTGATGGAGCTTGAGTTAATCAAACATCTGGAAGGAAGTAGGAAGACAAGTTAATAAACCAGGAGAAGTCGTTTGTAAACTATGAAACCAACGAAGAATTCTTATCAGTTTATAGAGAACTTCTTCAAACCAGGGAAAGCACAAGCAAAAGCCATGGCAGGAATTTCACAGAAATGAGTCGCATATACGGCCAGTTAACATTAATACGCAGGGAACTGTGAATCAAGACCATACGGAAATACTATTTTTTACATATTTTTACTTCATAAAACTTAAGAAAGTGTGACAGTGTTGAACATGACCCCATGGGTTGACGGGACCCCGTGCACACCACTGGTGCATGGTGAATTGGGGCAGCCCTTGGAAATGAGTTCGCACTGCCTCTTAAGGGTAGGTTGCTTACTTTTACACTCTTGACCCAGCAGGCCCACTCCTGGGTGCATAACCAAGACAAACCCTTCAGGTTTTGTGACACAAAAAGGAAAGCGTAGCATAACGAATGTCCACGAGGTTCCCCCCCTTCCTTGTTAGCAGCATGTCATGATTCGTGTTTCATTTCTCTCCCTAATCCCAGACTTTTTTTTTTTGATATGGCAAATCCCAGAAATCACAGACTTCACCCATATATATACTTCAGTAAAAAAAAAAAGGGCTTAATGTAATTATCATAACTTATAAATTTATGGTTCCTTATAATCATCTAATGTCCAGTCTGTGTTCACTCTTTCCTGATTGTCTCAAAATGTCTTTTTTCAGTTAGTTTTTTCAAAATAGTATTCCAGCAGGTCCAAACATTACATTTGGTTGCTGTTATCTTCTAAGTCTCTTAATTTAGAATCATTTCCCTTCTCTTTTTTCATTTTATGCCATTTATTTGTAAAGAAACTAAGTGTTTTGCCTATTGTAATTTTCCAGATTCTGGACTTGGCTGGTTTTATTTTTTTTTTTGGTGTTGTTGCTTTTCTGGCTGCGTTGGGTCTTCGTTGCTGCGCGCGGCCTTTCTCTAGTTGCAGTGAGCGGGGGCTACTCTTCCTTGTGGTGCGCGGGTTTCTCATTGCAATGGCTTCTCTTGTTGCGGAGCATGGGCTCTAGACGCACGGGCTTCAGTAGTCGCAGCATGCAGGCTCAGTAGCTGTGATACGTGGGCTCTAGGGCACATGGGCTTCAGTAGTTGTGGCGTGTGGGCTCAGTAGTTGTGGCACACGGGCTTAGTTGCTCTGCAGCATGTGGGATCTTCCCGGACCAGGGATGGAACCCGTGTCCCCTGCATTGGCAGGCGGATTCTTAACCACTGCACCACAGGGAAGCCCCAATGTACATGGTTTTGATGAAGATGTTCTCTGTCCCTTGTGCTCCCTATAGTGATTAGACCTGTGGGGTGGGGTGGATTTAAGGCCCAGCGTTGGTGCAGGACTACAGCAAAGGTGAGGCTCTCTCAGGAGGTGCCTGGTATCTGGCTGTTGCGGACATAGGTGATTTTCTGATCCTTCCGTGGGCAGACTCCCATCTGCCGCTCACCTAGCGCTCAGCGTCTGTCAAGGGATGCTGCCCAGCCTCACGTTTCCATTGTAGTTTACACAGTGGTGATTTTCTCATTCTGTTATACCTTCATTTATTATCTTATAGAGGGACTTGGCTTTTCTGGAATCCTTATAGAGGGACTTGGCTTTTCTGAAATTCCAGTTCCTGTAGAACCTTTTTTTTTTTAAATTAATTTTCAGACTGAGCTGTGCTCTGCTCACCAGAGGTGACCACTGGGGTTTTATGAACTCATGGATCTTTAACTATTTCATGTTATTCTTTTTGATGCTCAAATTGTCCCATCTTTGGCCAGCAGGAGCCCTCTGGGGGTCTCGTGTGCCTCTCGTGGGACCCTCCTCACCTTGAATGGCATCTTTGCTCTCAGGGAACTACTTAGCTTAGGCCGGCTGGAGACTAGCCGCCTCTCCACAGGGGCTCTGGTCCTGTTGGTGAGGCAGGCCCACTACTATCTGGGGAGACCGATTGGTGGCAGATGCTAAACTGGTGAGATCAGTGTAGATAAACTTATTGATGTGAGATTTTTAAAAAGAAACTCAAGGGTAGAACTGGAAGCTTATTAGGCAGAATGCATAACTTCCCTCCCTGAATGCCCCAGAAGGTCAAGAAATCTCTATTCATAAAAGTCACTTGTTGAGTCCTGCGTCCGTAGGCAGACTTTCTAACTGGGTGGGAAGGCACTGAAGAGGGCAGTGATCCAGCACGCGGAGGGCGGTGACCCTGAACATTTTCCCGTTTGGGCCATTTTACACGTTTGTCTCGCTTATTCTTCTTGGCCACTCTTTGGGACAGAGCTGTCAGTGTTCTGGTTTTATGGTTGGGGAGCAGGGACCGGAGTGCCATGACCTGCTTGAGGTTTCATGGCTGGCACCCAGTGACATGGGCTCGGCCTCGGGCCTTGAGTGCTGTGGACATGGGGTTTTCAGTGACCACTGGGCCTGGTGTAGAGGGCTCTGAGCCCCGCACCTGGGGCCCGGTGGTGTTGGCTCCTGTTGCCTGAGGAGCTGAGAAGAGGCAGGTACTAGAAAGGATCCTGCAGGTGGGGGGCCCCAGAGGAGACTGGGCAGGAGGCCGGGGAGGATGGTGGGCCGTCTGGTGCAGAGCGCCCTCTGGGCGGGTCATGTGGACCGACGCTGCCATCTGACCCTTTCCTTTCTAAGCTGCAGAGGTGAAGTGTGACATGGTGTGGCGTGGTCATCCCAGACAGTCACAATGGCTAAGGATCCAGGCCCCGACAGTCACATTGCAGTGCTGAGAATGCTGCCCGGGGACCTGCTTCCAGGAGGGCACAGTTGGTGCTGGGCTTCCGAAGCAGGGAGTTGGGACTCCGAGGTGGGCAAGTGTTCTAACAATGCTCACTTTGTATAGGTTGGAAAATGCAGAAATCCAGAGGAAAAATCACTGTGTTTCCAATGGCTCCCATCCACATGTGGGATATGGTGGGATCAGTGAGAAGAGAAGGAAGTCGATGAGAGATGGAGCTGGTCTGTGAAGAGAGAGGATGAGATGCTGTCTACTGACCACCTAATACACCCCGTACACACACACACACCACAAACATGCATATAACACACGTGCACACCACACGTACACACCATGCACATGCTTACAGCACACATGGTCACATGATGTGCTCATGCACATGTACCCATGCACGACACATGTGCTCGTACACGCATAAGCCCTGGCCCCTCCCACTGGATTCAGGGGCAGTGGCATCTACAGGTGGGTAGGGAGGTGTGGCCAGAGCTGTCACACCTGGGCACCACTGAGGACAGTGGAGAGGTGGCCTTTGCCTTAGGTCATGAGGGGCAAGTGTGAGTGTGTGGAGGCAGGATGTTCCAGGGTGAAAGCAGCTCTTTCTGGCTCTGGGAACCTGGTGAGCACTGCCCAGCACCTGTCTTCACGTAGGGGGAGCCACCGCCAACCCCGGGAGCCTGGGAAGGGGCCTGAGAGCAGCCCCGGCTTCTCCCCAAATTATAACCCATTCCCTGTATGGGCTCCAGCCTGCTGCACAAAAGCCTTTATCTGGGGGCTGTGACCCCTTTTACCCGCAACGACTCCTACTTGCCACTGGCTGTTCTAATTTCCATGCTGCCGTGGCGCAGGGGCGTGGAAGGGGAGAGTGGGGGCGGCCTGAGCTCATACCCCACCTGTGCAGGTGATGCTGGCTGTGGGCGTCTGCCCAGCAGAGCCGGTCCCTTGGAGACACAGGGCCTGGCGTTTCCTTTAACATGGTCGCAGCCCTGTAATCCGCTGCTGCGGCTCCAGGCGTGGGGGCTGCAGTGAGGCCTGTGGCCAGCGCCACCCGCCACCGCCGCGGCGCCCTGGCTGCTGACTCACGCTCCTCCTTCCCCCTTCCCCACCTCCAGCGCTGGCCAGCAGCTGCAGGGGGGTGGCCGCAGGCTGGTGGGGGACAGGGTGAGGGCGGGGACCCAGAGCACCTGCCCATGGCAGGAGACTTACTGTTGCACACTGTTGGCTGGAAGTAATCAACTGTATTTAAAGAGAAGGTGGATTTTTAGAGTTAAAAATGCCCAGCAGCTTGCTGATCTGTGCTGGGAGTGACTCTCCTGGCTCCACTGGGAAGAGGCTGCAGGTCTGGGGGGAGGGGGGCAAGCGCCTGCTGAGCCGCCCCCCTGCGATGCTGCCTGAGCAGCGCCCCTCCTGCTCTGGGGGAGGGGGTTCCCTGAGCACAGCCGCCCGTGGGGTGGAGGGTGGCCCCTTGAGGAGGTGTGACCTCATGGCATCTCCCATCCTCTGCTCGTCTGCTGGCCGTCCTGGTTGGAGGGCCCACGTGGATGGCAGCCGATAAGGGCTTAGCCGTATGTCATGGGAAGTAGCTATCCCCCCACTTTGAGGGTTCTTAGGTTTATTTCCTAACCTCTGCCAGTGCCAGGCCACATAGGCTTTTATTCTGTGTGTGGGTATTTTATTTCCGTGTTTTCATAACCTTGATTATTTCACACAGGTAACGTACACACACGATTCAAAAGGCCATGCAGAGAAGATGTACGGGGAGGGTCAGGCCTCCTCCCACCCCTCCTGTTACTTGGTGCTCATTGGCGGTATTCTGTGCACGTTCAAGTGTTTGTCAGATGTGAGCTTTACAGCTGCAGTAGGTGCTAGAGCGGGGAGGAAGCCTGTGGGTCAGGGACACGTGGGTATTGGGCCACCCTGTCCCCTGGACCTGTTTCAGGGGCTCAGCAGGCAAGCAGGCTGGCGTGGCCACTGGAGAGCTCCCGGGAGTGGGGGCCACAGGGCAGATCACCGTCTCCTGTCAGTGTGTTCTTAAAGAGAGCTCTTTTTCTCCTGGTGGTAAAGTGTCTGCATGTTGTAGGGAATTCGGACAATACCTAAAGATACAGAAAAGAAAATCAAACTGCTTGTGATCCTGCTACCCAGAGACAACCACAGAGGCTTAATGGACTTCCTTTTATACATACACACACGTCTTTATGTGTGTGTTTTCTTAGAAGACTGAACCTGTACCATGCAGAAAAGCTGCATGTCCTCTGTCAGTTCTATAGTATATTGAAAGCTTACCTTGCATCACTGAAGCCCCTGTGCAGACGCTTGCGTTTGGTGGCATCCGCGTCAGGCTTACTCTGACCACCCTGTGGCCAGGCTTTGGCCGTTCCCGTCTCCTTTGCCCCACCCTGCTTCCTCTGTGGCTCTAGGGCCCCACAGGGGCCCGCCATCCCTCCCCGGCTGCGTGAGCAGGTAGTTTGGGGCTGGCATCTGTTCTGATTGGTCAGTGCCCAGCCCTGCCCCTGACCTAAACTGCTGCAAAAAGTACCACAAACTGGGTGGCTTAGATCAACAGAAATAAATCTTCCCGTAGTTGTGCAGTCGTAAGTCCAGGATCAGGGTGTTGCGGGGCTGCATTCCCTTTGGGACTCTGGGTAGAACCTTTCCTTGCCTCTTCCAGCTTCTGGGGTGGCTGACAGCCCTCAGCGTCCCTTGACTTGCAGCTGCCTTGCCGTCGCCATGTGGCTGTCTTTTCCCCGAGTCTCTACACGTTGTCCCTCTGTGCGTGTGTCTTCGTGTCTGGATCTCTCTCCCTTTAAGGACACGGTCCCATTGGATCAGGGCCCACCCTAATGACCTCATTCTAACTGGATTACCTCTGTGTAGACCCTGTCTCCAAAGGAGGTGCTGAGAGTTAGGACTTCAGTGTATTAATTTTGGGGGACATGGTTCAGCCTGTAGCAGCCACCAGTTTACCAGCCCAGAGAGCCTGGGCTGTGATGGACGCCCAGCCTCAGATACAAGGTGTGTAAAGCATACCCACAGGAGGTAAACATGTTCTTGGCTTAAAACTTTTGCCAGAAAAAGTGAGTCCTCATTAACCACCGCTCCCAACTCCTCCTGACCAGAGGTGAGGGGCTGATGGGTACATGTGTTCTTGACCCTTTTCTGGGTGTTTCCATCTGCACACATGCAGATGCTCACGGTGAGTGGAATCTCATCCGTCGGCCTCTCCCTCCAGGTGCATCTGCTGGGCTCTCCGAGGGCAGGAGAAGGTGGCCGAATGAATCTGTTTTGGGGGATGTCCTTCCTCATAGGTGTTGCCTCCTCCCCGACTAAGCTTCTGTCTTTAATTTAGATCTAAAACTCACTATGATGGACTCTACGCTTATTTTTGTATGGTGTTCATACTATCATTAACACTGTTAAATTCTGTGGCAAGTATTTTATTGTATTTTATTTTTAACATCAGCTTCTTGGCCATGCCTGTTTGCATCTGTGCTGGGTTGGTAATGCGTGTACAGGAGGATTTGGCTGACTGGGTTTTTTCTAGGCTGTCTCATAAGCACACTGCTCGCATCTTAGGAAAGCCTGCAGTTTAGTACATTGCCTTGGCTTTCATTTATTTACCGAGAGAAAATGGAGGCTGGTGTTGGATTAGGATTGAAGTTGAGCAGCTGTAGGCTGAACTTGTTTTGCCTTTTTTTTTTTTTTTTTAAGAGATACGTCCTGCCAAGTAGTTTATGAGAAACCAGGCACCCACAAGCCCCAGGATTTTTTTTTTTTTTTTGGCTGTGTTGGGTCTTCGTTGCTGCACACGGTCTTTCTCTAGTTGTGGTGAGCGGGGGCTACTCTTCGTTGTAGTACGCAGGCTTCTCACTGCGGTGGCTTCTCTTGTTGCGGAGCATGAGCTCCAGGTGTGTGGTCTTCAGTAGCTGCAGCACACGGGCTCGGTAGTTGCGGCACTCAGGCTCTAGGGTGTGCAGGCTTCAGTAGTTGTGGTGTGTGGGCTCAGTAGTTGTGGTTCTCAGGCTCTAGAGCGCAGGCTCAGTAGTTGTGGCGCACAGGCTTAGTTGCTCCGTGGCATGTGGGATCTTCCCGGACCAGGGCTCGAACCCGTGTCCCCTGCATCGGCAGGCAGATTCTTAACCACTGCGCCACCAGGGAAGTCCCTTCAGGATTTTATTAATGAGGCTCTTTGGTTTGTGGGCTGGCCTGGTTTCTAAGCTTCATGAAGACCAGGAGGACCAGGCTGTGCCGTGGTCTGTGGTGCTGGATACTTTCCCTAACCTTAAGGGTGCTGCACTCAGGGTCTTCTCCTTGGCTTTTCTCTTTGTTCCTGTGACCTCCCAGGAAGCCCGAGCTGGGGGGTCAGAAACGAAATCGCCCAGAGAGAGGGAGAGTTTTAGATGCAAAACCAAGTGAGATTAGGTGAAAATTCTCACAACCTAGAGACAGTATGTACCTGGGTTCCCCTGTGGCCTTCCTGCCCTGTGTGTGGGCCTGGGCTGTCATCTTACTTCTTGTTCTTTCTCAGGAGGCAGGAGCAGTTCCAGAGAAACCCCGACAGCTACAATGGTGCTGTGCGTGAGAACTACGCTTGGTCCCAGGACTACACTGACCTGGAGCTCAAGGTGCCGGTGCCCAAGCACGTGGTGAAGGGCAAGCAGGTAACCTCGGGGGTTCTTCCCAGCTTCTCTGCTCAGCTTCTTTCCTTGGGGCATAGGCTTCAGGCTGTGGGCTGCACTGGAGCTGGTCTCCCCGTTTTGCCACCAACACAAAACCGCTTCTTTTCTGCAGTCACAAGCCTGCCACCCCATATCCTCTTTAACCACGTCAAGTATGAGACCCAGCTCAGCCCCCTATGTGAATAGAACCTGAGCTTTGTTGTTGTTTTTTAATGACAGTATTTTCATATCATTTATTGCCTTTAGTCTCTGCAAAAGCACTACAGAGTAGGCAAAGCAATTATTGTTATACCCATTTCATAGATGGAGAAAGTGGAGTCCCAAGAGGCAAAGCAAAGAACTACAGGTTCTGTAGTGACAAGTGGACTTCCAGTCCTGTGCTCTGCGAAGTTGTAACATTTACAGCTTGAGTTGATTTCTCCATCTTAATGAGCTTGAGTGAGTAGAAATTTAATCTTTTAGCAGGAGAGAGATGTTTACTTGGGGACGTTGTTGAGAATAACATGATTGTAGCTCGTTGGAAATAGGTAGGCATCACTTTAAAGGAAAAACTCTCACGTGAAATGGGACATTGTTACTATAATCCGTAATATAAAAAATTCCGATATATGCCAGAAACTGTTTCCTTATTTCAGTCATAATGAGAAACTACAACGTGCAAAGTAAGTAGTATCTTTTATGTTTTATAGATGAGAAATTGAGGCCGAGAGAAGTTACTTGGTTATCCAGGTGACATGGAAAAGTCACCATGTGTCTCCGTCACTCTTGCTGTGTCGGGGCCAGTGAGCACTGCCCAAATGTTTCTGAAGGAGTGAATGGCTGAATGGGTGCAGTGGTAAAGCCGTGGTTTGATTCACGTGTGTTTGCTTCTGAAGCTCATGCTCTTTTCCCTGTGTCCCACTCCTCACTTGATAAAGCGAAATAACTGCTGGCTTCTTTCAAAGAGAAGGTCCCAGAGCATGTAAAACAGAAGTTGAGTTTCATATGCATTTTCGAGAAACGATGCCCTGTAAAGTGGCTCCTGCTGGTCTGGGTACGTGTGTGGATCCAGGTTCTGGGCAGTGAGTGAGCCCCTCCAGGCCTCCCCTCCACCCTGCCCCCGTCCTGAGGCCCCTGCTGCTCCCTCCCTGGTTCCCTAGGCTCTACCTAAAACAGGCCTGCCCTGTGCAGGAGTCCGGGTGGGGCCCAGGGAAGCCTCTAAGAATACGGCTACTTTCCGCCAGTGTCAGACGAATGCAGTTCATTCTGCAGCACAGAAGACAGAGCCGGACAGGAGCCCCTGAGCCTGCACGGCTCCACGTGGGTGTGCGCCAGGGTGTCATGGAGATGGTGGCTGCAGCAGCACTGTCTGCTCGTTCCTCCCTTTCTCCCTTTCCCACCCCATCCCAGGAGATCTCACCAGGGCTCAGTGACCAGTGACCCAATGGACTTTAGGATCCAGGTCAGACCAGGTAACTAGGGGTCATCACTACAGAGTCCTACTTTTGATGACTGTGTTCCCTCTGATTGTGGTGGGTCATAGTGGGTACAGGCTGACCTTCCTTGTCAGAATAGTTTGTTCAGCATCCTGTAGAGTTTTAGTGGGTCAGGTGTTGATTTTCATTTTGATTTTTGGTAGGATTGCCTTGTGTGTAGGCGAATAAATTATGAAAAGCGTTGGTAACTATACTTCACTACTTGGCTAAAAATGTTACAGCTTCCTGGTCTAGTGTCTGTCTTCTAACTTCTCCATGAACTTCTGGAGCTTTCTCTGGAAGGACTTGTGTTAGGCCCAACCTAAAACTAGTTATTTTGGGGACTTCCCTGGTGGTCCAGTGGTTAGGACCCCGCGCTTTCACTGCCGGTGATGAGGGTTCAATCTCTGGTCGGGGAACTAAGATCCCGTAAGCTGCGCTGTGCGGCCAGAAAGAAAAAAAACCCAACTAGTTATTTTCTCTTTCTTTGACTTAAGAGACACAGGTTACCTGGCATCTCTTGCTGAACTTCCCACAGCCATCTGGGAAACCTTCCCATTGAAAACAGCATCTCAGATGTGCACCCTGGTCATGGGGGTGTCAGTCTCACGATGCTGCCCTGCCATGAGCGGTGTGTTGTGAGGGGCCTGTCCTTCGTCTCATTGCGCTGAGGGACAGACTGTCATGCCTCAGTCATATCTATACCTCCTAAATCCACTTGTTGTGACCTCTGGGAGGAGATGGCCTCGCTTTCACTGAGGATAACCCTGGGTTTTGCTTATTCCTGCATTAGACGTTTACTGACCACATGATGGTCCCCAAGACTCAAACAAGATCGCTGCTCTGGAGCTGACCTGCGTGGGGCTCAGCTGATGACAGCAGGTGCGCCAGTACAGTTCCAGGGTGTGGCGGGTGCCGTGCGGAGCATAAACAGGCTGTTGGCTCAACCAGCTCTGTGCAGCCGGGCACCCCTCGGGCCCTTCTTCCCAGCAGCCCTTCGAGGCGTTGCGGTGTGCACAGGGGGAAACGCGGAGACGGTGAGGGTCTCTCCAGGCTGGCTTGCTCTGGAGCCAGCGCTCCCGCCACTCGCGGGGTGTGGATGAGCCTGGGTGTTTGTGACGCTGGGATTGGAAGAGGCGTGTTCCCCGTAAGGCATTTATTTATCTAGTGTTGGCGCTTTGTGACACCTGCTGACTTAATTTACACTAGTCTCCTACGTGGTTGAATTTTTTTTCTCCTTCAGTAGTATTTTTCCCCATATCATTAAAAAATTGATGTATAATTGGCATACAATGTTATATTAGTTTCAGGTGTACAGTATAATGGTTTGATATCTGTGTGTGCTGCGAAATGATCACCACAGTAAGTCTGGTTAACATGCTCACCATATTACAGAACTGTGTGTGTGTGATGAGAACTTCTAAGATTTACTCTCTTAGCAACTTTCAAGTTCCAGGTCGCTTTTATACTGCAGCCTTTGAAAAATGCATGGTCTCTCTAGTTCTTGGTGATCTAAAGAGTTTTAGGCATGCCTCACTTTAAACCTAGGGATAAGTTTATTTTGTATCTCTCGGCTTTTGCTGGCCTAAGGGTTTTTTCTGAGTTGCCACTTTCTGGGCTGGCTCCTTTCCAGCTCTTGCCTGTGGTACCTGTCACAGCTACCTGTCAGCAGTGTTTATTTTTGGTTTTTGTCTGTGGCACCTATCCGATAGCATCATGCTGGTAGCTGTGATTGTAGCGGCTCAGCTGATGATGTCGCAGTTGTTCTGGATTTGTTGTTAGCTCTGTGTGTGAGGGGCCAGGGGTGTTGGGGGTTATGGGTAGATGTGGGAGCACTGAGGGTTAATGCAGGGGGGTCCTGGGCCCCCTCTTCTTCAGCTGTAGCTTGGTGCTTGAGGACTCGGAACATTGCCCCTCCTTTACTCCTTGCCGATTTTTTCCCTGTGGAAAACGTATTTGCCTCTCAAGGGTAGTGGGGGACAGATAAACGCATGTGCGTAACGCTTTAAGTTCAAGCGTTCTTATTTTACATGCGACTGTTTTTTTGTCTGTGTTGTTTTTATCATTTTGCTGGTGCATCTAACGGAAAACTTCTCGAAATGAAGCTTTGGTTTCATTCATCAGTGAAATGTAGTTAGGTCTTTGCTTCATCACGTTCTTTGTTCTGTCCGCTCTGCACAGGAAAAGCAGCCGAGTTCCCCATTCTTTCCTCAGTGTAGCCATGGGGTAGGGAGAAGGAACTTTTCCATCAGGACGTCATGTGTGTGATCGCTAATGTCAGCTGGGGCTGGTTATAAACCTGGCATTTCATTGAATCATAGGATTTTAATGGAGGAAAATTGAACTCCAGAGAGTTTTAGTCTGACTCTCATTTTGAAGATGAGAGAGCTCTCCTGGAGACATAAACCTCTAGGGCGCCACACTGTCCGGTGAGACGGTGGTGGAGCGGAGCGCAGGACCCGGCTCCCACCTCCACCCTGTCTGATCAGTTGTCTTTTGCGTGGAAAATGTCATGATATTGTTGCACACAGTCATGACTGGATGACATTGAGTGACAAGTGAATTACTTTCCTTCTCAGTATTCTCTTTCCTCTCGGAGATTGTGCAGGGTCTTTACTGACGGATGAGGCCCTTCCTGCTGGCTGGTGGGCTCACGGCCATGCTGCATGCCATCTCTTGCCTCACCATGGGAACCTTCCAGAACAGCACCAAGGCCCCTGGGCATGTCTTGTACAGTGACGCTGTGCCCCAGAGCTTGATTCAGCTGTAGGAATTTGTGCTTAAAAGCTCTATTACACAGTGTTCCCTTCTTAGAAGGCGTTTAGAAAAAATGTAGGAAGACTCTTTTTTATAGGAAACTTCCATAGCAGAAAAGGCTAATAGGCTGCATTTATATGTTAAAAAATTGTTTTTGTTTGAATGCATAGGACATTTACCTGTTCAAAAGAATAAAATGTACAAGGAGAGGTTTCTTTCCTGCCTCTGCCCTTTTATCCTATACCAGCCCCCACCCCAACCTCAGAAATCACAGTACTAGTTCCTGGGATCTTTGGGCAGATATTTTCTATGCATATGTTGTCAAGTTGTCAACTATGAATAAATAGCCTCGCAGCCCCACCTTCAGCACAGATGATGTGCGCCCCCCACCCCGAGTTCCCTCTGTCGGCCCCACTAGGGCGGTTCTGGTCTCTGGTGTTTGCCGCCATGCCCCCAGGGCCTCAGCCGTGCCTGCCAGCCAGAGTGGCTGCCCGGGAAAGTCTCAGGGGACCTAGGATTTCCCATGTCATCTGGCTTAGGCTGTCAGGACGCTGAGAGTGCAAGTGCCCTGAGCCCACCACCCCTTACACTCAGGGCTCTGGTCTCTGCTGCTCCTCCCGTCAAGCTGCTTTGCAGGTCCTTATTCCATTTTCATTACATCCTTTTGGATCAGTAGTTTCTTGTATAGTTTTTTGTTTTTCTGGAGTTTCTGGCTGTCTTTCTTTTTTTCTTGTCAAAAAATAGTACACTTTCATCATAATCTCAGAATTATTCACACTCTCACTAGTACTGTGTATTGTCTAGAAATCACTTCCTGCAGACCCTCTCACCTCTGACTCCCATCCGGACTGATTATTTTCTAGTTCGGTTGTATAGCTTGCATCCTGGAACTTCTTTTCACTGCACTTCTAGGTTAAATTCATTGTGGTTTAGATCCTTGTTGGATCTTCCTCTTTTTTTCCCCTAGTTTTATTGAGATATATTTGACATATAATGTTGTATTAATTTCAGGTGTACAGCATAATTATTTGGGGTGTGTATATTTAGCAAAATGATTACCACAATAAGTTTAATTAACCTTCATCACCTCACATAGTTATAAATTTTTTCTTGTGATGAAAACTTTTAAGTTCTTCTCTCTTAGCAACTTTCAAATGTACCGTTTAGTATTGTTCATTACAGTCACCATGCTGTACATTAGATCCCCAGAACTTACTCATTTTATGAGTGGATTTTGACCCCCCTCCTCCTCCAGGATCTTCCTCTGTTTTCATCCTCATTTTGTTGTGGTATAGACGCAGGTAACTTTCTCGAAATGATGTGTGGTAATAAATGCAGTGTTCTTGAATGTCTTAAAATGCGGTTATTTTAAACTTCCGCTTATTTTGTGGTTTGAGTTTTTATAGAATTCTAACTTTAAAAAATACTCTCTTGGGAGTTTCCTGCTGGCATAGTGGTTAGGAGCCTGGGCTTTCACTGCTGTGGCCCGGGTTCGATCCCTGGTCGGGGAACTGAGATCCTGCAAGCCGCGTAGTGTGGCCAAAAAAAAAAAATCTTCCCTAACAAGATTGAAGGCATTATTCTCCTGTCTTCTTACATCCGCTGTTACAGCTTCTAGAAATGTCTTCCATTCCGGTTCTTTGTGA
This sequence comes from Tursiops truncatus, assembly GCF_011762595.2. Classification (NCBI taxonomy): domain Eukaryota; kingdom Metazoa; phylum Chordata; class Mammalia; order Artiodactyla; family Delphinidae; genus Tursiops; species Tursiops truncatus. Next base: position 9,487,578 of record NC_047042.1, read on the forward strand.
GTAAACTTTTTTCCTCCTATTTGGAACTTTTAAGACCTTATTTTAAATACTCAGTGGTATGAAATGTCATGAGTTTGTGGAAGTCGTCTTTCATTCGTCCTGTTCAGCCCTCAGTGGGTCCTTTTAAACTGAAGCCATATTTTTCTTAAGCTCTGGAAAATTGTCTTGTTGCTGTCACAGTTTCTGGAATGCCAAACTGATTGCCTGGATTGGTTCCTGGCTCTACCTTGATTTCTTTGACTTTATCTTCCAGCTTTTCTGTTGAAAATCTTATTTTCACTCTCTTTTTTTCTAAGCGTTTGTTTTGTCTAGTTCTGTTTTCATGTTTTATTCTGGTTCTATAGATACCGTATCTTCTCAGATCTCTCCGAGGGTATAAATTGGAAATATTTTAGAATTCCCTTTTTTCCTAATTAACTCTGTAATCTTTACTTTTTTTTTTTTTAACCTAAGTCTGTCTTTTTGTGCTGCTGCTTTTTCTCATAGAATGCAATCCTTAGTTCCCTGTTAGTTTTTTTATTTTAAAAATACATTGGGAATTCCCTGGTGGTCCAGTGGTTAGGATTCCACACTTCCACTGCAGGGGGCACGGGTTCCATCCCTGGTTGGATCCCGCATGCTGCGTGGTGCGGCAAAAAAGAAAAAAAAATCTTCCCCATTCTTTGGAGTGTGGGATGAGGTTGATGGTTTTCTCCTTTACGTGTCTGAGGTCTGCCGCTCCCATTGCTGCTCACAGCTGAGGAGTTGACTGTCTGGCTTTGCCATGCGGTGTGTTGGGCTGGATGTCCACCCAGTTCCCTCAGACTGCAGGCCAGTTTTTCTGGAGCAGGGCCCCCTGTAGCTCCGTGGCACACAGTGGGTTCTTATCCCTTCTCACGGGGTTTCCGCTGGCACGGCTGCCCGTGGACTGACTCAGCCACTCTGCTTCCATGCTCCATACCTGCTAACTGCCGGCCAGAAGCGCCACTCGGCTGTGCTTGTCCCTGCTCCGTGCTGTCTCTCGCCACACACCTCTCCTTCCTCTCCATAGAGTTGTTGAAAGTTTCTCTGTCCTGGCCTCTCCCTTCTTCCCCGTGTTGCCTGGGGTTTTTCTCTGCGTGCTTTCTTCCTGTCATCTCTGTGGGTCATGGAGTTCAGGAGACAGCCGCCTGTTCCCAGAGTGACGTCTTGAACTGTGGAGCTCCTGGAGGCATCTCTGGTCTGGTTTCCCCTTGGTGCTTGGGTACATCGCTTTGTATAAGAGACGAGCCTTGTGAGAAGCTCACCCAGGTTTGGAAATTATCCTGTTACATAAAGTTGGCTGGAGGATTTTCTTTGTTAAAGTGAGCTTGTTCCTGGGAGGCCAGGACTGGTGGAGCCTTGGTCCGCTCTGTCAGGTGTTCACCACACATCCGAGTTCGTGGTCAGGGACGCGCGATTCGGCCAGCGATTGTCTGCATCTGTCTAGGAGTGCGCTGGGCCGCTGTTGGGCAGCTGGGAGTGAAGTGAGTTGTGCCCGTGCCTTAGCAGAACCGAGTTAAGTGGTACATTCTCTCAGAAATTGGGTGCAATTGGAGCTGGGGCTCACAGGACCCCCCTGGGGCCTGCATGTGGACACGGTGTGTGCAGGCATCTCTCTCCTTTCCATCGCTTATTTATGGTTATTTAAAATACAGGTAGGTTATAGTATCAGATTCCACTGACAGGTGTAGACTCCAGTTTGAAAATTCTGTGACACTGAGGGTTTCTTTTCAAGTGCATTTAATAAGCACTTCGCAAGTGACATGGGAGGGCCATCTCCAGACTGTTTTGACGCCTTGACTGACACCACCCACCCGTGAGAAAGTCCTAATGCGGACATTATGCAAATACTATTATAAAAGATTTTTACGTTATAAAACACAAAATTTAGAATTTAGAAGAAGTGGGGGAAAAATAAACCCGGAGTTCTGTTTTCTTTCCTCTCTGTTTACTGATCTGCTGAACGTCCTGGGGTCCACGTGCTTGGGATCCTGCTGGCCGGGGTACACACACGAAATAAGGCCCCCAGTCCAGCAGCTCCAGCGCTGTTGTGGAGACAGACGGTGAGAGCAGGGAGAGGGTGTGTCCAGCGAATGAGGAGATGGGAGAACAAAGACAAAATATAAAACCAGAGCACCTGGCCTCACCGTCCTGGGTGAAAGCTGAGCTGTGGCCACAGGTGGCACAGCAGCTCCTGGCAGGCAGCAGAGCCGGGCTCGCGGCTGCTCTGCCCCCCCGGGCGTGTCCTCCAGGGCAGGGCTGCTGTCCACGCCAGACAGCAGGGTGGGCATCGGGGGAGCACAGCCCCTGCTGCCGGCCCTGCTTGCCCTCTGCCCAGGGAGTTGGCCTCCCCTAACCGGAGTAGAGTTTGCGGCGGGAAACCAGCGGTTCCCACAAACCCCCCGTGTTACCGTTACGTGTATCGAGACATCTTCTAGTGCGTTTCCTTGAAGGAGATGATGATGCAGAGGCTGCTTCACGTGTGAATTGGATGGTATGGTTTTCGTCATTCAGAAAGCCTGATGACCTTCAGGCTGGTTTTGCATCTTGTTCTCCTGCAGTGTGTGGTCAGGCGCCTTGGAAACTTCCGTTCCCTCCCACCCTGGAGCACGCCGGCCACCACCTTCCCAGCGCGAGATGATTCTCGTCCGCTCTGTTCCAGGTCTCTGTGGCCCTCAGCAGCAGCTCCATCCGGGTGGCCGTGCTGGAGGAAAACGGGGAGCGCGTCCTCATGGAAGGAAAGTTCACCCACAAGATCAACACCGAGAGCTCCCTCTGGAGCCTTGAACCCGGGAAGTGCGTTTTGGTAAGTGTGGGCAGTGATACTGTGAGGATGTTGATTTCTGCCAGCTGGGGAGTTTCCTCGGTGTTTTCCGAGCAGCTCGAAGGGCACCTTGTGGGCCTCAGCTGACTGTCACTGCTGCATCTACAGCCTTGGCCTCTCGGCGTCCCACTGCTTGCTTCCTTAAGGTGGGGCCCGTGTCAACAACAAACGGAGGGGCGCTGGAGTGCAGTGTTTCTCACTGCTTCCTGTCCTGCCCATGCACAGACCGCATGCAGTGACCACGGAGGAGGTCCTGCTGGGGCATCATCCCCAGAGCGCGGCTCTGCTCACACCGGACATGTCCCCTCAGTTCCAGAGGCTTCTGCTCTCCAGGGATTCAGTTACATCTATGGCAAAACCAAAGAAGTTAAAAATTAAAAGGCAGGTCGCTTTCATGAATGCCAGTCTGGGGGATGCAGAGTTACTAAATTCAAACAGACAGCCTATTTGACAAAGTGGGTCTCAACTGGCTAAGCTAGCCGAGGGTGCAAGATCCAAACGAAGGGGTACGTGTTCCAGTTACTAGAGTCTTCAGTGGCTCCATCCTCCCTCGTCAGAGCCTTGCACCTGGTCAGTGGGCAGCACCCAGGGAGGCTTCATACAGCGAAGAGAGGCTTCATACAGCGAAGGGAGACTATATATTTGGGTTCGTTCCTTTCCTCTTCCTTCCTGCTGGGATGCTTAACCAGGGTGTGGTGAAAGGGGTAAAGATGAAAAGAAAAATACTAAGTCTTTGGGCACAAAAGACCTCAGAATTTTATATAGGCATGTTCTTTATATGTGCAAAGTGTGCCGTTTCTTCGTGATCCACTCTCTCTGGGAATAGGTGCCCATGGGCCTGCCTGCTTGGTCCTGACCGACAAGGCCCGCGGCGCTCTCTTCTGGCTGCTCGCAGCTCGCAGACACACAAACCCGGTGGAGCGGAGAGCATTCCATCACTGCTGGGGGGGCTGGAGGTCTCGGCATGCCCGGGACCCCCGAGCACACACAGGCCCCTCTGTGTGACAGGAACACCCGGTGGCAGAGCGCCGGCCAAGTCTGCCCGAGTCTTGCTTAAACCGTGCTCTGTCGCACCTCCCCTGCCCTTCCCAGGTTTCTGCTTCTCGCCACTAGTGTGCAACAGTCATGATTTCCCCCTTATCACCCTGGGGTTAAGTCGCTCGTCTGTTCACCCCCGTGCCTCCCCACCCCCAGTGCCGCTCCCCAGACTACGGCCCATGCTCTTAACCACCAGTTCCATTTGCAGAATACCTTCATGGGCATGGTCTCATTTGCACCTCCCACGATTGTGGGGAGTAGGAAGCCAGGGTCTCATTATCCCCCCGCCCCCCGAGGTCACGCAGGCAGCCAGCGGGAGGCCGCGGCAGGCAGCCCACCCTCTCCCGGCGCCGCTGTGATGGCTCAACTGGTCACAGGGAGCGTGGACCCGTGATCCTGGGTGCCCCATTGTCCACGGATGCCGGGCCTCACTCCTCCTGTGTGGGGTTGATGGACCGCCCAGAGCTGTGCACGTAGAGCTTGTCCCGGCAGACAGCTGGTTGTGCTTTCCTCTCTCTGAGGGGTGCTTCTGTTGTCTTCAGCCCTGTTGTCTTCGAGTCCCCACCTGGGACGGAAAGACTGACCTCGTTGCTGGACGCTGAAGGTCCACAGCCACTGTTTACACACAGGTCTGTCGGGGTTGTGATCAGGGTACCGAGGATTCCCTGTACTTGACGTGGCTTCTGCAGAGATGTGGTTGTTAAGCAGGTACCTCACTCTTGGGATTTTCGTTGCCAGAGGTGATGTTGACTTCTTCATGCCTGTTCCAGAGCCATGTCACCTTTTTTGCGTGTTTTGTGCAACTTGCGTCTGAATACAGACGTGGCTCGTGGCCAGGGCAATAACTCCTTGTAATTATGGCCTCCATCTATTGGGTACACTTTGGCCCTGGCTCTGTGAGGTGCCTGGTGGTGCTGTTTCGTCTCTGCAAGCCTGTTGTACAAATCAGGATGCTGGCGCTCAGAGAGGGTGAAGAGCTTGCTCAGGGTGGAGCCAGACCCCAGACCCAGAAGCCTCCCATTTCCCTCCTTCTCTAACTTTCAGCTGAAAGGCACCCAGGAGCGAGTAGGCGCGGGGAGGAGAGCTGGCAGCGGCGCAGCGTAGCTTGTGACCAACAGCCCCGGGCCAGCAGGGAGACTGGTGCGTCGCCTTCCCTGCTGACCTTGATGAGACGGCCTCGGTGTCCGGTCATGTTCCCAGGCCCCGTGGTCGTCCCAGGCCCTCCTCTGGTCCAGGGGGAGGCTTGTGCCCTGACTGCCTTTTAGTTTTCCAGTTTGCTTTTGCCAAGCACCTGCTGCTCGAGGAGTTATAAAGAAGCAGAACGGGCTGCGGTGCACCTGTCACTGCCTGTGAGCGTGGCTTCTGGCTGTTCTGCTCCTGCGTAACCCTGCGAGGTCCACGGAGACACCTCTCAGAATTGCAGGTGCTGGGCTGGTTCTTTCCCGAGGTTCCTTCGAGTGGCTTTCATCATCTGTGGATGGCATCACATTTCTAATGCTGCTCCACCACTTGTAGAAAAAGAAGAGGACTTAATTTAGAGCATCACATCCTCTTCCGGAGCTTCCCTGCCAGCCCAGCCCCCTGCACACCTGGCGTGCACCTTCTCAGGAGTTGCGGGGATCCTGCCTGTCTCCGCCTTCCTCCTGACCACGGTCCTCGGGTACAGCCGATGCCAGTGTCTTAATGGAGACATTGCTGCTTATGGAGCTGAAGGTTGGGTGTGTTCTCAGTGTAATTATTTATTTACTGGTAACATTGAGGACCACGTATCTGAGATGATATTGTAGCTCAGTAAGCACATGGCTTTGATGTGTGAAGACCCTGGGGCCTTTGCTGACCAGAACAAGTGCCATTCCCTCGAGCCTCTGGAGGGGGAGAGCGTGGCTGCCCAGGTGGCCAGGCCTGCTTTGTGCCTCAGCCCCACTCACTGTGGACCTCCGTTCCTCGATCTTAAAGTGAGGCCCAGAGCCTCGGTTGGTCGATCCCCAGACGTTTGTTGGTTGCTTATCACTAAGTGGCAGACCCTGTGCTGGGCACTGGGGCGATTAAGGAAAATAGCCAAGGGCCCTCCTCCTAAAGGCTGCATGGGCCGAAAAGGGCCCCCAGATGTC